>NC_067146.1:46312536-46663036 GCF_903995435.1 Acomys russatus | reverse complement strand
TATGTATGTATTCATACACACACACACACACACACACATACACACACACACCCCACACATACATATTTGCTCTTTAAAGCATAAACAAGAAAATTCCCTTTCCTTCATACTACACTGGAAAGTCATTGATTTTTCCCTTTCATGGGATGGTATCCGAGATGGTAGAGGACATCAATGCTACACTTCTTTGTATTTGCTCTGGAAACATAATATTTATCGTTTTTTCATGTGCTTCAAGGAGAAAAGAAGAGTGCGAAACTCAAAGTTTATTTTACAAAATGCTTCTGCTTTCATGATGTAAACACGAGTCATGACTGTCTCTTTAATTTTTAACATACAATTGGAAATAAAGTGCACTCAAAAGTGGTGGATATAAAACACATACAAAAGAGAATACAGCAAGTTTCAGAAATGTTAAATTTAATCTGAATATTAATGAAGCAAGGTCATACATTTAACTAACATGTGGAGATATATTTCATTGACTTATAGCCATTTTAATACACTAATCTTAAAAGGCAAAAATATTTTATTAGTCAAAATAGCATCTTTAAATAGCTGAGATGAGGTGAAGGACTTTGTGCTAAACCATTTGGTGATGTAATGGGATTAAGATCAGCAAGCCACCTTGCTGGTACAGCCAGAGGAATAGGCAGATAGGTTTCCAGTCAGGCATTTGCATCTGGTTTAATTTCACCAGAAACAAACACTTTGTACTTCCCCAATGTGAAATACACTGCAAGCTATGTTACTTCAGAATTATTAATGTGAAAATTAGAAAAACTGCCTTTTAAGAAACACTCATAAAAAATTAAGTTTTATACAATCCAAGTTTAAAAATCAATTTACTCAAAAGCATACAGATAAATGGATTTTGTTTCTAATCTAATACATTTTCCTGGAACAAAGCCTGGCTTTTGAAAACAGATCTGTCCTCAAATTTGGCTATGCATTTGGCTAGCTATGTGGCTTTAGCCAAGTTATTCTAACTGTGGGTGCTTAAGCATCCCTACCTGAAAGATGGATATAGTCTTCTGTGACTATGGAAGTAATAGAGTGCAAAGCTAAGTGTGAAGGACCTCAGCCTTGTAGCAGCTCAATTATAGCTGGGGATCTTCACATCAAGTTAGGAGTTTCAGTTTTACATAAGATATTTTTGCATTGTTTGAGTTATAAAGTAGTAATGTAGAATTGTTTTAGTATTATTCTTACTATATAAAAGCTGCAATAAAAATGCTTTATCAATACAAATAATCTTAACAGCTCAGAATTTTAACAAAAATAGTTCTTAATTCCAACATAAGAGTAAATGAGAAAAATAAAAATAATTTCTTTTGATTTTATACAATATTCCCTGTTTTGATCTACCACCCCTATAATCAAATTTGTACCAGCAATTGACACATATAAAATACATATATTTCCTAATAACATTGACAAGCATTGTCTTGTCTAAAAACCACACTATTCCTACCATCTTGGTCCCACAAAGTGCAGATATCTTGGAAAAGCAAGTTCCCTTGTTCTTTGTGGAAGGTGAGTCCGACCAGACTCACCCAAGGGGCTTGGCTACCCCCAACCCTCTAATGCAAAGGAAACATTCTAATATTATTCTCTATCACAATTGTATTTTACTATCATGAGCTATTTCTGGACTTAACTAGAATTCATTTTACATATTTGATTTGAGGTGGAATTGGGGTCAGTGCGTGACTCGCAGAATGTTCATTGGAAGTACACCTTTGTGAGCTGTGGTAATGGAGCTGCATATTTGAAACCAAGATCCATTAAAATTTGTGAAGATCAGTGATAATTTACAGTTGACAATTTTCCTCATTCCCTAAGGAGGTTGGCAAGGGTCTCCACCATGTGTGAGATGAAAACAGGACAGTTCCAGAAGCCCCTGTAGACAGTGCACACTTCTGCACTGACAAGCTCTTTGCTCAGATGTGTTCATAAAAACTGTACATAGAAAATCCATTGAATAGTCCATGACGTGACCAACTATCTGAGTTTCAAATCTATTTTCCTACAGAGTATACAGTGTTTATATTACCCTAAGACACCCCCCGCCCCCGCTTTCTTTACAAAATCCCATGTGGAAAATTTTCCTCTAAATATTACCAGTAACAGTAATGGACAAAATGTTTTCTCAATAATTCTCCAGATGACTCTTCATGAAGTATCATTTCTCTTTACTATAGTCTTATAAGGTATAGAGTAGTCTACTATGTGTGCCCTGTGGACAAGGTGCTCTCTCTTGCATCAACTAGCAGTTACTTTGGTATCTGGTCGCAGAAGCCTAAATTGATCATTGTTAAAGTAAGCATAATGATTTTATCCATCTCTCATGCCTAAATTCTTGGTTAAAGTAAGCCAACAGGTTAAAGCAGAACAGTTGCAGTTGTACTGTATTGTCCTGAGCACTGTAACTACTGTTGTTACCCTCATATGCAAGTGTGTTTGTTAATCGTCCTCGGAGTGGTCAAACATTCTCAAAGTCAACTAATAATGTAACATGACTGAGGAGAGAAGATGGAAAAGGTGTCTTTTTAGCACTAGACCATACCACTAGGACTGTCTAGTAGGGCTATGCAAGCCCATTCTGACTCTTCTCACTGTACCAATCCCCCTGCAGAACTCCTGTACCCTGAGTGTCACACATTGTATTAATATTATAGAAAATAGATTCCTTTATCCATACCTGTAGGTCAATTTAAAATGCTAGGGACTTTATTTTAGAACATCTCAAATACCTTAAGGGACTATTGAAAATTGTTTAAACTAACCTTGGTAAAGTCTTCAATTTTCTGTTCTATTTGGGAGATGGGAAAAGAAAAGAGACCAGAAAGAGCTATTTATCACAGGCCCCAGTGCTGTCTGGCATTTTTCATTTAAGTTTCCAGCAGGAGAGTTAAGGTCAAAGCAGTGTAGACTGCTGTCAGATGGTCTGTGGTGAAGGGTAAATGTTTTGGGTGTCTTTGTTTCAATTCTGTAGCACACAGTAAAACTAAATTTTTAGGTCACTGGAAAATTCAAAATTCAGCCATCCAAATACAAGCCAAAATTTCTTAACCTTGGACTTGTTATTTCTGCCAAATTACTACCCATCTTCTGAAAATATGTCCCTTTTCCTATACTTTCTGTCTATGGACTGGTGACAATAGTGGCACTGTCAATTATAGAGACTCACTACGTTTGGCAAAAAAGCTTTTAGGTTTGTCTTTGTCTTTCCAAGAGTTTTATCAGAAACTTCACTTAGTTTCTACTTTCACTCTTTCTACTTGTCAAAGGAGGGAATACAATTTTAAGAGACTTCTAATTATTTATACAAATCTGAAACTGTTAATACTGACTAGATTTAAACAGAATTTAAAATTTAGTCCCAATGTATTTATTGTCCTGCACAGTTCTTTTTTTTTTTTTTTTTTTTTTTTTTTTAATTTTTTGTTTATTATACTTTACTCACATTACATTCCGATTGTCCTCTCATTCTCACCCTCCCTCTTTCTTCTACCCTATTCCCTCCCCTAGACCTCTGACAGGGGGACCCTCCTCCCAAACCATCTGGCCACAGCTTATCAGGTCTCATCAGGATAGCCTGCGTTCCCTTCCTCTGTGTGCTGGCAAGGCCACCCTGCTAAGGGGCAGTGATCAAATCATGGGCCCCAGAGTTCATGTCAGAGGCAGTTTCCCCTCCTCCCCTGTGGAGAATTAGCCATCCATCGGCTATATCTGAACAGGGGGTCTAGGTTCACTGCATTATACTTTCTTGGTGCAACAATTAATGCAGGTCCCCATGTCCAGATCCGCTGGCCTTGATGGTCTCCCTGTGCAGCTTCTGACCCCTCAGAGTCCTCCCATCCCCATCCCCACTCTTCCATACCACTCCCAGCACTCCACCAAGAGTCTGACTTTGAGTCCCAGTATCTGTCCTGATCCCCTGCTGGGTGGAGTCTCTCAGAGGACATCTATGTCAGGCTAATATCCACTTATATGTGAGTATATACCATGTATGTCTTTCTGGGTCTGGGTTACCTCACTCAGGATGATCTTTTAGGACCCATCTCACACTAAGACATTTACATGAAGGCTTATAGGCAACAGGAGAGACAGTGAGCCAGTGACAACTAAAGGACCACACACATGCATAATTCTTAAGTTTGAGCATATCTTGAGATGCCATGTTCTACCCTGCCAAATACTGACCACCCCCTATACAACACAGTGTAGCAACTGTCTAACTGTTAGAGCCAGCTTTGTACCATTGGTTATGCCACCTAAGCCTCAATTTTAGTTATATTTAAATAAAAAGGTTTGACATAAATAACAACAACAAAAACAAGATAAAGTATACCAAAGTCTTACGGTTGTATATTTCTATCATCTTAGGAATCACTAAAACATTATTTAAAACCTACTATAATATTAACCTTTAGGTTTTTAAAATAAACTTTAATATATTTTATTAATTTATTCATATTACATCTCAATTGTTATCCCATCCCTTGTATCCTCCCATTCCTCCCTCCCTCCCATTTTCCCCTTACCGCCCTCCCCTATGACTCTGACTGAAGGGGACCTCCTCCCCATGTATATGCTCATAGGCTATCAAGTCTCTTCTTGGTAGCCTGCTATTCTTCCTCTGAGTGCCACCAGGCCTCCCCATCCAGGGGATGTGGTCAAATATGGGACACCAGAGTTCGTGTGAAAGTCAGTCCCCACTCTCCATTCAACTGTCAAGAAATTAAAATAATTTTATTTCTATTGTATTCCTTGATTAAAATGTTCTACATATATAGAGTATAATGTTTCCTAAGTTGCTCCTATATTTACTTTGTAGATATGCAGAAAGCCAAATAGTGTAAAAGTTGATTTTTCAGTGATAACTTTACTGCCTTCATGACTCCACAGACACTGAATAAAACTGAGCTCAGTCACGTCAGTGGGCAGACACTCTGCTCCACTCTGCCAAGTACTCATTCCTTAGCATGGCTGTGGAAAAATTCAGTACCCCCTTTAAATTGGACTAAAATAAATTGTCAATCCTCTCTGTTTTTATAGTTAACGATGTTTTTATTCTTCAAAGCATTAATATTTTATTTGTCTGTAATATCTTTAGAAACAGACAAAATGCAGTGAAGCCCAAAATTTTCCACAAAGTTAACTTTCTTTTCTCCATCCTTTTCTTTTTTATTTCATTATTTATTTGGTATCTCTTTCTTTTCTTTATAACTTGTGAAGCCATGGACTCCATAGAAATTGTCATTTTACGTCTTCTGTTTGCACTCGTGTTTCAATGTCGGGTAAAGTCGCTTGATGACAATTTTCATTGCAGAATGTAGATCCAGGAGGTCTGGGGTTTTTTCCTTTAAATCTGGACATTCTCCTTTGAAACTAAAGCCAGTCTTTTACACAGGAGTTGATAAGTTCACTTACAAACCCACCTCAATCCCCTTCCTTCAGCCTGTTTTGCAGCAAACGCTTCTTAATGCAGCAGTTGCTACTGCCTTTTAATCCTGCTTTTGAATGTCATTGAAACATCATTTTACAGCTAAGCTTCTAAATTTAGCCTTAAGTTTGTCTACCTAATTCTGTCATGAGTGGATAATTGCTCAATTTTCTACAGTGTAGGAGAAAGTACACTAATCTTCTTTACTTTTCTTCAGGGGAAAAAAAATAGAAGATTATTTATTTGACCTTCATTGTATAGCACTTATAATGAGATTTTTTTCCACTTAGAATTTCACACCACTGAAGTTGCAATGCCAACTTCTTCATAATTGCTGAAATTAATTAAATGTTATGCTTTTGCTGAGTAGATATATAAAAAATTACCATTACGAAAAAAATACTGTCTTTGATTTTAAAGGCTTACTATTTCACTTGTAAGTGAGTAGACGGTACAATATTCTATCACAACCTCTCCATCATGAATAATAAAATGTATTTCCATAACGGTCGGAGCTACTAAGTGTGGTAGAAATTGTTTCACCTTTCCAAGAGAGATGCATCAAGACAAGAAAGGTGAACAGATGTGGGGACACAGGTGAAATATGATGAGTTGGTGAAAATACACATTAGAATTTAGTTTCTGGAAGACTAGTATGATAAGGGCTGAAATGTGAACATTTGTACAACAAAGTATCTAAACTGTGATACAGAAGACTTTTTCATGGTCCTGAGCTAGATGAAAACAATGCATATAGAGAAAACAAAGGACAGAAGGAGAACTCTGTGCCTCTTTGGTTCGGTGTGGCTTGCTTCCTCACACCTCTGAAGCCCCAAATGCATCTATTAATATTGTCACGTGGAGCTGCCGGAGCAACTAATGCAAGCACAATGGACAGTGTCTCTAGACTGGTGCATTTCTTCATTGAGCTACTAACAGACACATTGTTGTGGCAATAGATGAGCTGCTAGGTCAGAGCGCCTGACCCCGTGTTGCCAGAAGTTCCCATGGAGAGACAGGACCCTCTCCTGTCCCAGCTCTCCACGGCACTGTTACACAGGACAGCTTCATCCCTGGCCTCATTCATGGTCTTTGTCTTACCTCCTGTTCAGTAGTTTGTGCCACTTGCTGTTCACAAATATATTCGTGGGAATAAAAGAGAGAAAAAAGAACTAGAGAGAAAGTTTGTTTTTGGTATCCTGTCAGTGAAATATAATGTTGTATTATTTATAATAAAAACCCAAGTGTACTTTGAAGAAACAATTTTTGCTCTCACTCATATGGTCTGATAATAATTGTGAAATTATAAAGAAAACTGCTGAAGGAACACATTTGTGTTTTTAGAGAGGGTTTTTTAAAATTTAAAATATACAATCTGGATGTAATGTGAATAAATTATATTAAAATAAAGGAAAAAATAGACTCTCATCTCTCTTAATATTATGCAACATTGTAGCAGCTCAAACAAAATGCTCTGAGCTAAAACAACAAAACGCCTTTCAAGAGTTTCCATCTGTCTGTCTTTGGCTGAGGTGACTTTTGGATGAATAAAAAAGTAGATCATGATGTGTGTGTAAAAAGCGAGTGCTTCTATTCCCTCCTTTGACCTTGCTTTAGAGAGCCCCCCTGTCCCCGTGCTACATTCACGGGCTGATGTTTAGGGATGGGCTAGGATCTCCCCTGAAAAGCCTGCAGCCCTGGGTTGTAACTAAGTTCCAAGCCCACATACTGAGCTAGAAAGGAACCTCTTATGTGTCTGCTTTGAGTTAGTCCAAAGTTCTTGACTATGGCAGGGGGCACCAATGTGGGAAGAGGCCAGGTAGTGTCTTTCAGCTTAAATGGTTTCTCAATTTTGGTACATCAAACTTTTTTTTTCCAGCATTTTAATGGTGTGAAAGTCACGATCACTCAGTGGAAACAGTGCTTTGCATTTCGAAATCTGATGGTTTCCTGGCTATGGATGTGTGGCCCAGCAGTGTAGCTTGAGATCTGCCATGTAACCCTGAGGTTAAGGGCACCTCTGCACTTCCATTTGAAGTAGGCTTTGAGCTATAAGACTTTCCAACTTACAGTTTAAGAGTTCTGAGCATATTTAAGTCAAGGTAGGCTATGACCTGTAATGTTCATCAGATTGAGTACCTTCAACACATGGGATACATGCAACTTCTGGTGAGGTTTCGCATGCACCCAGTTCTTCAGTACATTAGCATTAATGTTGAAATGTCTGATCAGGTATACTGATGCTTATCAGCTGGATAGCAGGTGGGCAACCATTGCATGGCTGGCTGGCCATTTATCCTGCTTTACGTTGCTATAAATGAAAATTTTTCTGTCCAAAACTTAAAACCAATTAAGGAATACTGGAGACACAGCATACTATTTGCTTAAAATATCTACTTGAAAGATCAAGAAAAGCATGGTACATATTTTCTAACAATGATAACATTTCCTATTTTCATGTTTTATTACGGTCGTGCTTTGAAATTCTTGGAATGTAGGCTTACTGATAGAGCACATAGTTTTTAAATGTAGATAAATGTGAGACATTATCAGATGTTCTGTAGACACTCTGAATGCCTCTCAGATGCTCACGTTTTACCATTTTCTGTTTTGTCTACTGCAGGGGCATGCGACTCTACAAATTCCCATGTAACTTTTTTTTTTTTTTTTTGCACTGGACTTATAATACATATGTCATGTAATTAACAACTATTTAGTGACAATATTTCTGCATTTTCCTGCTTACAAATCATGTCATTTAACCCTTACATTAACATCAAATAAAGGTTGTAACATCATTAATAGAACATAGCACATGGACCACTTTCAAGTGTGGAGGGCGACAGAGTTAGCAATAATGGCTTCTCAATAATTAGTGTAACTAGGATCTGACTGTTCTTAGTAAACTATGATGACTTGTTAGTCTCAGGTAAGAGCTAAAAAGACTGGAGCACAGAAGTTTCAGAAATGCATCCACTTTCAGAGAGAGATAAGCCTGAAAACACAAGGCAACAGTTTGGCAGTTTGTCTTCTGTGAGCCACCCAGTTAAGTACTGCTTTGATCCAGGGCTATTGCAGCTTTTTTTGCTTGTGCTAACTTTCACTTCAACATAAAATTCTTGAGAACAAACAGATAAACAAAAATCAAACCTCCAATTACTTATGTTAAATTTCAACTAGAATTGATGTGTATTTAGCAGTCACATTATCATGTATGTATATACAGGATTAGATTTTATGAATCTATTCCTTGCTTCTTAAAAGAGGGCAGATGTAGAGGGATATCTGGTCTATACATGCTCAGATAATACAACCTTTGTAGCCTTCAGTTGTTTAGAAAAAGAAATTTTCATCAAGTGTAGTTAATTAAATTTAAGCTGTTCTTAAACATTATTTTTATCATTTCCTAGCAAGCCCATTTTTATTATTTTTTTAACAAGGTTACCATAAATATTCAGGGATATTTCACCATTGCAGTTTTTTTTAATGTCAGGATTATAATGGCAACCTCAGCACATTGAATCTTAAACTAGGCTTTTCAAAGCTGCATTTTGGGACATTTGATAGTTTCTATCCATTTTCTTCTATGAAAGAGTAGGTGAAGCATTTTTACTTTGAGAAAAGAAAATTACACCCAAACAAGAATCAAAAGGACAAGAAAGATTCATTAATTATCAACTAACAAAATGATAACCACGGGGGAACATGGATTAGTGAAGGCTGAGAGGGGCCACTTCCTGCATGCACAGAATCACAGCAATCATGACAGCCCTGCAAGGTGTTTGCAAAAGGCAAATAGCCCAGTACTGGGGAAAACAGGCCAGAAGAAGAATTTATGCTGAAAATAGTCTTTGTACACTAGGCATAGTGTGTAAAGGATTAATAAACAAAGGGACATTATGAGTGTATTTTTTTTTCTATAATATGTTACACCTTTTCTTATTACCTTCCTGGAGCTTCTGTTCCCAGCACAACTTCTTGGGATCTAACTATACTGCAGACAAGAATGTGTATCTGACCCTTTATCTGCCTCAGGCCCCAGCACGGTGGGAACATGGAGTGATTTAGCCCCCATACCATCAGCCACGGCTGAAGTTCAAGGTGTTGTCACTGTACATCGTCATTCCATTTCCTCCCTTATGTTGTGGAATGAAACTCATGGCCCTTGAGATTGTGTTTCATGCAAAAATCAACACCATTTCTACCCTTGTGTTCCTCCCTTCTCCCTCCCTCTTATTTCATTCTAAGCACCTCATGCCTCCCACTTCAGTGAGAGGCAATGTCTCCTTGGTGGTCCTCACCTGACATATTTCACCACCACTCTGTGCTAAGGAGAAAATCTCTGCACATCTACCTCCACCTTTCCACCTATTGCTCTTGAAAGGAAAGATATCATTGTTGCATTTGCCTCCTTCTATATGCATATTTCTCCTGTAGGGGCACATTCTTATCATAAACAGAAAAGTTGGTAAATGCTTCAAGCAATGTGGGTCCTACTGTAATGACATAGGGGCTATGAGTTTCAGGACAGGCTCGTGGTTCATACGTTATTATTCCTTTGAGATAAGAATTTCTGAAGGATTTTCAGGCAAAAGAGAAGAAAAAAGTGTGGTGTTGTTCTCCTTTAAAAAAAAAAAATAGCCTCCTCCAAAATCCAGGATGGCTCATGGCTAATTTGTCCAGTTTATATTAGAACTATTTATATTTAAAAAATATCTGTAGTAGGCATTGCATCCCATGGTAACTTTTTGGCTTTAGTGCTGAGGCTGTCCCCAGGGCTTTGTGTGTTTTAGGTTAGAGCTCTACCACTAAGCAAGCTGCACACC
This sequence comes from Acomys russatus, assembly GCF_903995435.1. Taxonomy (NCBI): domain Eukaryota; kingdom Metazoa; phylum Chordata; class Mammalia; order Rodentia; family Muridae; genus Acomys; species Acomys russatus. Next base: position 46,652,758 of record NC_067146.1, on the reverse strand, counting down.
ACACCAGAGTTGGTGGCTTTAGTTAGAGGTCATAGCCCGATATAAATAGATTTCCATTCAAAAAAGTTCTTAAAACCTAATATCATATATTTATAAATATTTAGACCTATCAGAAAATAATTTTATAGAGTATAGATCTAAATTCTTGACATTTACCAATATTTCAAGGAAATGTTTAGATTACAAATAGGAGTCAACCTTAAGAAAATAATAAGAAGCTCAAAAATTCATTAACTGCCCTGGGACTTTTGGCTAACTCAAAAGTGTGTTAAAATTTTATAGTGCCTTAGTTACATGAGAGTCTATTTATCAGTGTGACATTTGAAAATATAAGTAAGCATAATTTATAGTAACATGTAAAACTTCAATAAAATAGACATATTTGTTCAAAATGTCCACAATGATTTAAAATTGAAACATAATATGGACAGTTTTTCTGTGCTACCTAATATTGCTTTTACTTTAAAATATATAACATATTTAACTATATTTACAACCTGCCATATTGAAGAAAAACTGTATTATGCATTGGTTACTCAAGATAGGATGCATTTGTTAAAGTAACTTATTATGATGACAACTTCCAGAAGAATCTTATGAGAGTAGATTTCTAGACCCACTACAAACAATAGAGTCACAGCTCCTCAGTTTGGAGCTCCGAAGTGCATGCTTTCAGCACATCTTCCAGACAATATGAGACTTGAGTGACTTGGAGAAACACTGACAGACTAGGGACATTTATTTGCAGAGCTTCCCACAGGGTTTGAAATATTGCAACAGAGAAGAGTCTCTAGGAGAAAAAAAAATCAGTCATGTGGACATAATCTAAACTGAAACAACTCTTTAAATAATGTATAGGAAACATCTATATCGCTTGAAAGAGTTTAATATTGGTGTTTTAGGTTGCATATTCATAGTCCCACATAATTTTGAGTGGAGGAAATCCTTATCTTTATATATGAGGAGAGTATTAAATAAAGATAGATACAATCTATCGGTGCTTTCAAGTGGCCCATGCTCAAAGGAAGATTATGAATCAAATGCAAATAAAGCATGTGAAGACATAGGTAGAGCTGCAGGAGACTGAACAGTCAAAGCTGAAAGCTTCAGGTCATGTATTTAAAAATTCCTTCAATGGTCATCTCCTGAACCCCAGGGCCAGTACTTAGGGACAAAGCACTTCAGCTATGTCTGCCCACAGCTCTTCACAGGGCAAGCATTAGCTAGAGTAGCTCTCTATTTTCTCTCGCATGCCTCTCTATATTCTCAGTCTATTCTTTAGTCTCTCTCTCTCTCTCTCTCTCTCCCTCTCTCTCATCTCCATTTCTGCTTATTTTCACACTCTCTTTCTGGAGAGGAAACATCTTCCTACTCCACAGTTTTAAAGGAGCTCCTAGACAGAATAGGATAGTCCGCAAAGAGCAGGGAATCTGGGCTCCTCGGTGCTGATTCTTCACTGCCACACCGAACCTGAAAACGTTCTTAGTACTCAAGTTTTCAAATTCACCTTTTGCCACTTTTCATCATTTTAAGATAATCCCAAGATCCTTCTTGATACAAACATTCATCACATTTTATTCTTAGTTGCTATATATCTGTAATTAAAATTGATTATTACAATATATTTTGATTCTATTTTCCCTTCCCTAAGCTCCTCACAGAAATTCCCCATCCAAGCAACTTTTTACACTCTGTCTTTAAAAAAAAAAAAAAGTGCAGCAACAATATCATAACAAACACGTAAAAGACAAACAAGGCTATAAAAAGGCCAAAACAAAATGAAACAAAAATCACAGAGAGAGAGAGAGAGAGACACTGACAGGCACACGCAGAAATAAAAGAAAGCAGAATAAAATAACCAGCATACCGCCATACCACAGACTGATGACTCAGTCAGCCCTCACTAGGGAAGCTCTCCTTACAATCAAAGAGAATGAGCACAGAGACCCACAGCTAGACATCAGGCACACAGTCAGAGACTTCGGAACACTCAGTCCTAAGTAGAATATCTTCATCAACGCCGCCTCCCAAGACTCAGGGACCTATGCAGAAATGGAGGTAGAAATTGCAAGAACCAAACATGACCAACAACTCCAAGGAAACAATTTTTTTTTAATTCCTCACACTTTAATTTCTAGATGAACAATAAAAAGGAAATAAATATTAGGAAGGGAGAAATTGTATGTGAAAAGAAGCTGTGAAATTGGACATGATAACAGGTCAGCCTGTGTTTAGCATACTCATTCAAGCATGGTTTTATATTAATGTTTAGAGTTAGAGCAATCATTTCCTCAGTGACTAAGCTTGGTTATAGGATGGTTTTAGGAATACACTCACAGGTTCTCTTCTTGGCATCACATGTCTCCTACCATTTCTAAATTCTCCCTGGAGATTTGCTCAAATGATGCCAGGGATGCTCAGCAGAGCCTGTCTGAGGCAAGGGAGCAACTCAGCAGGTGAAGAAGGGCTTTGTACCAGCAAAACAGCCTCAAGGACTGAGTTCTGTGCACAGAAGATGAGGAAACCAAAGGGAGTTACATCAACCATGAAGCTTGAGGGGCTGTTGGTGAGAGTACACATATTTCCAGACACAGCCCCTGCTCCTGGCACCTCTGTTGACAGCCTTCACTTAGCTCACTCTGGGGTCCCCTGATGGTAGTCTCCTCTCCTCTGTCACAAGGCAGAGCTGAGCCCCTTATTTGGTGATGAACGCTCAGTCTCAGTTGCGCAATTGGCAGAGACTATTCCTGCATGAGCCTGCATGGGGAAATCCGCAACACCTCTCACATCTGTTTTGATTTAATAGTCCTTTGTTTGTCTGCCAGACACAAATTATTATTTTTTTAATAATAGGTTTTAAGAACACCTCATTATTGGGCTACAAATCCATATTTAACCTTGGTAAACAACACTTCTAAGTATAAAACACAAAGGTCTATTTAAGGGGCATCCACTAATTCTCATTTCAATATCTTAATTCAGCTCACATAATCCTCAAATTACCACGTGAAAATAAAATGTAATGTTTTAAGCCAACTCCTATTCACCAGTCGTTCCATTTTCCAGCACATATTAACAATTGTAGTGTTTACTTCATAAACCATGGCTATTGTCTGACTGTATGTATTTATGTCTATAAGACAGTTTTTAAAAATATATTGTGAGCATTTTGGATATAGTTCAATATTAGGGCATTTGGCTGCCATTCCCAAGTCCCTGGATTTTACCCTACACACACACACACACACACACACACACACACACACACACACACACACAGGATTATGAGTCTTTCCTTGAAGGGTATTTCTGACCACCTCATTATGATTTTGAGAATGTATAGAACACTTAATTTCTTCCTCCAATATTTCACATTTTCATTATATATATTTTTATAGAGAAGCACAGCACTATGTACTTGATAGCAAACCTAAAGTCTTACATGTGCAATAGATATAGCCATGACCAGGAAAAAGCTGCTATAACCATGAAAGACACCAGGTGTAGCATAGGGAAACATGTAGCATTAGCTCTGCCCAGTAGCCACTGAAACACTACCATGTGCCCATTTGATGGTTTTGATATCCTCAGTTAGAGAAAAGGGAGGCTCCAGAGAGATGGGGATGGCTCCAAGCTTAACATGCAGACATCCAGACTAGATGGGTCAGATCTCAAATTCCAGAGGTCAGGGGTCCACGCCCATTATTCTTCTGCAGTGGCAGCAACAAAAAGGCCAGTGAGCTCAATCAAAGAAAGGGGATGAGCAAGACAAGGCCACCCATGCCAACACTCGTTTGCTGATTTGCTTCCTTTCATAAGATACAATGAAGGCAGGTGCTGTGCGGTTTGAAATTTTCTATTGAGGAGATCCACTGGTTTGGTGACTGCTTTCTTTGGGGCGTACTTCAGAAGCATGGCTTTCTTAATTCTTCTTTAAGAAATATTTGCTTTACCATCAGTCACATTGACATAGTTTGACATATGACTTTAAATCAAAGGCACACTGAATGTAATGCAGACTTTTTCCTCCACTTAATTTACAAAGCCTTTATCCAGTTGGCTAAATGACTTCATGAGAACATGAAAACACACAGATAAGAATGTTACTTTGAAATTTTTCTTCTGGAAACCAACACCACTGAACTAATTTTTAGTATCATTTGCATAAAAACAGTATTTTCTTTTATGCATAGCAAAAGTTTATTTTTGAAATGGATCAATCCTTCTGACTATCAAATTATTTCAAGTTATCTTCTCTGAAACTAGTGGGCTTTAAAAACCTTGATGGCTCTACAGTAGAATGCAATAGTGTTGGTCTCAGTTAAACATGCCACCCAATATCATAATTTTCTATACTTATTTTCAGTGTTTCAGATCATGATCTGAACACATATTACAACAGCCACAATTTAAAGGTTACTTAATTTTATGTCTGCATAATATTTTATAAGAAGTACATATGGCAAAATATCAAGATAAACATACAACAAGCCAACTTTAAACACAATCTTGCTCTGTCCTCACATATTAAATAGCTATAAATTTAAATAATAAAATGCTTTGGAGAGCATATCTACAAAGTTATTAAAAAAAAACTAAACCATTATTGACACAGCAGAAGTAATTTATCATCAGAGACTATTCTTGCATGTAGTATATGTCAACTACTGTGAGCTTTGAGAATACTACATTGAACTAAGCAATGTGCCCTTCTCTTAGTGAAGTTGTAACTCAGCTTAGTTAAATGATGCAGGGGTATTATGGTACTGCTAACATAGCGCTCAGTTATCCAGGGATTAGAAAACTATATTGAGGTAGATAAGACACAGTAAAGGAGGGAAATAAACATCAAAGTATCCTAACACCTTTGACAGCTTCCACCACAAACAGTCACACAGAACTGCTATCGGAAACATTGGTTTACACAGGTCCAGTGCTCTAGAACCCACTTCTCTCCTGAGCTACTTAGTTCTCACTCTCCAAATGCCTACTAAGGATCTTTGTGATGACTTTTATAGGTATAACTTTTAATTGCTATATGGTAGCCAGATCGCATTATCTTACCTTCAATCTTTTACATCTCTATTCTTATATTCTGGGTTGTGAGCCTAGACTTCAACAGCTGAGCCTTCTCCCCAGCACCATTTCTTTACTCTTAAATGAGCCTTAATTCATCAGTCACAGCACTAATGGGAGGAATTAGTTTTACATGAAATATCCCTGGTTATTTATGGACACTGCAGTTTTAGCAACTACTTATGTGAGAAAAATTAAAAAAGATATGAACTTTGCACAGAAGCAAATCTTTGCTCTATATAGTTGATCTCTGTGCTTAGAAAAAGTCCAGGAAGCCATGTGAGGTTGCAATGCTAGAAACAATGGACTTTAAAAACTAGAAATTTGGATGGATTTCAGATAACAGATAAAAGAGAGAAATTTAGAAAAAGGGACAAGCTGGTATGCTCATTGGGGCAATTTTTCAAATCTTGCTTTTGGAAAATATTCATCCGCTAATATATGAAACATAGGACAAAATCACAAATTTAACATGTTATTATGAGATTTATAATACTTTATAATTAATGTTCTATAAACTATTTTAAATAAAGTATGCCTTTAATAACAGTCAGGACTACTTTTTGAAGTACAGATTAGATATATTTTTTTATCCTTCTGAGACCCATCCACTAACAAAATATTTTAATTGTGATGGTAACCATGTCCTCACATCCTTTTTATAATGTTGCATCCTTGACCCTTCTACGGACACTTGTGTGTCTTGCTATCTCAAGAGTTCTATGAATTTATAGTAGATAGTCATACCAGTGGGTTCTGGGAGGGAATTGAGCTGCAGTTTAGTGCAGTGTAGTGATGTAATAATAAAAACAATTTTATCAGATCTCTGTATAATATATATAATATATAGTATGTATATATGCTACATAATATATATCACTATGTGTATTCAAATGCAAATTCACATTGCCTGTTACCTGATGAAAAAAATCTTTAAAAAAGCATTCTTTGTTTTCTTTTTTCAATGTTAACAAATATTTATTATTGAATTTTTCATACAATATATTTTTATTTATAATAAATATTATTATCTTCTCTGCAAGTCTTCCCAGATCCTCTGCAGTACCCTACCCATTCACCCTAATGTTATTTCTCAAAATAAAATCAAAACCCACAGAAATCAAAACAACAAAACTCAATAAAACAAAAAATACCAAACTAAATGAAGACAAAAAGCACCCCAGAAACATGGAGTATATTTTTTGTTAGCCAACTACGCCCTGGCATGCAGCCTGCCCCAAAGTGTGGCTGATGTCATTTGGAAGGAAATTGGTCTCTTTCCCAGCAGTTATGCTGTACAAAGAACTTCTAAGTTAGGAAACAACTTTTGAGTCTAAGTACATGAATATTTCTTGTACTGTTTCTTTAATATCTCTGCAACTTTGCAATTTCTCAAAAAGGATACAAAATTCTCATACTGGACACAACTGTAAAAGATCTCACCCATTCCTTTTCTACTGTGCTATAGTGTGACCTTGGAGAAATAGACCCATTGTGCCTTACAATCTCTGTCTGTAGAACAGTATGTCTACAGCAGAAAACAGTGATGAGATTAAATTCACCTATTCCTTATATGGAATAGCCAGAAAGTTACAACAGTATCTTACTCAGAACCAGGACTTGGCTATTAAGATTTTCCAATTTGAGTGGCAATAGTAGTAATCAGACTTGTTTCTCAAGGGCACGAGACTCTATTCTCCGACCAGTGCTATCTTTTTCTCATTATGGCTTCCGATCCTAACAAGGCAAGGAACAATCCAGCCCTCAACCAGAGCTGAAGGAAGTGGGTCTTGTGCACAGGTCTTGTCACCCCAGGCCTGTTTCTGTCCACAGCTTCTCTGCCTCCTGGGTGTGACTGAGGTGCTTCATGGTCCCACTCCTGCCATGCCTGTGTCACCATGATGGGCTCTGCTCTCTCACATGTAAGCCAGAAGAAATCTTTCTTCCTTTGTTCTTCCTGTCCCAGAATTAGCAATAGCTGGTCACAGCTTTCTTATACCGCTCCTTTCTAAACTTCTCCCATTCCTCTTTCATCTTAGAACCCTTGTGATTATTTGGGGACACTCAGACATTACAGGATGTCAGTTTTATGGGCCTGATTGTAAGTTTTTAATTTACACTAAACTTTCCCCCTTCCCCCCTCAATGTAACATGACATGTTCAGATTCAGGAGAGGATGTGAGTGGCTTTAAGAATGCTCATTCTGCCTCTCACATTCTTTTTTTCAATTGAGGAATATTTTATTATTTTATTTTTTACTGTTTTTTACGTATACATTTATATTATTATACACACATATTAAAGTACATACAGCAAAAAGAACCACAAAATAATCAGGAATCATATAAATGTTACATTCACAATGTTTTATTCTTTTTTTATTAATTTATTCATATTACATCTCAATTGTTAGCCCATCCTTTGTATCCTCCCATTCCTCCCTCCCTCCCGCTTCCCCCCCTACTCCCTTCCTCTATGTCTGTGACTGAGGGGGACCTCCTCCCCTGTATATGCTCATAGGGTATCGAGTCTCTTCTTGGTGACCTGTTATCCTTCCTCTGAGTGCCACCAGGCCTCCCCATCCAGGGGACATAGTCAAATATGGGGAACCACAGTTTGTGTGAAAGTCAGATCTCCTTCTCCACTTAACGGTGGAGAATGTCCTGTCCATCGGCTAGTCTGGGTAGGGGTTCAAAGTTTACTGCCTAAATTTTCCTTGGCTGGTGCCACACAACAGGGACATATGCTCAACCATGTTCATAGCTGCCTTATTCATAATAGCCAGAACATGGAAACAGCCTACGTGTTCCTCAGTAGAAGAATGGATAAAGAAACTGTGGTACATTTACACTATGGAATACTACTCGGCTATTAAAAACAAGGAATTTCCGAAATTTGTGGACAAATGGATTGAACTAGAAATTGTCATAATGAGTGAGTTCACCCAGAAGCAAAAAGAGTTAAATGGTATATACTCACTTATATCGAGACACTAGTCCAAGGGGTACGTCCCCATGAACAACTTTACCTACCAGGAAAGTGGGTCAGAGGGGAGGACATTCTATTGAGACTTTAGGTGAGAGAAGCCTGGGAGAATGAGGAAATAGAAGGATCCAGAGGGTCCTGGAAAACTACAAGAGGAACTGTATGAAAGGCGGATCTGGGCCCTGGGGTCCTCCTCAAACTAAGGCACCAGCCATAATGTTTTATTCTTAAGAACCTCTTTCAGGCTGAATCCAAAAATCTGGTTTTTCAGTTTTAATTTTCTCCATGTGTTTTTTTTCTTTTACCACTTTTTCAAAAACTTTTTTGTCTTGAATTTGAAAATGCTGCCATTTTTATTTGTAATTTCTCTAGTTAGTTCTTTGACAGCCTTTCGCTTTCATTTTCTCCTGCTGATCTCCATGGTAATTAGCAATAGGCTCACTCCTCTGATGTTTCTTCAGTCAGTAAACTTTTTTGAAGGAGAACAATATATTTTTGATTTTCCCAAATCCACATATTTTACCAGACTTGTCATCACTTTAGTATATAATAGCCAGCTTATGTGCTTGACTGCTATTACTTCCGTTTCAGCATTTGCCAAATAGACATTAACTATGCCTGTAAGGAGCTCACCAGTTCATTGCCATGAGACAGTGTCATTGATACTGTTTAAGCAAGCCAAGGGTGGGTATAATTGACTATAAATAGGCAGTGTCTTGCTCTTTAGAAAATGGCAGAGATGCCAACAAGAAGACAGTAGAACATAGAAAGCATGCCTCATCAAAGAGGAATAATAACCTCTTGGCTTCTCAATTCTCCAAGACTTTCAAGGAAAATAGACAACGTATTTTTCACTATGAAATCTTTATCACTTAAAACTACTGACAACTAAATCATTGCCATTAGCCGATGTAGACCAAGTATGCATCTATGAGTGACACTCCTCTCTCTCAGTAACAGGAAAAAGAAAGCAGACTGGGGAAAGCAGCAAAGCAAAAGATATTCCTCCCTGTCCTAGATTCCTCCCTTGTATTGAAAAGTGTAATTTTGATTTATTAACATATCCAGTGATCCTATATTGATAGCCAGATGATGACCACAGACATTTTCTGAAAGCAAAGACTATTCATAACTTAAGTAAACACTATTGTTTGGGGCATGAGGAAGGGGGTCACTGAGAGTCTGACAAAATCCCATATACAGAAGATGAATGGCTTCAGTAGCTGCTACTGTGCCAATATACCATGTACCACAAGAAGTACTGGAGAGAACATCCAACAACATTGTGGAAAGCCACTTATCCATAAATCAGGAGTTACCCCTATGGAATCCACATCAAGTTCTTTCATCAAGGCAGAATACTTAGTATAATATAATTAATATTACACTAACACATTTAATATATTAATAATAAATATATATAATATTAAATATAAGTAGTAAAATGCACTTTTAGAGCCAGACATATTGGAAAGATGGCTGACTATTTCTAAAGTCCAAGTTAAGCTTCCATTTAAAAATGTAACACATCTTGTACATTTCAGTGAAATAAATTACAAATAACTACAATTTTAATTACAATGAAGGATAGGGTAAGTTTTCAAAAGTTTATTTTTTTTTTATATAAAGCTCTAGGTTTCCAAATGATCACAGCACCCACTCGCAGGCATGAGTAAATTTATGAAGTTAGCTCCTTCCTCTTTATCCACACATAGCAATTTGGCAGTGCTACAAGCAATCACATATGAGTTTAATGTTCACAATTGACTGTAATTAGCTGGCAAATGTTGATGAAAATGTGTCAGCCACAGCCATAATCAGCATCTCATTACAAGGGTAGCTTGAGATGTAGACCTAGGAGTTCCCAGCTCAGTTCGTACGTGTAAGAAACTGGCATTTGCTGGGTCTCTGTGTAGATTGATGGCCGCACAAAGTCACACAGAAGGAATAATGTAGAGGTGAAGGTAGTTTTCTACATAGCTTTACCTCCCCTCTCTACATTCTGGGCCTTCGCAGACCTCACCCCAAAGCAATCAGTACTAAAGAGAAAATAATTCTTGGTTAGTGCCACTCTCTACACTAGGCACTGTGACTGACCAGAAGAGCCTTGGACAATCCACTATTACTTGACCAGGGGTTTCTTTGGAAGGCATTTAGGATGGGATAATATTAAAGAATTTTAACCATATATGTGTTATTTCCTTTCCCAAACAACCTTTCCTTTTGCTAACAGCAGCTCTCCAGTTTCTGGAATTCAGATCTTAATCTCGTCTTTAACACTAATTCTTTTCTCTCAAACCCTGAGGAGGCCATGTCTTATGGTTTCTAAGATGGCCACTCCAGGCACTTGTTCCGCCTACTCTCTCAGATGCTACTCTCTTTTCTTCCTAGGTCTTCCTTTATTTTCTTATATCACAAAAGATCAAAACTCTCACACTCGCAAGTTCTCAGTGTCTTCCTCTTTCTTGCAGAACTAAGGCCAATGCTTGATGTGGAGAGTCAGAAGTTCTGAAGTTTTCTCCCCTGTGTCTCCTGTGCACCTCTTACTGTAAGCTCTTAGCATTTTATTCAAAAGACTCAATCATTCTTTGCTGCCCCATTTGAAATCACACCAGCTGCCATGGGCAATGGCAGTGCCCTACTGCTGTGTCCAAAGTCCAGCTAGAATGTGCTTTCTCTCCCACATTTTGTCTGTGTCCACCAGTGGAAACCATTCTTTTCTCCTCTATGACATCTTATCAGTGCTTCTCAGAGGTCTCAGAAGAGTGAGTACGCTCTTAGTCTGTACAAAGTCCTTCTCTGCAGGATGTGGAGCTGCCTAAAACCCAGAACCCTATTGCTTCATGCAAGAAATCAATTTGATAAACAGATTTTCTCCTTTACAGCACAATACACACACATGTCTTTACTGCTCTAATTTTTATACAAAGAGACCAAAGCTCAGACACATGCAATGAGTTATTCAGGGTCCCTTGGCTTTTGAGATGTAAAGCTAGCAATGCAAGACAGCTGGCACCCTCAGCTTCCTCATCCTGTCATGAAGGGAACCACTAATATCGAAGGTCACACATGTCCTGCATGTCTAGGGCAGCCCTTAGATTTCCATTTATTTCTCAAAACTCATAGGAAGCCCTGGACTCCACATGCTTAAAACGAAGCTCAAACACCTGTAGACATTACCCAAGATCATTGAGCCCATTAAATATAGTCTCCTGGCACCAGATTCCAAGTTCTTAATGTTCTATATTATGGGATTTGTATGTTCAAAGCAGAGCAGAGAGAGGTGCTTTGGAAAATGGCTCACTAATGACATTCTAACTGTACTAGTGACTTTAGACATTCTTGCCCCTGCTTGGGAAGGAGAAAGACCTCCCCAGCGCAATCCCCCCAGAGTGCAGGCACCTCCCCTCCTAGCTTTACAATCAGGGCTTGCCTTGAAAGGATATGTGTGATCTTGCCTCAGTGAGGCCAGAGTTTAATATTGGATCCGAACAAGACTTGGCCACTGTGAATTTATGTTCTCCTGTAAAAGTCAACCCTCTTCTCTGTCTATAAATTTATCACGCTCAACTAATGAGCTAAACTGTGTTTTCTGTCAGTGGTGCACTTAAATTGATGGGACCTCATTCCTTAGCACATAGTAGATTTACAGTTGTGGAAAAAAGCACTATGATTTCAAAAAATGTCCATTTACTCAGAAAGTCCATAGGGAAATGGGTCAACAACCGCTACAGAGAGTAGAAAAGGGTGAAAATGGAAACTTTATGTCATCTCCCTTTCACTATAAACTAATATTTCTTATGTGCCATTTTAATCCTGCAACTTTCCTGTTTGGGGATCTTTTAAGTTTTCTGCATTGATTTTACAGTTTCGTGTTTGTTGTGATTTCAAAGCTTCCTACACAGGCAGCTTCAAGTTATATTGCTCATTACGCCCTGCATCCAGGTGTCTTGCTTTGCTCACTCTCACATCCTCACTGTGGCTTTATGCTTCAGGTGCTCTTCTGGGGGGTCATGGGTTGTGCAAGTGGTAGAGAACCCTTCCCTGACATTTCTTACATTTTAGGAAATAAAAAGGTAAGTAATTGAACCTTAGCATTTGAGTTTGTTTCCATAAAATAATTTTCAAAATTTCTCTTCCCAAGCCTGTTTTTAATCTGAAATTTTAATAAAAAAGCTTTGAACAACTACACTTGTTGAATTTTATTAACCGTAATAAATAGGAAAGATGTTTTCTTCATGGCTATCAAATAAAATAGCCAAAACACTAAGAATGTAACCTTTATGTAATTACTGATTGTGTCACAGTTCTTCTTGCCATAGGCAATCTATTGTATATATTTGTAATAATATAAATGTATATGTACAAAATAAAATAATTTTTAAAAATTAGAACAAAGAACTTTGAAAAGACAAAAAAATGAATTAAGACATGTTGGATTTTTGTCTTTTTTTAAAAATGCTTTTTGGTGGTTTATTATATTTATTGACTTGTGTGTGCTCAAGTATCTCTGCATTTCAGGAATAAAGACAACTTGGCCACAGTGGATAAAAAAACTAAACAAGATTTGAGGTGCCTTAAAACCATCATATTACTTAAAATAAAATTTTCTGAAAATTGAATTTTAAATATCGTTATTGGGAAGGCTGGCAATGTTTCATGGTTTCACCAATTTCTTTAATGTCTGGCTTACTAGAAGACTGTAATTCTCATCATGTCTTTATTCAGTCTGTCTCAATGTCTAGTGTGTATCTTTTCTGGATAATTATTTAGTTGCAACAGAAGGAAAGGAAAAAGGTGAAAGCTGTGTCTTGCTCCTTCATGTAATTGGTATTGGTGTTTTCCATCACTAAGCATCCAGGGTTCCCCAGAGCACAATGCGCAAACCACAAGTATGTGTTAATGAGATTGAAGACATGGGCTGGGAGTCATTTTAAGCAAGGGTGAGGGTCCAGGAAGCATCACTCTGAGACACTGAGGTTTGAGGAATGCAAAAGCCCCAAATGTAATCACAGAACAGCAAGCAGGACCTAACGTGGCAAGAGGCTTGAAATATCTGAGAACCTGAAAAGACACTGTGGTAAGGATGTGGAGGTCAGAGGAAAGGCCAGATGGAACTGTGGCCACAGAACAAGCAGATCCAGGCTCCGTAGGGCAGATGCCACAGCCTGGGTTCTCATGCGACATCTGTCACTCATATTGGGTGCTGAGAGCACACAGCTCTTTTGCTACTATTTTTATAATAATGATGTAACTCAACTTTTAAACTTTTTGCCCTAAAATCTGCATTCTCTTAAAGAAATTAGAACACCAGGCAACAGAAGTCTCACTTTTATGCTCAGCAAGAGAATTGTTTAGCTCCTACCACATTAGAGGAAGGTGTAGTCCACACCACTCCCTAGTCAAAGTTCAAACTCTCCCTCCATAGCCATCCTCCCTGCAGACTTTGCTCACCAGTAGAAGAGTTGTGAGGAGAAGGGCGTGTTGAGCATTGGGCTTTTCATTCCAATGCAAAATCCTTGAATTATGGTGTTCTGGGGAGTGATAAACTCTCTGTGGTGTTTTTAAGACTGCCAGTTGTATGAAAAGTAGACAGAACAGATCTATGGGAACCAAGTTATTTGACATCATAAGCGATATTTTCCGCAAAACAGGTACTGCCTTGTCTTGTGTGCTCCTAACACCCTTACACCCATCTGTCTTTTTCTTTAATCTTGTGTAACGGTGTCAGTGTAAGTATCAATCATTATGGGATGTTGCAAAGAATAAGTGAGATAATTCATAGAAACTATAACGTTCTTGTTGACTGGGTAGCCTAAAAGTGCTAAGTGTCATCAGCAGCCTCCTAGGTATTTGTCCAACATAAAACAGTGATAATAACTCACCTACATTATTCAAAATCAGTAAAATACTATGAGATCATTTGCAAATTTCCTCTCTACACAGAGAGGACAGCCACACCGAGCTACCCTTAATATTTATTTTCAGTAATAAAATGTTTCTCACACACAGTAAGTCTATGTGTACATAAATATATATGGGGAAAACATAAAGCTATTAATTTACATATTATTTAATGAACCATATAAAGCAAATTTCTGCAGATCAATAGCTTAGTACCTTTAGAAATTTGGATTCTGTTTATTGGGTTTCAAGGCTCATAATCTACCTTGGTGCTACCAGGATGAGCAGGTAGGCTGAGCTGAACGTGTTTACGCAGGGCACTGTGGAGAGCAGTGAAAAGACTGAGAATGGCCATCCTGGAGACAAATGCTTTGTTTTGGGCCCTGAAACATCTCCCATTTGTTGAGTGTAACAACTCCTATCTAAGCGTCTTGGGGTTGACCTCACAGCCTCATTCACCAATATTCACCTCATCTCTATATGGGAAGTCATAAGAATGTCTAATTTACTGTTTTTTTTTAATTAATAACTTCTAGAGATGCATTCTAATTTTGTCACAAACTACAAAATGTAGTACTTAATTATTTAGCAAATTATTGAAATATAATTGATGTTGTTTTCTAATCGATGAAATCATATTCAAACTTATTTTGGTCATGAAACCCTGTCTCAAAAACCCAAACCAGACCAAACAAAATGGCTTTCTTTACAGTATAAATTAAAACATCTTGATAATAATTAGGTTACACAAAATTTCATGTTTTTTCTGCTCCCTCAACAATTTGATCTTCCATTTGGAAAATCCCTATTCTTAAAGTGTGAAAAGACTTGTCAGTACGTGGTGGGTGCTCTTGCCTTCTCAATCAGCCCTTTATTGCTCTTAGCATCGTTGCATTTCTGCAAGTAATTTTTGGGAGGTTGCTTTGGGGTTCCATAAAACTGGACTCAGTAGCTTTCAATAATTGCATCTCATTCTAGCTGATAGTCAGCTTCATCCTGGGAGCCACAGAGAACAGGCAGGGGGCTATCTGTCAGGTTAGATGGCACCAACCAGCTGTAAATTATGTCAGTGTACAGATTACTGTCAGTCACTCCACAGTTGGCTTCTGAGTGAACCTAAGTATTGTTGCACAGGAACAAAATACACACAGAACACTTAATTATGTATAAACTCTCTTTACAGTGGTGACCATGTATTTTTTACAGGACTCTTAATTTATTATGCTTGCCAGGATTGGATATGTACGTGTTATGCTTCCTAAACTCTTTCTCAAATTTTAATGCTTGTCTTCACCCTGCTCCAGTTTCCAAACTTTTTAGAATCTTGAGTTCTCCAGCTTTGACAGAATCACTTGATAGGGAAAGACAATGATGCTTTCACCTTTTAATTTAGAATAAAAAGTAAAATTATAATTACCAGTGACCTCACCTACTCCGCTCTCATCTCATTAACATGTTCTCTCTTATATGCAGAAAACAGCATATGTGTATATATTCATATATATATATATATGTATATATACATACATGTAAGCTAATGTACATGTAGGTATCCTATAACACAAAGAAAACAGAACAAGAAATGTTAAGCATGAGGAGATGAGGAAGGACTGAGTGTAGGTAACGGGAATGAATCACACAAATACAAAAACAAAGTTCATTGCTTTTCCAATTCTAATCCTGTCTTGTATTTTTTTATTTTAGTTGTGAATAAATGCATAAATATGGATTTTCTTGCTATTTGCCTGTAGTGACCATTAATGTTTCAAATAGTATTTAAACTTCTACTAAATGCAAATATTAGTTGGCATATGCAATAAAGATATATTTATATGGTTTTCCTCTGATATAAATGCTACATTTACACATATTTAAAAGCTATATGATTATTTCCCAAATACGTTTTCTGTATTAATATTGTTGGTGTCACAGTAGTTTTAATTTTTCCTCTAACTGTATTTCTGAAATATAATAAATACTTTATATGTGAGGCTGGATATAGTATAGTGAAAGCAATAAAACAAGAAAGGCAAAATTTTCCTCAAAATATCTCATATATTAAAGATATAAAGATATATATATATATAATATGTATATTATATATATATTCCTCACAAGGGGAAACAATTTTCCTACATAAATCACACCTTTTGTTTGAAATATGTAATGAAAGCCTTAAAATGTATCTTCTTAACTTAAATGTAACTTCCCTTTAAGAACAGAGCCACTTCTATTAACATGAAATTGAATTTAACAAGGGAGATTATTTTGGTTCAAAGCAAATAAAATGAAAATAAATATAATCTCACAAAAAGAGATACTGGGTCATCGAGGTACTCGTGGAATCTCTAAGCTATAAGTTCTAAAGGGCAGAGCTGTTGCTAGTGTGGTGAGGGAGAGCAGCCAAGACAGGCACTCAGGTGGTCAGGTTAACAGTATGTCTGCCCAAGTTCCCATTAGTCATGAGCACAGGGCTGGATCTGAGAGCACTGTATACACAAGTCTTGGACTCGACATAGAAAAAGATGGTTTTGCAAAGCCTTGCAAGAACATTTAAAAACAAGGTATGATCCAGGCCTTTAATCCCACACATAGAACATATAGAAAGGAAAGTGGTCCTTTGAGCAAGGCTTGCTGGAGATCCAGGAGAAGGCAGTAAATGATAGAACTTGCTTCCCTTAAGACCAAAGCACACATTCACATTTCCGAGGCCTAGGTAGTCAGGCACCTCAGCGAAGGAAAGCACATAAGACATCACGTCAGGACAGCAAGAAGCAAAAGGACATGGAGATGGGGAAACTACAGACTGTTCTACCAAAAATGCTGGAGAGATGGGAATGGTGCGGCAGACTCCAGTCACACAACACACTCAGAAGTCCTTTTACAGGAGGCCCTTAGCATAAACCCAGACATTAAGTCACTGAGCTCCATGAGTAATTCAGTTCATGGCCTACTTTTAAATATTGTAGACTTCCTTCCCCCATCCGTGTTGAACAGTATTATCTTCCTTATGTTTCTCTGTGAGTGCATGAGTGTGTGTGTTTGGGTTTGTGTGTGAATGTGTCACTGCCTAAAATACAGAGTAATTTGCTAATTCATATGCCATTGTTGTATGTACATCTGATTTCATAAGAACATACGGTCATCTATGGGAGGGGCCCTTCTGCACATTAGTGCTCTCCATGTCCGTATAGACACCGCTGGGACATGGTGCTAAGCTATCGGTGTTGGTTCAATGAGCACAGGAACACTGTGCTGAGTAGCTTTGCTTAAAATCATAGTGCTTGCTTACGTTAGAAACTCATGCTGCATACACTCTTCAAAATGTCTAATCGCTTTAGTGGTTTTTCCTTTAGAGCAAAGGCACAACCTCACACTTAGCTCCATTTACACTCTGCTCTACTATAGAAAGAAATACACCCTACATAGTTTTCAGGGATGTTTTTGCACTGAAATTGCTCTATCACACTCAGAGGAAGGATAGCAGGCTACCAAGTAGAGACTTGATACCCTATGAGCATATACGGAGGAGGAGGTCCCCCTCAGTCACAGTCATAGGGGAGGGGAGTAAGGGGAAAATGGGAGGGAGGGAGGAATGGGAGGATACAAGGGATGGGATAACAATTGAGATGTAATATGAATAAATTAATAAAATATATTTTAAAAAAAGAAGACACAGAGTAATTACTAATGTCACTCACCAGAATATACCTTGGTTCCTAGGCATGACTAGGTTTCTGATGACTAATGCTCTATGGACCTGAGAAGATGGCTCAGTGGGTAATGAACTAGCCATGCAACCATGAGAACCTGAGTTATATGGGTCCATCATTCTTGTGAAAAGTGGGCTGTGGTGGGCATAGTCTATAATTCTGAGGATGGAAAAGCAAAGTCAAGTGGATCGCTGTAGCTCACTGGCAGAACAGCCAGCCAAGCTGATTTGGTGAGGTCTAGCTTCAGTGAGAGGCCACACTTCAAAAATATAAGGCCCAGTCACAGAGAGAGAGAGAGAGAGAGAGAGAGAGAGAGAGAGAGAGAGAGAGAGAGAGAGAGAGAGAGAGAGAGAGAGGAAGAGAGAGAGAAAAGAAGAAGAAGAAGAAGAAGAAGAAGAAGAAGAAGAAGAAGAAGAAGAAGAAGAAGAAGAAGAAGAAAGAAGGAAGAGGAGGGAGGGAGGGAGAGAGAGGGAGATGGAGAGAGACAGAGATAGTGAGACAGAGAAAGAGAGACAGCAGTGGGGGTTTTTGGGGTTTCTACAAAAAGCTACAAATTCTTTCAAGCTGTTTCCACTGTTTCAAACAAGAATGAATAAAAATGGCATAAATATTTTTTACAAATGAACCTCAAATATAGCTCTTCCGATAGTTCCATTACTAGTCTTCTATCATTATATTTGAAAATAGTTGTAAGAGGAGGAGACTTGAACAAAAATTAGGTTGAAGTCATTTTTACTACTAGCACTGCTCCACTAGCTTCCAAGAAAATCTAATTGATACACCCTCTGAGCGCACTCTTGATTTATACAACCCCTGCAAAATATAATGGACAATTGTTGGCACTGCTGAAGGGCTTTGCATGTGTAAATGATTAGGAAAGTGAGTGCCAGGATTGCTACATTCACCCTGAGCTTATCTTTTGTAGTGTGGAAAACCCAAGCCTCTTTCTCTCCTACATGTGATGCTTATCTTAGCCATCATGGGAACAATTAACCACATTTGCAATTGGCTGCATAGCAGCAGAAATGAGTTGAAATAAGGTTAGAGAATTATATTCACATTGTCTCTTGTGCGGATAACAAATTAGTAGAATGAAAATCCTCTAATCAGCCAGTACAGGAGAATGAAGACAGCGTGAGGGACAAGATATTAAGCCAGGAAACATTTGCCAAGGAAATAATGGTTTCTAAGTATCTTAACAGCCTCAGGGTGTCTATGCATGAATCTGCTTCCACATGTGTGTATAAATATGACTTACAGAGAAAAGAGAGCCTGGAGAGATGCTTAAGAGTTAGGAGCACAGACTATTCTCCCTAGGAGTTCAGGTTCAATTTTCAGCACCCGCAAGGCACCTCACAGCTGTCTGAAATTTCAGTTCCAGGGTATCTGACATCCTCACCCAGACATACAGGCGGGCAGAACACCCATGCACTTAAAATACAAATAATTTTATCAAGAAAAGTAGAAGGTAGTGATGAATTAGACTACTCGTATAATTTTGTTAACTTGACAACACATTTTGGAATCCATTATGCCTTATCCAAATTAAGATATTCTCGTAAATAAAAAACACTGTCGCATACAGGTTATTAATGTGTAAAAGAAGCAGCCATGCTCTATTCCATTCTATATGAGAAATGCAAAACTTCTCCTGATTATGGAAAGAACAGTAATACGTGCTTATTCTGATTAGTACAACTGATAATACAATCTACTGTATCCATGATCCAAAAATGTTACTAATGCTATTGCATGCCTTATATGACTGAAATGGTACTCCCCAGGCCTTAAATAATATCCATTAGAGAGATGTTCTCTATTAAGCATGTCTACCACAGCAGAATTCATTCCCTAGGAGGCAACTTATTGGCCTGAAATATAACTTGAATTGACACATGTTTTCATATACTGGAGACTACATTAAAGAAAAAAAAAATCAATTGTTATAAAATAGACTTGTTTTGACTGTAGCTTTGCATTTCAGGTTTTAGTTATAGGCAGTTTAGTTATAAGTTCCAACTCTGGTTTGAATCTATAAAATTTACCATTCAGCAGGTAAATAAATAATTCTTATTTTAAATTTCATGCTGTTCTAAGCAGCACGATGATATCTTTCATTATAACTATTCCATCTTTCCCAAGATGCTAGTGATACTTTTGTCCAAAGCATTCATGTGGCATGTATATGCTACCTTAATTTTAGTGACCAAATAGCCAACTGAGTATTATACTTGCTGGTTGTGCACCAACTTGACACAAGTGAGAGTTATGGGAGAGGAATAAGCCGCATCGAAGGCAACACCTCAGACTGACTGAACTATAGGCAAACTGGTAAGGCATTTTTTAAAATTAGTGATTGATGTCCGAGGAACCACCTCATGATGGATAAGGCCACTCCTTGGTAAGTGGTCCTGGGTTTTATAAGAAAGCAGGATGAGCAAGTTATGGGGAGCAAGCCAGTAAGCAGCACAGCTCCATGGCCTTTGCATCAGCTCCTGCCTCCAAGGTCCTGCCCTGAATTCCTGGACTGATTTACTTCAGTGATGGATTATGATATGGAAATATAATCCAAATAAACACCATCCTTCCCAACTTGCTTTTGGTCATCAAGTTTCATCTCTGCAATAGTCACCCTAACTAAGACAGTTTTCTCTTAATATAGCACAAAACATGTGTTCAGGTAACCCTAACTTGACCTGATAATGGTCCGAAAGTACAAATGTGGTGATGCAAATCATATGAATAGTTTAAAAGTCAGATGATGAGGATCCTAAGCACAGAACAAAGATGGAGAGATTTAGTCTAGTGTTATATGGCAACAAGAAGCAGGAAGCAAAATATAATTAGTAGTGGTCAATGAAACGACGGTATCTGGGATGTACTTAAGGTCTTAGAAACAAGTTGGAGCTACATTCTAGAACATTTAAGGGCTACATTTTTCTCATACTTTACATGGTAAGCTATGTCTCATATAGTTTATGTGTCTGTTAAGAGACAGGCATATGCAAACCCACTCAGTTGGTCTCTTTGTACATAGAAGTATTTGTTGGACATTTGAGGATCCGCTCAGCTCCAATGTCAGGAAAGAATTTCACTCAGGAGCTATGTTAGGACATTGGCATTCCCCTAAAGGAGTCACAATTACCTCATGTCTCCCTTCAAACAATTTATTTTTCTTGTATGCATGGCTAGGTTCAAGAGTTCTTTCCTTGTTTTAATTGGATATATTCTTTATTCTTTTTGTCTAAACCCTAGAATGGAGTAAAGACATCCAATAGAACTCTGAGTGTTATCTGGAAAACTTTTATCCATCAGTGTTTAATTTGGATGCATTCCACATAAAAATGGATATACACATATGGGATTTCTTTAAAAAGAAAATGCTGTAAAGGGAAGACTCATGCCAGGAAGCAGCATTCACCTCTTATGCTGTTATGCAACATAGAGAGATGGAAGATAAATACATCTTTAGGAATGGAAAAAGGATGCATGGCACGAACAGGGTGGCCTAAGGAAACAGGATTCTCTCCTCATCATGTGAGCTGCTTGAAGCACATTCTTCTATTACATTACGTTAGATTTTCTCTCAGCCATTGAAGACGCTTCATATCACTTTATAAGTCCATCGTTTTAGTTTATAATGTATCCAAAATGTACAAAAGGACCAAAAGTTATTTCTAACACATTAGCCTCTTTCCAAAGTAAAAGAAAAGTGTCTTATTTATTTATTCTGGGTTGACGTCAATGGCTCAGTAGTTAAGAGTGCTTGCTGCTTTTCCCAGTACCCACTGCATCCACTTTAGGCAGCTTATAGCTATGTGCACTTCCAATCCCAAAGGCCATAATATGTGTATCTGGCTTCCTTGGGCATCTGCACTCACATGCACATATTCCTACTGGACAAACACATGCACACATTTAAAAACAAAGTAAATCCTATATTAATAAATAGCAAAGCAGTTTGTTTTTAGTACCCCAGTAAATGAACATGGAGTTTAGACTTTCCCGAAGGTCTCATAATCACACACATGGAACAGCCTAGATCCAGGAAGGGCTGTGCTTAGTGTGCTTAGTGTCTGTAATACAAATAAGAAACTAAGGCAGAGCTGGGCATGGTGATGAAGCAGGGAACTATTAAAACTGAAATCAGAGGCAAGCCACTTAGTCAAATAAAGTTAATTTTATAATTGATCAGCATGAGCCTCTCAGAGGAAGTGTTGACTCAGTCCTTTTCACATGTACATTTGATTACATGAACCTATGAATCCAGTCTCTCACTCCCTCAGGGCAGCTCATACAATCCGTTTTGGAATGGCATTTGTGTTTTTGTCTTATGACTTACACATACTTCTTGTTCTTCTCACAAAGGCAACAGCGCAGGGTGAGAGTGCCCTCAGGACACCTCAGCAGGACTTTGTGCAAGTCTTCTGCTATAGAGTTTTTCTCCATCAAAACACATCTTTAAATCATGAGGAAATAGTATAGGGTGTCACCCGCTCCTTGATGCTACCAATTATCCCTAATTTGAAAGACTCATCACTCTCTTTTTTTCACTTAGGCATTATTATTTCCTTCAAGTAAAGTTTTGAAAGTCCACAGTATCAGAGGTCGCTATCATAACTAAACTCTTCTTGACCTATGAGGTGTCAATCACTGTCACCAATTTTGAGGGCCACATTGGGAATAGAAATTGTATTTCACCTAAAATGCTGTTAGCTTTGGTATGCTTACCTTGATTTTTATTAGTTTGAATAGTAGATTAGAATAAAAATTTTTAAAATCTAAAAATAATTTTAGTTTCATTTTATCACATTAACATAAGCCAAAGAATTATATCTTCAATCATATATAGTCAAATACATGTAAAATTTTATATATTTAATCAAATCACTTTATATATTTAATCAAATTCATCTTAAATTATATATATATATATTTCACTTAAACATCTGCATTTGAACCTCTGTGCTTTACAGATAAGATGGTTAAGATTAATATAGAACAATAAGATCAAGATAAATGTTGATTTCATGTCCTATTTCTCCAGAATCTTTTTACCTGCAAAATTGGTCCTTAGTTGCTACAAAAATTGTAGACCCTATCAATGCATTTTTCAAACAAGAATCATTCTAAAACATCTTCTGCGTCCACTTAGTGTTGCTCATATTTTTAGGGCTGACTAACCAACTATATATATTACAATAATAATTACAGTAAAAAGAAAGTAACGCTGGGCACAGTGGCACACGCCTATTATATCAGCACTCACTGAGGCAGGGTAGGTGGATCTCTGTGAGGTCAAGGCCAGCCTGGTCTACAAAATGAGTTCAGGGCAGCCAAGGCTACCCAGAGAAATGTTGTTTCAAAAAATAGATAGATAGATAGATAGATAGATAGATAGATAGATAGATATACAGAAGAATGGAGGTAAAGAATAGGGAACAGCAGGAAAGAAAGGATTTGAGAATGGGATTCAAGATGATCAAAGTATAATGAAATTTATTAGTTTGTATAATTAACATACATTAATAAAATGAATGGAAAAAAGAATATCATATAAAGATGGAGCAGAAAAAAACTACTGTGTGACAAGATGGCAAATAAATAAATGACTTGCATGAAACTCCTGTCTGACAATCCTGTGATGAAGATAAGCAGAAAGTATTTTCCATTCCTGTAAACAGGAAGGCCATGCAGAAGTGTTGATGTGAGAATATAAGCAGCCCACCCCTTACAAATGGCAGCACTGTATTCCAAATAAACATGAGGGAGGTACTGCAGATGCAATTCCTGGCCACATGTCCAACAGCAACAGCGAGTAGCCGCTTTTCTGTGTGGAGGAGTGTTTTTTTATGTGTTTATGACTGCTTTGATGTCCACCATAAATTTCTCCTCAAAGGTCACCAGATTGCGATGACACAATCAGAGCCCAGGTTGTGTATGCTGATGATCCAGGAAAATTGTCTGAGAAACTGGAGAATAATAAACATCATGACTGGCGTATGTACCAACAAAATACAGAAGCAAATCAGTAAAACAGCTTTAGGAAAACCTGTGGTCCCAGGAAATGTAAACCGTATGCTTTATGTTAAGCTGAAGTTTCTTCTCTATGAAATCCTTTCCGTGGAAGGACTGCTCACGTCATCCCTCTGGGAAAACATTTCCTTTACAATACCTATCATCACTGGAGAAAATCCTGAAGACTAGGTCTGTTAACTGGTTCATATCTTTGCAATTGAGGATTCTTTCTTGTACTGTTTCTGAAAGAGAATCCTACCTGGTGTCTGGAAGAGACATGGAATTGGAATTTCTCTCTCTCTCTCTCTCTCTTTCTCTCTCTCTCTCTCTGTTCATTTTGGGCACCTCCCATTTTTTTTTCTCTATACCTACTATGCAACAAGCAAGAGAGTTATACTATCCTTTAAAAATCTTTAAATATTGGCATGTTCGTATAAAAAATACCATTAATAGTGAAAAATGAAGAGTCATATTGATATGAAAGTAAACCTATGAAAATTCAAGGTGATTGTTCCATCCATGTAAATACTACACTGAACAGACGCATCTACGTACTTTGTTATGTACCTCAATGCCAGTGCAATTTACTCAAAACAGGATTCATTTGTTCATTTTCCCCAAACAAAGGAGTCTGCCTGTTCAGTTCTCTAATCTGTCATGTCTCTGCTCAGTGTGCTGTTAGTTTACACAAAAGTGCTGAGCCAAGCATCTCCTCCAGCAAACCTGCTGAGAATGGATTGCTTTTTCTGACCCAGTTGTCTCCTTTGAAACTGAGCAACTATGTGGTTATAAGAGTCTACCGAATCTATAGAACATACTCAGATTACTGGACTCCCAATAATCGAGGGGTCCAACATCATTACTGAGTGAACTGTGAAGACTAGCCAAGAAATAACTAATTTGAATATCAAGTCTATGTCCTTTACTTTTATGAGCATATTTTTAATATTTGATGATGTGATTATACAATAATATTCAATAAATATACACAATATATTTTATGTATCTACATAATAATTGGGAGAAAGGGCTTGGCTGGGTGTTTTACTCCTTGAAATTAAATTTTTTTTTTAATTGTTACACTGTGTGTGGGGCTGCACAGCATCCATGTGGAGGTCAGAGAACAACTTATGAGCGTTAGCTCTCACCTCCGACCATTTCGGTTCTGGGAATGAAACTATGATCATCAGACTTGGTGACAAGCACCTTTACCCACTGATCCATCTCAACAACCCTTTGAAATTAGAGTCTTTAAAGAATCCAGGGATCTGCTAGACTTATCATGGCAAATGACTTAGAAGCATGGTGAACAAGGGTTCAGATAGTAAAAGTTCACCCACTTACAGATAATGTCATAAGATTTATTTATAAAATGTATCTTGTGCTAAAAAAGATGCCAATGAGTATTCAGTCTCTAAAAATTAAAAAAAAATGGCAATGGAATTTGTAAGTGTAACTAAATAAATGGAATTTATTTAGGGGAAATAATAATTCTACTAATTAATTCATTAATTCCACCATTTAGCAGAATTAGTAATTCCATTACATAAGCATTTTATAATAGCAAAGTCTGTAAGAAAGGAGATCTTGTGTTTTTGAGTAATAACTACTGGTTAGTACTTCTCTTGTTCCAATATCAAGGGCATAAATTTTCAGATGTATGCACATAGGTGTAGCATCATTGACAAGTTACATTAATTACATAAGGTGTGCGTTGTTTTAGTATGCATATAGGTTCCAGAATTACACATATAGCTATAAAAGAGTTAAATGGAAATATACCATAATGAAGATTCTACCTTAATGCATTGTAACTTCATGGAACATATCTAAAACTCAAGGCATGACATATAAAATTAATAAAAAATACCTCATATTAAGCATGTACTTAGAATAGCCAGTGGTTCTGATGTTATTGTTAAATTCCTAAGCAAATCATCACTAATTGTAAGATATTATTTACAATCACTTCAATATGATTATAATAGCAATATAGACTATGACGGAATTAGTAACAACTGAGAAAATGTGCCTCACCATGACGTTACTTCCAGAGAATGAATTTATAATAAGGCAGAAAGATTAAAGTGATGATTCAGTCCCTAAACCAAGATTAAGTATATCAATCAAATCCCTAAATCATCTATGGCAACTAACAAATTAAAGTATTAGGTAATACAGTGTCCTGGTGTTAAAACTGTTACCCTCAGTCTATCGATCTTCTTACTAAAATGCTGGTTTTAGGTTTTGCTTCTCTTAGGTAACTAGAACATGAATATATTGAGTTACTTGAAAGATTTGCTTATCTTAAATATGAACTTCATTTCAAACTGGATACTAATTAGCCATCTCATGTTATAGAAAAAAAACCTAAAAGCCTCCAAATATAGTCAACTCTCTAAGGCAAGAGTCTTGTTTTAAACATGTTCTAATAGGGACCTAAACAATGTGTGTGTGATGTATGTATGTCTGGTATCGACACACACACGTGTGCCTGTGCATGTTTGCCACCAAAAGAAAGGGTCACATGTTCTTCTATCATTCTGGCCCTTATTCTCTTGGGACAGGGTCTCTCTTTTAACCTGGATCTCGTGCCTTTTCATTTCTGCTGTCAGCCATCAAGCTACAGTGATATTCTTGCTCCTGCTATACACAATGCTGTGGTTACAGGAATACAGTGCCATCGCCAGCTTGTCAAGTGGAAGCCAGAATCTAAAGACAAGATTTCATCCTTAAACAGCAAGTACTGTTACCACATAGTCACGTCTCCAACTCCAATATATAGATTTTTTAAAGTGTTGACTTTTGATCATCATGGACATCCCTTGTTTATGGGTTATTTCCTGTGTATGTGTGTGAGCCTATGTGAGTTCATGTGCATCACATCTGTGCAAGAATTTGTGGAGGACAGAAGAGGGTGCTGTAGCCATTGGAACTAGAGTTAGAGAGGTTTGAGAGCAACCCTATGAGTGCTAGGAGTCAAACTTGGGTCTTCTCTAAGAGCAGGAAACATTCATAACAGCTGAGCTATATCTCTATCCTCTTACGTTTATAATTTAATGTCAGTTGATAGGTAATACAGGCCTAAATGAAGATTACAGTGAACTGGTTTGAAGTACATATTAAAGCTACTTACGGAAAGACTATTTTTACAGATATTTTAAATATCAAATGTTTTACTGTTTAAAATAATAAAAACCATAAGGTTTTTGTCCTTTTAGTATAATTTCAAGTTAGATATGCTTCATGAGTTGACCTCTAATAAAAATACAAATAAATAATTTTGAAGGTGATAGATGATTACTGACATGCAAACTGCTTTCAATATTGAGAACTACTGTTAAAGCAGACAGCTACCTCAAAAGGAATATACAGAAGACCTCTACAAAAACACAATTGACATAGAATGAGCAAGAAAACTCTGCTGTGATTCGTAAGAACAGAGATATTCACCAGTCACTAATTGTATTAATGTTTCAAAGTATAATGACAGTTTAACAATTATAATTTAAATAACTAAAAAAAAAAAAAAAACTTACAGAGCCTAATTCAGAAGTTACACTATGCTACATTTTTACCTCACAAGTCCATGTTAAGATATGCTTTGGTTTATCTTACATTTGAAATGATTTTTTTAATTGAGATTAATCTCTCATTCTCTAGCCGTGGCTGTCCTGCAATCACTGAAGGCCAGGCTGTCCTTAAACTAACAGAGCACTGCTGACTCTGCCTACCAAGTGCTGAGATTGAAGGTGTGTATCACCATACCCAGCTAAGTTTTATACTACACAGGCAAGAAAGCTTTTCATCAATTAGATTTACAATAACTCTACGTAGAAATTACAGTCATTTTCATGCATTTATGAATAAAATAAGTAAGGATTGTGATATTCTCAGAAGTAAGAGATGGTACAATTTAAATTATAATCCATGTGACTATTTTGTAATCTTTTAGGGTTTCCATTATATACTATTGCCTTGTAATGCTATAAACAAATGTACAGGTAACTGGTGTTTACACATGGTTATATACATATCCTCTTTCTGGCCTTATACTCTGTGACACGATTTTAAAACCATCCATAGTAGAAACATAAATTAATGTATTTTCTCAAAGAAGTACGACTGCTAAATTTTTGTGCCAGTGTCTGTTATTTTGTCCCTCATAAATTCAAGCCAGAGTAAGTACACATTTTGCTGAGAGAAGCTGTCTTTTGAAATTGAGATGTAGCTCTTCCAAACACCTTTATAATGATAGGTATAATAGTAAATAAAATGTTGCAAAAATAGAAAAGATTCATTTATAGAAATACCTAGTAATAGCAATATTTTCACTCAGAATAAATTTTAGTAATAGACTTACAAATAACTTATTAAGTCAATTATATACAGTTGAGCTAGGCACTTATTTGAGTTGTATTTTTGAAACTTGCAGGCAAATTTTTGATTACAGAATTCAGTTTTGAAATGTTCATTTTCTTAGGTATAGTCTATTATTCTTATACTTTGAAAAACTAATTAAACTATGATGAAATGAATCAGAGTAGATATACTTTAATAGAAAACGTTGATTTTTAGAATTCCCATACATGGGAGGAATTAACCTTAATGCTAAAAATCTATTATCAGATAGCCATGCCCTTCTCCTACTTAAGATATTAAATTTCTCAATATATACCTTTAATGTTGTCTGTCTTTACTTGTTGATAGAATATGCTAATGAGTAAATCAAAAGCAGGAAAAAAAAGACCTTTACCAAAAAGCTCTCTTGACTTATGAAATCATATCTGCTGAAGAGGAGTCCCTAAAGGCTCCAAGGATCCCTGACAGATCCTCCCTGTACACCGAGATTCTTCTCCCACACAGTCCTTGTCCTTAACAGAAAGACTAATGTTAGGGCTAAAAGTATGAAAAAGGATACAAAAACAAACTCAGAAACTAAACATTTTCAAGAATAATCTGGTAAAACGGCCTCAAGAATACAGTCCTGAACAGCCCTGTGTCCTGGATGACCTACGCCTCTTACTTAGCTAAGGTTAAACTATATTATTAAATGTCCTTTCTACTTTAAAATATGCTGGTCCAAATGCTGAAAGGCCTACATTTTTTGGAGACTGGACTTGCCCGATTATAATTGACACATGAGAAAATACAAAGTTCACGGTGTTCCAGAAACACCAAAGCAGAACCAAGAGCTTAGAGCAAGTTTTTCAGAGAATTGCACAGACTGGCAAGATTCTAAAACATTTTTTCCTAGGTCATGTGATATCAACAGAAAAGTATTAGTCAGTTTTCTCAAAAAACAAAATACAAAAAATAAAAATAAAACCAGTGTCCTACACATCAAGTGGATGCACCATGGAACGCAATGAGATCACTTCACAACCTCACTGCACTGTCCTTAAACCCCTTGAGAAACATACACACTTGTAATCACGACACTGCTGCAGGCATCCCTGAATTAACAATATTAAGTGCTCACACTTCAATTCCAAGCCCTAAACAATCAATGTCTAGGAATCCCACATGTCAGTCCTTCATGTGTACTCTGTTTCAATTCTTGGTTGGAGCTATCTGTTTGAGGACTTCACACTCACAAGAACCATATGCTGGTTTTCATGAGATACTTGACTAATTCCTTGATAATTCATGAATAAAACATGAGAAATCCAACCAGACACCAAAGCCCTCCTTTCTGGAGCTGAAGATCCTAATCTGTATAGTTCTTCACCATGAAAAACCTATTAGAGAGTAAAGCCCACTCCACTGCCCTTACTCATCCCTACCAATGGGTCCATAGGATTTCTTCTGCTTCCTTAATAGAAACAGGACAGAGAAACAACATATCTCTCCAGCCCATCTTAAAATCAACAAAACTCTCCAGCCCCTCTTAAAATCAACAAAATGAAGAATTTATCCAAAACTCTTCAATAATTTGGAAAACTTGAGGAGATACAGAAAAATAGAACAAAAAGAAAAAAGAAGAAAGAATGAATGAATGAAAGAAAGAAAAGGAACAAAAAAAGAAAAAAATGACAAAGCATGTATATTCTTCACCACATTGTTATTTTATCATGTTGTGTGATAAAATGCATGGGGGATATGAAATGTAGTGGCCATGCCTGTAATCCTAGCACTCAGAAGGCTGGGGCAGAGATGTCACATATCTGATTTAGCCCAAAATTCATAGCAACCTCAAGGTAAATCAAAAACCTATTTTCAAAGGTACATGTTAACTTCCAAGAGGAAAGCAAAATAGAAACTTCTGAAGTTAATAGAAAACATTCTGCTTTTCCTGCAGAAGTGGATAGTTAGACACAAACTTTGAGTAAGGAGATCATAATCGCCATAGTTTTTGAAACTAGCTACAGGGTGACTCATTTGAAAAATTAGTCTTATAGGGATTTTCATCATTATTAGAATTTAAGGATCACATGCAAACTGAGAACTCATTTATAAAACAAGACATTATACACTACTGCTTTCAAGTTGACTATATAATTTTAACATTTATATTTACAATCATTTCTAAGGATATATATGATGTTGGCACATGTCCATAATTTTATAACTCAATCAGACAAGTGGATTGTGTATTTCCTGGCATATTATTGGAGCTGGAGAGATGGATCACTGGTTTTGAGTATGAGTTGCTCTTCCAATGGACCCTGGTTTGGTTCCCAGAAACTAACTACACAGTGGCTCACAAGCATCCACATTTCTGGTTCCAAGGAATCTAATGCTTTTCTGGCTTCTAATGTCACTGCACACAAACCAAAACACTGGGAAAATATCCATACATTTACAATGTTCAAAAAGACTCTCTCTCAAACCTGGAATCGGGCCGAGAAATGCAGGAAGATCCAAGCAAGGCTGCCTCGCTTTCCACATTCTGAAGTTTCTAACTCAACTATTGTCATGGGCATCTAACTCTTCTTTATGGCCATTTTATAATGCTTTCCCCTCTAGTTTTTTGTTGATCTAATAAAAGCTATCTTTCTGGTGATATTTCTCAAAGTATTTCCCACTTTTTGTTGGAGAAAGATAACAGCTAGGGAGAGGCGGAATCGAGACTGGGACCTTAATGTTGTGCTTTAGTCAGGGGAAATCTCTTGCTCTGAGGCTCTTTGAAGAGCAGCTGGATCGAGGCGGGAAGTCAAAAGGTGTGGCCCCAAGGAGCATCTGTTTGTTTTTAAACTGTAGTCATCTCTTTCTTGTTTATTTATATTGGGTTTTGTGTTTGTTGATCATGGTTGTCACTTTGACTAGATCTGAAATCAACTCAAAGCTCAGCCTCTGGGTATTCTTGTGAGGGATTTTAATGAGCAGATTATTTGACGTGGGAAAACTTAGGGCTAAATGGCAGTACCTTCCAGTGGTTACCCAGAGAAGGGAATGGAAGAAGAAGCTTGGCATTTAGTGCCCTTCACTTTATTTTGCTGGCCCATACAGCAAGAAGAACCACGAAACAATCTGGAGTTGTATAAATGTTACATTCAAGATGTTTCAGCTCATTGTGTTTCCCTTTATTTTACATATATTTTAGACATCAACCATCTCCTTTTCTAGGGCAGCCTGCACAGCATTTGGAAAAATGTTTTAGGAAGATAATTTCTCCAATCCCATTACATCTTCATCTCTTTAGCCAATACCATCAGTTCTATTTATTATGTTTGTTTTAGAAACTAGATGGAGTAACATCTAGTGTGTGTGTGTGCGCGCGCGTGCCCATTTTGACTCTATTGCCTGCCTTTGGATCCCATTCCCCTAACTGGGCCGTCTTGTCTGGCCTCAGTGGAAGAGGATGTGCCTAGTCCTGCATTGACTTAATGTGCCAGGACAGGTTTGTACTCATGGGGGACCTCAGCCTTCACTGAGAAGAAGGTGAGGGGAGAAGGGGAAGAGATGTGTGAAGGAGGGTCTGGGAGGAAAGAAAGGAGGCTTGTAATCAGGATGTAAAGAAAATAAATTAATCAATTAATGAAAAAATACATTTTTTCTAAGATGAATGTCTTCAAAGTATAGAAATTAGGATCCTTCCTGATGTGCATAAAAAGCAGTTTATGACCTGTTTTCTTTCTTCTGCTTTATATAGTGATTGCAGATAGTTAGCATTTTACCCAAACAACTTTTGTTTAATTTCAGTTCCATGTCTTGGGACACTATTTCTGTCTCCTTATGCAGTGGAACAGTTCCTCATGTAGTAATGACCCTCAATCATAAAATTGTTTTGTTGCTACTTCTTAACTGTGATTTTACTACTGTTACGAGTTACAGTGTAAGTACCTGATATTCAGTATCTGATAATCAACCTCCCAAGGGGTTAAGACCCTCAGATTAAAACCATTGTTGTACAGCCTCGCATGTCTGTTCTTCGGCCCTCTTATCCTCCACACTGTATTTTCCCTATTCCTCCAGTTGCTTCTTATGTAGTTATGTAAAACAGAAAGTAGTGATATATGATTCCTCAGATAGACAAGTAACAAGTATAGGCCACTTTTACTCCTCTTGCCCAGAGGCCAAGTTCCTTAATCGCTTTGGGTCACCATCAGCTGTAATATAAATGGGCTAGGTTAGATGACATCCAGTATTTTTTCTCAGTAACTGAATTCTGGTTCTAAATATAGAGAAGTGGGGGCATGTTCTGTCTGGGTACCAGGATGGTGCTTAGCATTTTACTTCTTTTAAACTGTTAGTAATAAAGCTACAGTATTAAAAATGCTCAGTCATTGGTGACATCCATCTTACATGCAGTCAGTGCTTTGTCTAAACACTACACCGATGTACTTGGACTCCACAAATCTACTTTCTTTTTGAAAGTGCCATTTATTTTAGCTAAAAGTTTTCTTTCCCCATTCTTTACAAATACAGCTTAACCTCCATGTGGTTTAAAGTAACAAACTTAGGAGTGTGTGTGGCACACTTGTGGTCATGAAAAAAAAGACAATCTAAGTTTCAACAGCAGAAAGCAATGGAAAGTAGAAGTTAACTGTTTTTTTAGCTGTTATGTTGGCAAAGACAATCTAATAAAATGGCTTTGTTTATTGCCTCATTAGCTCCTGCTATTTATATGGACAATACAGGGCTCTATGAATTGTGGCCCATGCACAAGCACAGTGATGTTTCAATTTTTTTTAACACACTTCTTGGCACCTGGATTTCAATAATTGGGAAACTTTTATAAACATGTGAACATTTTCAGAAATTGTAACCTCTAATAAACAAAACACATTCAAGTTCTTAAACATGCCCACTGAACTATACCACTAGTTTAGAAAAACATCATCAAATTTCAGAGATTATGAACTGTACCTATAAAAGGGCCTTAAGAAAATGCAGTGCATGACTGGGTGACAAAATGGACTTTGCAGGTAAACACACATTAAACTATGCCCCAAAAAAAGTTCTTGCTGAACTTTCTAACACCGCCCTCAATTTCAAATGGAATGTAGAAAAATTAAGGTATTGTTTCATTTTAAGACTCAGTAAGGCAAATATATATTGTATAGAAATTAGGCAAATGATTTATTTTGAATTCTACAATCTATCGTAGTATTTAATTTATCTCTAGACATATAAACACAATTTGAGGAGCTTATAAGATGTCTTACTATTTTCTAAAACAACATGAAATAATGGGAAATTACAGATCAAAAGAATAGAAGTGTAAGATTCAGGCTTAGTTTTTTTGTTGACTGTACAAAGTAACATGACATCAGCATGGTTGGCATCAGAATGCCAGTGCCATAACTCACACCACAGTGGTTTCCAAGTGATTGAATTTTAAAATTCCCCAGTAGA
This sequence comes from Acomys russatus, assembly GCF_903995435.1. Lineage (NCBI taxonomy): Eukaryota > Metazoa > Chordata > Mammalia > Rodentia > Muridae > Acomys > Acomys russatus. The sequence continues at coordinate 46,619,261 of NC_067146.1, read as the reverse complement.
ATAAATCCTTTTCTTTGAAACACCCCTCCAACTATAAATATGAGATATACTTATTATTCTTTAATAACATGATTCAGTCATAGAAAACTTGCAAAGCTTTGAACCTCAAAGAAAAGGTCATAATCTAATGATCACTGCTGATTTGTGTCAAATCAAGGTAATAATAAAAATACTTTGAAGTCTATACATATCTATTACTAAAGCCATAAAAATTTCACTGCACTATCCATGTTGGGTATCATTTTGCTAGGCCTCTGCCTCAATCAAACCTATTTTCAAGAATAGGCATATCTCAGGTTGATTTTAGTCAAAGTTTTATACACAAATACACACACAACACACAAACACACACACACGCATTCCTCCCCATTCTCCCCTTGCCTGATTCTTCTCAGTAAAGGGTGAGGTCCCCCATGGGTACAAACCTCCCCTGGCACATTAAGTCGATACAGGACTAGGCACATCCTCTCTCCCACGGAGGCCAGACAAGGCTGCCCAGTTAGGGGAATGGGATCCAAAGGCAGGCATAGAGTAAAAAGGGGCCTCCACTTCAGTTTGTTGGGGACCTACATGAAGACTAAGCTGTGGATCTGCTTCATATGTGCAGGGGTCCTAGGATCAGTCCATTGTATGTATGAAGTAAAAACAAAATTGCAAAACCATTTCCACAGCTTCTTGGACCAGCTCACACTCAGTTAGACTAAGCTCTTTTATGGCCAGAGGGTATCTTGTGACTCTCTCTCTCTTTCTCTCTCTCTCTCTCTCTCTCTCTCTCTCTCTCTCTCTCTCTCTCTCTCCCCACGCTCTACTTGTTAGCCTTCAGAAGTGGCTGTTACAGAACTTTTTGCTAGACATTAGCTTATGGCACCATGTAATACACCTAGTCCACACCTTAGCCAGTCTGCTGACTTTCTTGTTCTCAAATGGAGCTTTGCCTTGCTCTTAGCTTCTAAGGCTAGTTTCCAGTACCTACTTTTCTCTCAAGGTATGTGGATTTTTTCATCTTCACGGCACTCATGCTACAACATAAAAAAAAAAAAAAGGAGCCTATGCATGGCAAGTGGGTAGGATCAATGGGATTGGAGTAGACATGAGGATGATGCAGGAACCACTCAAGACCACATAGGGCTCTGAGACTGATCAGAGCCTTACGGTAAGGCTACTCTAAGCCCTGCAACGCACTCTCTGAAATCAACAGCCTTTAAATCTACGCCCCTGACCCTCACCATCTGAAACTGATAATCTTATTTTTATGTTCCCACCTACGAGTTCCCTTTAGTAAGCATTAAGAAAATAACAGCCTAACTCGACTAAAAATCAGATAAAAGTATTAAATTTAATGTTGGTTGTCGGTATCGTATAGAAAAATAAGTGGAGAATTTCTATAAGAGAAGTGAAAAGTGGCATAAATAATCAAGGACATAAACAAGATTTTTATCCTGTGTAAGGAAGACAAAAAAGTAAAAATAAAAACCAAAGAGACATAAAAAGCTAAGAGAAAATGATGATAAAAACCAGGTTGAGACGGTGTAGTGGGCTCTTCCCTACCACTTACAACCATGAAGATGCACTCACCTCAGAACAATCCTTTTATTTAGTTATTAACTTCCCATTATTGTGTGTCACTCCAAGGAATAGAAACTCTATGATGCAGGATGTTAGAGAGGTCACAGAAAGGGGAAAGAAATCTGGGAGAAAAGCTCTGTTTAGGTCTCACCAGAACCACTATCTACTGACTTCTCAAGAAAATGAGAAAGTAAGATTGTCCACTAAAGTCTTTAGTGGTTGGCTGACTTGATTTCAAGAAGTGATGTTTCCCCAACACATCTAGGCATTTATTTTATTTTTCTTTATTTTATATCAAATAATTATGTTCAGCATTTGTCATTGTATGTCATATGTTTTTATAAATACTAAGTCATTTAACATTCACAATGATACTATCAGAATAAATTTTTGTAGCCTAGTCAATAAAGCTTAGAGTAGTTCCATGCTTTTAAGTGTTGGAAAAATCTGAGCCAGGTATAGTATCCCTGAACTTTCCTCAGCTAGTACAGGTTGTGTAAAGTAGAATTGCTTTTTGTATGTTTTGGATCAATTAAAGCAACTTAATGCTATGAATACCCATTTTCTACTGCCTTATAAGCTGTCTATTCATAACAAATTAGAAATGTTCTCTATGTAACAAATGAAGATAAGATTCAATAATTTCAAGATTAATTCTTTGCACTACACTACAAACACTCAGTTGGTTTTCTTATGAATTTGGGTTTTTTTTTCCCCTTTGTTTGTTTTGTTTTTGTACTTTATTGTTGACATGACATGGAGAAATAGAATGATGTATTTGTTTCTTTGTGTTCCAGGGTATGTTGCCTAGGGCAGACGATGATGTAAAAACAGTTGACTGGGTGACTTAGATAAACCAGGGAATATTACAGTAACACCTCATTTGTGCACTGCACTTAATGGTTCTGCTGTAATTGGGTGGGGAAAATGAGTCATAGATTTGCCTACTTAGAGGGTGGTACAGGGAATTACAACATCTAATTTAGATGGATAAACTCCAGAAATAAAAGGAGAAAATGAGGATTATATGAAAGCCAAGCAATTTTCCAAACTGCCAAGTTAAAATTAAAGCTGATTTAGGTTAGACAACAAGGTTCCAATCAGCAAATAAGTTAAATATTTTGTGAAACAGTATAATCCTCTTTATCTACATGATTGTAATAGACTAATATGTCTATTTCACTGCTGAGCAGAGTAACTTCTGCTGAGAAAGTTAATTTCCCTGCATTCCATTACAGGGAAGTATAACTATTCAATCCACATTTTACTTGTCAAAGTCTTTAATAGAGTTTACCATAATGACATTTCACTCACGGATATGTATTCCACATTTCTTAGGTGTCAGTAGCTTCTTTTTGTCTATGGTCTGTGTAAGGTCTCCTACAAGGCATGTGTCTTTTAAAGGCAAGGCATACATCTTTTTATTTAAATATCCAAGAAATTAATTCATTGATGGAATCTTGGAAACAAATGTTCTTTTATGTGATTTAGTCTCAGAAATATAGTGTCCTTGAATATCACCTGCTGTAAATGTAATAAAATAGCTGCCTTGTGCTCTTCTGCCACCTACACTGCAGATATTGCACAAAATAATGTTCTGATGCTTTCTTAGTGTTAGCAATGTTGAAGATTATAAAGAATTAAGTATATATTATCTACCAAAAGCTATTTAGCTCTTTTTATAATTAAAATATTATATTTGTTCTTTTTTATATAATACTCAAGAATGGTATAAGCTTTTGAGAAAAATATGTATATTTTTATTTACGTTCAAAACTTCAAGATGACATATCTACCATAGTGAACCCTGACATTTTCATAGACTCAAATACTCAAGTTTTCTATATTGCTATGAGTTAATTTCTCATCAAATTGTAGGAAGTACATTTTTAAAAAGTCCACATAACAAACTGATCAGACAAACAACTACAAGTCTCTTTATTGTAAATCACTTTTATACCCCATCTAAAGATAATTAGCGTCACCATCGTTAATTCTTCACAAAGAGCATGGAGTAATGATCATAATATCACAAAAAAATTATGTGCAATTATAATAGCAAGGCTAATCTTGCTTTCCAGTAAAAGTTTGGTAGTTTTAAAATGGAACCCCACAGATCTATGAACACTTATTCCTCACTCTACAGTACAGACTCTACTATGGCAGAAATCTGATCCACTATCACAGTGCCTCAGTGGCAGAGGTGCCAACAAGAAAGCTACCTGCAGCAACAGACTCACTGGTAAAATGACTGTTTTCAGACTTGAGAATGTTTACTATGAAGAGGGAGAGCACAGTAGGACAAACTTTGGAATCACTGGCACTTTATGAGCCTACAATAAAAGCCAGGGTAGATGTAACCGACTACGTTCCTCCTTCCTATGTCGGAGAAATGTCACACTGTCATAGCACGATAGCTAAGACTGAGTAGGTTTCCAATAGCGGAAGTGTACTGCCTCATTCCCTGGGTGGGGCTTGAGGGGTGGGGAGGGTAGGGGGGGGCAGCAATGGGTGCCAGAGAGGGATGGAAGATGAGGATGGAGAGAGAGCATGAAAGAGGGAGCTCACAACTACAAGACTTTTAAAAATAGGAACAAATTATCAACTAGTCTGAGATGGATTTGGCACCAGGACTTTTAGCAGTCTCTAGGTGACAGTAATCTGTACTCAAGAGTTTGGAGTGACTGTTCTACTGTCAAAGCTTGAATCTATCTTTCATTCTCAAAATTCACAAACACATTGCCGCCCCCCAAAACAAAGATCATTGTTGAGTTTTCTTCTAAGTCCAAGTCTTATGATCTTATAGTGATTGGCAATGTACAAATGAGAATGAAGCCTACAGAACAGAAACTTCTAAACTCTGGGCACAGAATTACTCATCAAGCATCAAGGATGGTTCAGCTCATTATGACCAATTCACCTTGGGTGAATTCAAACTAAGTGATATTCAAAATAAGTTCCCTTGTGTAAGCCTCACACTCTTAAGGAGGTTGAGGAAAGGAGTTGTAAGCTTGTGCAGCATTCTACATTAAAATGAGCAGACAGTGGGGTAGGCACTCAGCTGTGTGGTGGAGAGCTTGCCTTTCAGGGACTGGGTCTTGAATCTGATCCTCAGCTCTGAAGAAGAGAAAGAAAATGAAAAACAAAAACAACAGGCCAATGAGCATATGCTCTTGTTGATGTATTCCTTAAACATTGCTAGACTAGGAGGAGGTGGAGGAGAGACTGAGCTCTGAAAAATTCAATGCAAAAGGCACTCAAAGCTGTGGCTACCATCCCTGGGGATGGTTAAGATTTTAAACCATCTGGGCATTTAGAGTCCACATTGCAGCCAGAAGTCAACCTTCTTGTCAAAGATGACTCATGCAGCCATAACGGCTACAAGAGCTACAGGCTCTGGTAGGAATTTTGAGGTAACAACAAAACAACGCTCGACAAGAACTCTTTGGGTCAGACTTTTGGAGACCTTGAGCTGAGAGTAATAGCTTCATCCCTGGCGCTCCTATTTAATTTACTCTCAATTCTGTCTACAACTTAGACATAACTGCTAGAGAGATGATTAATGATTACAAGGGCTTTGAACCTAAGATTCTAAATTCGTTTAAGATTTTTTTTTCCACACATCACCGCCTCTGAAAGGCCTCTGTGCCTCTTTTATGGTCCACGCCAGGCTTTGGCTGCTGTAACAGGTATTTATGTGGTTGACTCATTCTGTTTACTCTAATGGGAGGCCCCCAAAGACAGGACACGTGCTGTATTGTTTCTTTGTGTACACAGATGCAAACCATGACACTGCACAGGGTAGATTCTAAAATACCTGCAGAGTTAAATGCAGTTTATCAGGCCTCTCTTTTGAGCAGTTCCTAACCTGTCTCCCCACAAATAGAGCGGGCGGGTGAATGAGTGGTAAAGAAAATAATGAGACATATGGACATACAGTTCCTCATAAAAGATGCCAACTTCTGTGCCCATACTGATCTTTCATTTTCTGACAATCTATTCTAATTCTATTTTCCAGCTTCCAATTTGAAGTGAAGGACATCTGGGCGGCTGTACCTGAATCACAGCACATACCTCGAAATTGTCTGTGTAATGAACATCAGCAAAGTTACCTTCAGTTATTAAATCTCTAATATCTTTTTTCCCTCAGAGGCAGTATTATAAAGTGTTTTAAATTCTGTCTTAGTAACATATATTGACTGCGGAATTTGGAAACCAGTCATTTTAGAGGATATTTCACTAAAATGCCACTTGGCTCTGAATTTGATTTCGAAATGTGAATAAATAGCACATCTTAACACATAGCTTTCCTTAATTCTATTCCCGCTAAAAGAATGGAAGCTGGTATTTTTGTGATCCTAAAAATGATATTATTATCAGCATGTTCATCTTTTTCTCACATTATATAAACCCTCATACACACCTAAACAGAAGGCCATGGCAAAGCAAGTGTCAGGAGACCCGCCAGTACATAAATAAGTATAAATTATATTAAAAATTTTACTTTTGACAACTTTTGCAGGAATATGTGTTCATATATATACACGTGTGTGTGTGTGTGTGTGTGTGTGTGTGTGTGTGTGTGTGTGCGTGTGTACACACGAGAGCGCATGCGTGTAGGCCAGAGGCTGTTGTCCTCTATTCCTCCCCATTTTATGTATTGAGGATGGGTCTCTGGCAAAATACGTTATCTAGTCTGGCTAGCCAGCTGCTGGAGGACATCCCTTGTCTTCCTCTCCTGGGTGCTGGAAACGCAAGCTGGCCCTTCTACCTAGTCCATATTCTCGTGGGTGTTAGGGAAACTAACTCTGTGCCTAATACCTATATGGAAAGTACTTTACCCACTGTGCCATTTCCTCAGCACTGACATTGTGAATGGATAGTGTGAAGGCTGATATCTTTATAGATAACTACTCATACAAAACCATCAGGTGCACCTGAGAACACTAGAGGGTAGTGGGTGAAGGAAACAAACATGGCTTATGACAACATTTCTAGGAAGCAAACTTGAAAATAAGCAGCTCTAAAGAAGGCAGAGGCCTTATAAACATAATCAGAAGGGAGGTAATTATTTACTTTAGCCTCAAGTCCAAATGTTTAATACCCTGCAGCTAAGCCATGTGTACCATTTTCTACCATTTTCCATGTGCCCAAAGCCATCGAGTGCATTTTTCCTTCTATAACAGAAAAGTGCTACACTATTGCTGTTGAGATAATTAAATGAATAACAAGGAATACAAAAACGTCATAAATAAGTATTCATTTATCATGTTCCATATATCAAAATGTAAAAACATAGCAATACTATGGACATTAGCAGACTGCCTTGAAAAAGGTTTTGCATAATTAGGTTTTCACACGGAGGCCTTACAACTCTAGCAGCAGCAGGTTTGCTGGACTATTGGAAGCTAGAATTGAGGCAATTATGTACAACAGTGGCAGGAAGCATGGCTTTTAAGAGAATCAGCTTACAGAAGAAAAGCCCAGTGGCATGTGCATTAATGCTGTCAAAACCCTAAGCAAGCTTGGCTCTCTTTGCCAGCTAAGCCCCTTGCCTGACTCTGGAAAGTAATTTTCTGAAGCCATGCCAAGCTCTTTGCTTGAAAATAACATCTTAATTGGTTTCTTCTAATAAAATTCAAAATGCTCTTTTGGTGATGATAATATACTCATTGTTTTATTCCAGCCTAATGTTCTGGTCTCCTGAAATGTTCCCAGTGTTACTGTTCGCAGAAAGGGAAAGGAGCCCATATGCTTATATTTATAGAGCGACAATCTGGCTGCAAGGATCAACAAAGTTGGAAGCTCTTGAGGCCAGTGAGACTGGCTCTATAAAGAATGGTTATTTTTAAACTCACATTCCTGTAAAATGGCAATGAGACTCCATTTTCCTCACATTATTATCCTACAGCGTTTAGATATAGATACATAATGATGGCGTTCAGGGAATGGCGAGGTGTCTGGTCACCCACTGACACAAATTAAATCATCCAACATTTCTTTTCAGATGAAAGAATAATTTATGCCATTTCCTCCTTTGGGCTCAGTGTGACTAGTTTTTTCAATTGTTAGGATTTGTTCTACTGCCTATTTTCAACAGGGTATTAGTTTTATATATTTGTGCATGAGTGAATGAGTGTGCGTGTGTGTGTGTGTGTGTGTGTGTGAGAGAGAGAGAGAGAGAGAGAGAGAGAGAGAGAGAGAGAGGAGGGAGGAGGGATGGAGGGAGAGAAGGGGGAAGGGAGGGAGGGGGACAGCACTGAGTGTGGAGGTCAGAGGATAACTTGTGGGAGTCAGTTCTCTCTTTACATCATGTTGGTTTAAGAGAATGAGAGTCAGGCTTGATCGACCGACGTGTCTTTACCTGGTAAGCCAGCTGCCGGTCCAACAGTATGCCCTTGAGTGTTAAACTGAAATGGGATTTTGCTTATCATAAAAAAAAAACAAAAAAACAAAAAAACAAGACACACACATCATCTATATTTAGATGCAGATCTATTCTCCAAGACCCATTCACTTCTTTAGACAGGAAAGATTTGACCTTAAAAATATTTTTATGAAAGAATCTGACAGAAGTGTTGTTAACATGGTTAATCTGACCCTGAGTCAAAGTTTTATTTTAATAGGTCAACATCCTCTTAGAATACACAGAGATTGTCTTCTGTAAAATTACATCCCTTTAACTTCCTGATCTAAGGATACCAGAAAGACGAGAGGCTTGACCGTGGACACTGCATTATACAAGACTGACATTTATTTAAATGACTTAACTAGGAAGCCTTCTTTTGTTTTGCTTTGCTTTTGTTTTTCAAGAGAGGGTTTTTCTCTGTAATCCCGGGCTGTCCTGAACTCACTTTGTAGATCAGGCTAGCCTATAACTCACAGAGATCTGCATACCCCTGCCTCCCTGAGGACTGAGAATAGAGGCGTGTGCCACCACATCCAATGAAGAAGGCATTCTTATACTTTTATTTTCAAGCTCATTAATTGCTAGTCAATGTTAAATTGAAGTCAGGCAATAATATTAGCACTTTTACTGGCATCATCACTTCAAATCAGGGCAGACGATGCATTTAATACGTAGGAGAATAATCTAAGGACTGATGATGGGGAAACTGAATTCCGATGCAAGCAGCACTTCAAGTTAACTTTGATTACAAGGGCAGCATCGTGGAAAAGACACGAGAAGAGAAGCATGCTAATTAATTTCCATGAACTACAGGATATAAATACAAGTCATTAGCATGTGTAAGGTTGTGGCCTACATAACATTATACAGACTGAATATTTTTACTTAAGAATTAAGAAATATACTTATAAATGAGTGTTAGGGATGATACAACTGTTAACATAAAAAGAGGCCAGGCATTTGAAAGGATCTATGGGAGGGACCTGAGGGTGGAAAGGGAATGAGAAAAATGATATGATTATATTATTTTTAAAAGTCAAATTATTTTAAAAAGAGACATGTAATTTAAAAGTATGATTTTTCTTTTTTTAAAAGCAACAAATATGACTACTGGTCTGTCTTAGTATTTGAACCCATTTTTGAACAAATATATTTGATAACTGTTATTGACCTGAGTATATGGGTACATAGGTCAGTTGTAGAGTCCTTGTCCGGTACATCTGAGACTCTGGATTTGATTTGAGTACTGTAAATTAAATAAATAAAAATCTATTGTATAGTTGCCTTAAAATATAAAATTAAGATCTTATTGAAATTTTTTAGATCATTAAAGCTAATTTAAAAATTATGGTGTTTTGAATCTAAGTGTTATGTATATTTTAGGGAAATATTATGAGTTAAGCTTGTTAATATTCATGTCTCCGGCCTGATATTTATTTGGGTCTAATGCTTTGATTTGTAGAGTATCTCTGGGTTGACACAAGGTCTGCCTGTGATTCATCTTCTTCTTATGTGTTCCTGTCCTCTCACACTGTCAGGGCCACTATCAAGCTGTGGGAGGTGAGCAAAGCCTTAGGGCCTTTGTGCTGAGAATAGTCTGTAACAGATGAGATAACATGAAATTCTTCAAAAAGGGAAATGCACTCTGCAGAATTAATGTGTTAACCTTGAGTTCTCTGAGGCAGTAAATTCCTACTGGATGAGAGGGCAGGCTGGAAGTGGTGATGGCTGAGCAGAAGCCTGTCCCCTTGGACGAGCGCAGGGGAATTGCCATTTTTACAGCTCAGCACATTGCTTCCTAGCCTAAAATAGCACATGGATAAAGCCTGGACTCTGCCTGTCCTGGGCCTTTCTTGCCAAATGGTAGTCTGGGCTAGCAAAGGTCTCACCTTTCTTTGTTTGCTGTTAAATGGGTTCTCTTTGACAATCAAAACAACCCATAGTCCAGAAATGAAAATGCAGAAAGGAGTGCTGCAATCTTCTCAGAGATGGAAGCACCTATTCCCAATGCTTTTATATAGCATTTCTTTTCATAGTAACGGACTTAAAAATCAAAAGGATAGTGTTCTTAGGCCTCCTCCAATAAAAGATGTTGAGAAAATGGAAACACAGAGTGAGTTCCGGGATTATATTTAGGCAATGCGGCAGGACTGTGAAGATGAACATGTGAATCGAATCACTATTTTGTTAGGAGAAAACATACGATCCATGAACCTATGGAATGCACCTGGATCACTGTGCAAGAGAAATGATGTGTTACCCATAGTGCACTTTCACCTGAGCTCAGCTTCCTCTCATAAGCACCGTGTCAGATCTCACCTGCATCAAACAAACAGCTCTGTTCTGTGGAGGTGTTCTTTTCAGATTCCTCATGGCATGTTGCTATTTCAAGGAATCGTGAAACACTTTTCCCCTCTTCACTTTCTGGCTTCCATTTTACTTTTACATTACTTTTTAAATCTAAACAAAATACTAGTACTTACTCCTGGGGTACACATGTGTTATAAGTGATAGCTAGTGCATGCTTATAACAGGCAATGGTTAGAAAGCTAGCATCTCCATGTCTTTAAGCAGTTATTAGTTCTAGATATATTTGTTGTTTATGCATTTAGAGTCATTTGACTTGGTACTACAAATTTAACTCAGGGCTTGCTTTTCACTGAACTATCTCACTGGCCCATATGTCTTTGTGTTGGAATACTTCCAATACCTCCCATCAAGTTCTATATGACTCACATAGTAGGTTATTGTGATCTGTGTCACCCACTGTGCAGGGTAGAGCACTGGGGTAGTTTGTTCTCACTGCAAGATATTTTGGTTCCTCTTACCCAGTCTCCCAGTTCCTCTTCTACCTCTCAGTCTTTAGAGTCCACTGTGGTGTTCTCTGCTGTGACTATATGGAGAATGAGTTTATGAAATATCCTCTTCTTTAACTTTGATTTTTGTAGGCCCTAAAACCAATTCTATAACTGTTTGTGTAAATGGCTCCAGCTCAGGAGTCTAACATGGCAGCGTGTGTTTTGATATTTCCTTTTTATATCCCAGTGACATCAAGCCAGTTACATAATTTTCTCACCTACATTTGGAGGCTAGAAATACTGCTTAACCTACACTGTTTTTAGAGTTACATCAAGCAGCATGAACTGTTTAGAATAATCCCTAACACAGAGACTACGTTAATGCTAGTTATTATAAAATAAATACAAATTACTAACCATATTTTACTAACATAAAAGACAAAAGGTTACACACTTAAGAAGAGAAAAAGACAAACTTTTACCTCCCTGGACTGAGACATTACCTGATTGCTTCCATTTCCAGGCATCTTATACTTTTGTACTGCCAAAGTATCTGATACTTTGATATCAAAACAAAGTTTAAGAGAATCTAAGGAAATTCACCAAGAATAATAATCCATTTTTAAAGAGCAAAATACAAATTTTCAAATTCTTAAGTATTTCTGATAATACATAGCTAGCCAGCATACCATAGAAATAATTTCTCTTCTAATATTTCTGAAGTCATTCTTTGCAATACTAAATACTTTGAACTAAAATTTCTCCTCCCCAATTCAAGCTTATGACTTGACAAGGAAATTCAAGCCTTATGTGGGCTTGCTGACTCTATAGTGGTGTGCAAAAAAAACTGCACTTCGATGCTTCAGTCATCTCCTAATGCTTTAATTGTTTTCAACCTGCTGTTTTACATTAAGTCCTAGTGTAACCCTACTCAATACTCTGTTTTAGTAACATCTGACCCACATTTGCATTTATCAATGACATTGTCACAAAAAACAAACAAACAAACAAAAACAAGTTAAGTTATACTTGCACTGGGTCTTTTTTGAGTTTTGGGTTCATTTAAAAAATGCAGATGAGCAAGATCCTGAAGTGGCATTTAACTTAAATCAATGTAAAGGGATTTCAAAGGCACCACAGTATCCTGGCTTTCTTGAGAACTAAAGAGTTCAGAAGATTTATCTTATCCACAGTGAGCATTCTCCAAATGAATAGTGCAAGCAGGAACAACTGGCTTTATTTTGATCTCTTGGGGGTAACCACAAGATGATCTGTTTTCAACAACTCTGCCTGCTAATGTCAATGTTGGCTGAGTTCATAAAGAACTAATTCATTATTTTCAGTTTATTATCCAGTAACAATTCATCAGGTCTTGCGTGTGGTGCACTAATTCTCTGGGGTTCTTTTATGTGCTGCTTAATTAACTAAGGTGCTTGTCAAACGAGGGAGATAGGATAAGATAAAAGATGTTTAGTCTTCTTTAATCCGAAATAAAATCCTCTCATTTGCATCCTATCCATGGCCTGAGGACTTTCACAGCTTATTACTGAATATCCAGTCATGAAAAAAGGCAAAAGGAAAGACAAAGTAAGTGAAGGGAAAAACTAATAGATCTATTCAAGTTTAGTCCCTGTACTTGGTATTCCTGTTTCCCAACTCTGAATTTGCCTTCAGTCACTTCTATGCATTTGAGCCCGTTGCGTTCATATCTAGTGGTGAAACGCATCCTTGATTTGGGAGACTGGTCAGTTTTAGCAAAGAAAAATATATCAAACAAGAACTCCTCAGGGAGTTTTAATCCAACACGTGTCATTTTCCTTCTGAGGTCTATGCAACATAATCAGCAGCCAATGGTGAGAACGCACTTTTCCAGGACGATGTCTTTACTGTTGTAGTGAGCCCAGCCAGCAATGAATTGCAGACTGAGGTCGTTAACTTCTCTGCCATGCATTTTTCATGAGAACCTGGATAGTTATGGATTTTAAGCCAAGATAAAATGTAAAGAGAGAACTAAACCAGCCAGTTCAATGAAATGATCATCAGGCTGAGTGACTCCTGATGCTTATTGGGACCACCTTAGTTATACTATTTAGTACAAAGCGAGTCCAGGATGGCCAAGATAACATAGAGAAACCTTGTCTTGAAAATAAATAAATAAATCGGGGATTATTCTCCAGACCCAAGTATACATTAAAGAAAAGTAATACTTCAGCACTTAGTATTATTTTTAGGTCGCACGGGATAGTTTAAATGTTCTTGGAAGAGATAAAACTTCCACTTGAGTAAATTATATATTTTTCTTTTGTTAGTTTTCAAGACAGGGTCTTACCATGTACCCCTGGCTAGCCTAGAACTCATTATAAAGATCAGGCTGGCCGTGTCTTCCTGCAGACCTGCCAGATTCTGCCTCAAGAGTGTTAGGATTAATGGCATGGACCATCATACAAGGCATAACGATGAATTTAGTAACAGGTTGTCTCTGATGAGCTACCTTAATAATCTTAGCTGTCACTCAGTTATAAAACACAGCTACTCAGTGATTGTTATTTTTATAACAATAATACGTGTCCTTGTAAACCCACATAAAACTCATTATTCTAAATGTTATATCTCAGTAAAAAGCTAGAGCTGGATTTCTTTTAATTTATACACACTGAGAGTATTTAAAAGGGGCTAACAGATCTGAAATTCAGTTTACTCACCTTTGGAATCGGAAAAACAATCTAAAACTTTAAAACCTCTTCCAAAGGATATATTTTTCCATTCATGCAAATTTGCTCAAATTTTCCTTTCTGAACAATTTTCATGAATATAATTCATCTCATCATGATGTGAGGAAGCAGAAAGAAACCCACATGCTCTTCTTCCTGAGCCTTTCCTGCCACTGTTAACTACTTCAGAGCATCCCAAGCCATACGCTGTGCCATGATGATCAGAGTGGCAAACCAAGGACACTGTGTTCTCATGAAGCCTAAGCTTATCGCAATAAAATAGATTTTTAAGAGAATCTTAAAAAGAGTAAAGACTTTGGCAGCAATGAGTACATAAAAGTCTAAACATTTCTAGAGATGCCTGCATATATGGAATTCAATCAAGACCACCAGCCAAGATCTTAAACAGGCCCAGAAATATATCATACATTCACATTACTGCTCACAGGGCCAAATGCCTATTATAAAAAAATATAGAATAATTAGGAAGAAATTTGTGGATTAACTAGGAAAGACTCATAAAAGTTGAATATTTGGAACATATAGATGTTTAGGGTAGTAGTAGAAGAAGTTCAGGCTTGGTAGACTTTTAACACATCAGTCACTACATAAGCATCGTGTGATGAACCTGCAGGCATCTGTACCAGTTAATAAAACTCTCTGTGCTATATATGTTCTACTATTGGGACAGATAAGTGAGGGTCTGTCGCATTCTTTGTAGGACCTATCACAGTTTTCAGGTAATCAAATTCCCTGTGGAATGGCTGTGGTTTAAGTAGGTTATTATTGCTAAGGTAGTGGAGTACTGAGCGATATCAAAGCTGATTTCAATTCGATATCTAGTAAACAATCAGAAATGTCAGTTTCTAGAGCAGCGGCTGTCAACTTATAGGTTGCGACCTCTTTTAGGGATCAAATAATCCTTTTACAGGGGTCATCTAAGACATCAAGAAACACAGATTCTTACATTGTAATTCATTAGCAAAATCACAATTTTGAAGTAGCAATGAAAATAATTTAATGGCTGTAGTCACTGCAAATGAGGAACTGCATTAAAGGGCCGCAGTATCAGGAAGATTGAGAACCACTGTTCTAGAGCAAGTCACAGTATCAGGAAGATTGAGAACCACTGTTCTAGAGCAAGTCACAGTATCAGGAAGATGATTGAGGACCACTGTTCTAGAGCAAGTCGAAAAGAGGCCATTATAGCATAAATGGAGACCAAAATTTAAATCGGGGGTACTTACAAATGTTAATTAACACAAAACATTCAAGTATTAAAACAGATATACAGTATAGCCCATACTTTCAAAACGTAACTCATGTAATTTTCAGAACACTAATAAAGTACATACCAGGTGGTACCATTTGGATTAAGTACATTAAATGGCTTCCCCAGCATATCACACCCAGAAAGAATCAGACAGTCAAAATGAATGGGTTTTTAAGAACATTTGCTTTTTTTTTTCCTTCTTTTTATCCAGGCCTTTTATAAGGAATAGTCTTGAAAACATTGTCAGACTTCCTCAAAGTAACTGAGTCTTATAAAACAAAACTAAGTTTAAGTTCATTTCAGAATTTTAAGCAGTTAAGGAGGTCATATGGTCCCAGTGACCAGGGGCATGCAATCTTGAAAAAGAATCACAATTATGGGACAGGAGTATAAGCTTTGATATTCTTTGTTTCAGGTAAATCTATTTCTCACTCTGCCATCCCTTTAGCCATATAGACTTATTTACTTATATGTGTGTGTGTGTGTGTGTGTGTGTGTGTGTGTGTGTGTCCTAATAGTTTCACATTCTTAAATCAGAATTTGTAATAAATATCGAAGACTCAATTATAAATAGATTATATATTATATATAAATACAATGTAAAACTATATTTTGTAGACAGAATATCATGTGTATTGTATGGATGTAGCACCTGTCAATAAAAAGCTAATAACCTATAGTTGAGGCAGGAAATAGGAGCTGAGACATACAGCAGGCAAAAAGGATTATGGGATAGAGCCAGGCACAGGAGATTCAGCTGGCAAAATTCAAAGAGGATGGGTACATGGTACCTGAGCAGAAGTAACCAAGCATGTGGCAATATGTCAATTATTACGATGGGTTATTTTAAGTTATGAGATAGAGAAGAGCCTAGCTATGTGGTCTAGGTATTTGTATATGTAATGAGTCTCATGAGTTGTTATTCCAGGATCTTGAAGACAGGAAGAAAAATGCCGTGCTCTACTACAACAATTTTTATTATACAAATAGGTAAATGTCACATACATCAAAATGCACATGATACTTTTACCAAAACTAGAGATGTTTCATAGTACAAATGTGTTCAATAGTAGAGGAGTAGAGTATTTAAAATATGTCAGTATAAAAATGGAAAAAAATATGATTTAAAACCTGATAGAATATGAAAGAGAAACACACAAATACATAGGTTAAGAGTCTAACCACTTCTACTAGCAATTAAAAAGCAAATAGATAGAAAATAAAGAAGTATATAGAAACATTATTTACCACCTAGATCTACTTAGCTTTTCTCACATACTCTGTGCAATAATGGCAGAATATACATTATTGTCAATATAGACCAATATGTATTATAAAATATGTTTAAATAAGTTTGCATAATTGTGACTATACAATATATGTCCTTTTAGAAAATTAAGCCAGAAATCTATAAAATATAAATATGTTTTAAAATCCAAATATTGATGAATCACCAATATATAGGTAAAAAGAAGAAACAGCTAATTAAATAAAAAATAACTTGACTAACTAAATGAATTTTAACAAAGTTTACAGTAGATATTTGAGGAAAATTGATAGAATTAATAATTATATTAGAAGAAAGAACTAAATTCCATTAGCTAAGCTTCCATGCAAAGAGGTTTCTAAGAGAAGAACATATTGAGCACCAAGGAAAAAGAAATTAGATTATAGTGAATTTTAGTGCCTAATTAAGAAATATTTAATAAAAACCAAAGGGAAAGGTAAAAAAAAATTCTAAATATCTAAAGAGATTGCTAAAATTGGAAAATCCACTAACAAGGAAAACTAAGATATAAAGTATGTAGATACACAGTGCTGATTTCAGAAATGAAATAGAGAACATTACTACAGACCCTACAGAGGTAGAAGCAAAGAAAGGAAAATATTATAAATAACTTATTTTTAAGACTATATTTCATTTATAAAGAGAAATAACATTTAAATGGTTTAACACAATAATTGGACATTATATAGATGCACTATGGATAACTTTATCTGAGTACAGGAACATTTTCGTAAACATTTACAGCCAGCTGACTCGTTCTATCAAACCACAGAGCACTGATTTCTGATCTTGCAGAGTCGTACATGAAACAATATATGCTAGAATACCTATTTGAAAAAGATAGGACTTTTCAACAAGGGTTGGCCTAAAATACTAGCAAGTAAAACATGCCTTCCTCCTTAACCACAGGTAGCAATCTCTTTCCTTAAAATCCTTACAGATTCTAAAGTTTTTGATGTAGGGGAAAAAAGAATCAATGTAAATACTGCAATGAAATGTGAAACCATGAATCTGTTGGCTTTTAAGAAAAGAAATACTCAATCCAAATAGCACTGACAGAAAGTTCTATTTGTTTGAAAGCTTTTTGGGAAAAAAAACCTCAGAATTCTAAAACTTACAAAATATCTAATAGAAGTCTCCATTGTATAATATGGAAGATTCAGCTAGCAGGAATGTAACTAATTAATATCATCTGACACACATTCCCAGGTAGTACTGATAGCCATCAGCTTGACCTTGCACTAGATCAACGTGGAAAGCGAGCCTGTAAATCATTGTTTCCCAACTGTTATCGCCCCCATCAAACCACCGCAAGAAGGGACGGAATGTGGAAGGTGAAGCTACCTCTTTTTCACACACCTTTACACTGACAGCAGTGTTTACTTGGACTTCAAGTAAGGCAAGTCTGACAGTTTTTAACAGTGTTTTACACAGAAAAAAGACAGACAGGAGACTCAGGTTTAGTGAGGGAGAAGATTACAAGACAAAAGAACAAGCAAGTGGGCAAGGTACAAAAGAGGGGCAGGCACACATGCAGAGACTTAAGACAGGTGAAACAGCTAAACTCTGTCTGATACAACAAGCCTTTCCTCAAGTGCCTTCAAATTCCAGAGTTCAGATTCAAAAACAGTGCCATAAATTTACAACATAAACCAAGATCCAGATCTGTGTTTAAGTAAATACGCAATCTTATTCCTGTCAACCCTGTAGGTAGATTTATACCTTGATGTTAAGAACAAACCTTTTGAAGTTGGGGATGGTATCTTGAGGCTAGAATCACAGTGTTCCTAAGGTTGCATCAGGACAATTGTTAGAAATTCAAGGCTAGCCTGGGCTACACAATGGGTTCCAAGCCTACATAAGTACAGTGTTAAATACTGTTTCCAAATCAAACCAAAACCAAAACCAAAACAAAACAAAAACCACAAAAATAACATTTTGGAGGAAACTTAGTAACTGCTCTAAATTATTCTAAATTAAAGCTATTATAAACTAATGAAAATGTTAATAAGAAATGTGTCCATGTTAATCTGGTAAGTGGTAAATTAACTTGAGTATAATCTTGAATTAATTATTGAAACTTGTACATTTTAACTATTTTTCCTCGATTTTTCATAACATATTGACTAACTTAAATATTAAGGATTTACTTTGGATTATTCTTATGGGTATACCTTTTCAAATTGGTATTGGAGTAAGAGAGATGTCTCTGTAGTAAGTGATATTCTTTCTATTCCATCTGCAGAGGCCTAATAATTGTGGGCAGAACAAATGTCAGAAACTATTGATAGGTAGATTATTTTATCATGCCACAGTCTACATAGTCATATGTCAGGACAACCTATTCTTTGTGGGTCTGTTTTGATGAGAAAGAATTTAAACACTAAACATTCAATACTATAAAAGTCTATAGTGATTCCTACTCCACACAACACAACAACCACTCTCCTACATAGTACCGACACTCCGTTCCAGAAGATGGACTTTCTTCTGGAAAATGTAAATTGTAATTGTCCCTTCAAAGTCAGATTTGCTGAGATACACTAAGCGACTAATCACTTGTTGCAGACATTTACATAGAAAGTCTGCCTTAGTGTTGATGCAAGGGACTAGACTTAGGTATCTGGTCTAGGGGGCCATGTCACCTCCTTACACAGCAAGAAAAATACAGGTAATTATAAATTTCTTTGAGCTTTTCTTTTTGTTTTTGTTTGTTTTCTTTCTTATTCTGCTTTGATAATGTCAACTTGGCAGACAAAATGGAAGCAACCGTAAAATGATTTTGGGATTCAAGAAGAGTAGAAGCATTTCAAAGCAGCCATTGTTCGCCCTGTTCTCCACATCTAAACAGCATGTCTATGGTTTTAAGGTGAAATGTCAGACACAAAGGTTAAGAGTACAATTAGAAGCTCACACTCAATAACCTCTAAATATGGCTTCTCTGGTGCATCTAGTGACCTTAGGGAAAGCACTTAATAACTTAAAAAAAAAAAAGAAAAAGAAAAAGAAAGGGCTGGAAAGTGTCAATCCATGTGCTATTTGCAATTAGAAGTGATGGCCTTTAGAGTACCCACCCTCATTATCAAAAGCAACTAAGCACGTGCAATGACAGAGATCATGTGAAAATGAGAAACATAATATACACACCAATTGTCTGACTGGCAAGATGATGTTTTTCATCTAGTTCATATTTCATCTGTCCAGTTAAGAAGGGCTCTATGACTGACCCAACCACCCATCTAGAACTGATGTGCAGAGTGTACATTAACCTCATGCACACAATTGGTAACCACACCCTCACAGGGCCTTATGGCTTTTCATATCAATCAGAATTTGAAATTGTAACATATCTAAGCTTGAGAAAACAATCTTTTAATACAACAATAATCAATTTATTGTCCCACATATTTCTCAGGTCTTTTTCACCTCATTAGAAAAACATTCCAAGCATGGGAAACACTTCTGGAACAGGAAAAACACCATTAGAAGAGCTCCAGTTTTGAAGCTAATACTTGCAACGTACTGGGTTGTTATAGGGACCAAGCCCATGTAGCCCTTTCTAATTCTGTAGTTTTGGCATGAAAGGGCTGCCTCCCAGCATAGCCAGATGACATGAGCGATACCATACTTTGAGCTCTTTATTATCTCCCTGGAATATACATTCAGCCCGGAAGAGAATTAAGGGGAGGAAAAGCAGCAAACACTGCAAGCATTTTCATAAACATTTCTTCCAATGCAAACATTAATCTATCATAAATCACCATGTCACTCAAAAAGTAGCCCAGTAACATTTTAAGAACTAAATAACAATATTGTATTATCTTCAATATGTCAGGTTTTCATCTGGATAAGGAGGGAAAAAAAAAAAACAAGACTTCAAATAACATCTGTATACATTTTATCAAATTTCTTACCATCAAACGTTAAATAAACTCTTGCTTGGGGCTGGGAAGATCCTTGGACACAAATAGAATAAATAAAAACTCCAACCAACACAAAAATTGCCCGGAATGCCATTTCTTCTGATTTGAAAATAATATCCAAGGGAAAATACCTTTAAAGGAGAGATAAGAGAATATCATTTCACATTTTGGCAAACCAGAAATACAGCAGTGTAGATGGAGCAACTGCTTTGAGAAAGGCAACCTGAGGTCTGCAGTCAGCAAGCAGTAGGAGGTGCTATGGTTTTGCTTCTCGAATGGAAACATTCTGTTTTATGGTTTTATTTGTGTCTGGAAGTCTTTGCAACAAGAAGATTGTTTTATCTTCCTGTAAAAACCATGCTGACATCAGATCAGAACACAGCATCAAGGAAAAACTTAATTGGTTCCCCCCCCCCCCCCCCCCGCCCAAGAAACCCAATAGCTGAGCTCTCTAGAATCCACTCTGTTATACAGACAGAGTATTGATGAATGGAAAAACTCTCCCCAATAAATATAGTAGTAGAGACATTCCACATTCCTATTCCTGGGTACCCACTCATCCTATGCTCATTAACTCTGCTGGATTAATTGCCTCTGAAATAGTGTTTCCATACATAAATCTACCTGTGCTCCATCCCTGATGAGTAAGTCACTTCAATCAGTTATCTGCCAATGCATTCAAATGACCAGGCAGCGGTTAAAAGATGCAGATGAGGTAAGCATGGACTCGTGCCAAATTTGAACCAATGACCTAGTGGTGAGTAATCCACCGGAGCCTCATATCCACCGATGCATATTTTACATAAATCAACCAGAGAGTGGGCTGTCAAATTTTCAAACAATAAATCAAAGAGACAATGTTCTTGCTTGAATTTTGTAGCTATAAAATTAATACAAGCTATTAACTAATGTGTAAATATAAAGGGAGGCCATGTACTGTTGGAGCAAATCTATATGAGACTCACTGGCTATGTCCTGCCAAGTGAACTCAGGACCATGAAAGAAGCCACATCACTTCTCATGTAGTGTAAGTATACAGGAAAATGGCAAGCATGTCTAATCTGAAAATGCATCTCTACTGGCCTCATGTTATGTGGCTTTTTAAATTGAAACTACATTATTGATTCGATTCAATAAGGAAGTGCAGTTAAAAATTGAAAAGGCCGTTTCACTTACATAGAAGGAAAAGGACGATAAAACAGTGTGCAATCTCAAACAAGAATCTAAACTGTTCCCTTTGGTAGCACATATGCTACAGGAGTTAGTCTTGAAACTCTATGCCACTACCACACAGATGGAGGAAACCCTAGAGATGTTTGTGTTGGTAATTTCAAAAGAAACAGTTTCTTCCTGCTTCCACAACCTCTTCACCCTGTCATCCCTAAATTAACTTAGAAGAAAATTGATTTTTATGGGTGACTTTCCCTTAGTAATTTACTGGGATCTGTTAGCTTGGTAGTTAAAGGCAGGGGGAAGGGGATCCCAGTAATATGTCCAACCTTAGTCTGTTTATTAACCGGGTTGGAAACCTTTGTACATTTTTTACATATTGCTACTATCAGTATATAATCCTACCTGCCTTCCCTAAAGAAGACGTGCTCCATAAATGGTGACGAATAATACTGTCTAGATGACATGGTAGGTCAGCTAGTGCTGATCTATCTAACAGAACACACTGGTTTCAATCCCACCTAGTAATGGCTGTGAATGCCATCTCCCCACTCAAGTGCTTTACAACTCCGTCCCTTTAACTCGCACAGCTAAAAGTAATTGCTGGTGCATGATCTTCTACTATTACCAGATATGAGAATGCAATAATGAATTTACGTCCTTTCCACCGATTTTTCCCTTAGAAGGCATTGTAACACCCAATTTAAACTCTTGGCAGGTGCCACAACCTCCAGCCAGCCTTAGCTCTTGGAGCGCTTTCATTGCGAGCCGCGTGGGCTCCTAAGAAAATGCCCAGACTTGAGCACACCGAAGAAAAGTCAGTACACAGACCCAGAAAAGTTATAGTTTGCTAACTGTGAAAGGCTGAAAATCTTGAGTCCGGCTTACCAAGGTGGGCAAAGATCCACGAGAAGTCAGCCACTTGCTCCAGTCTCGGATTCCCAGTTCCCCGGATCCTTTCCCCAGGACCTTTAATGACTTAGTCCCGTGGGTGACTTGCCGGCCGGTGCTGAGTTTCTTTGTAGAAGAATCCCCGGCGGCAGAGCCGCGGCACCGGGAGCCCTTCTCCACGTCGCTCAACCCCGCACCTCGGAGTGAATGGCAAGTGGCTGGGCGCCGGGGGCGAGCGCTCGGTGTCCGATTACAGCGACGCGGCGCGCGGCTGAGGCTGCCTGGGCGCACCGCCCAGCCGGCTGCAGCAGCGGCCCCGCGTGGCCCGCGGCATCTGCACCGGCCGCCGCCCCACCCAGGGAGCGCCGGGCCGCCTGTGGCAAGCAGCCGGAGGGCGGAGCACAGGCTGGCCTCAGTGCAGGCTAGACACTGCTCAGTAATGTTGGCCTTTCGCAGTGAACACTCGCTGGGCGCGCTCAGACGGTTTTGCTAAGCGCGCCTCTTGGAAAGCATGCGGGCTTGGCTAGGCTGTAAATATCCAAGTGCAAGGCAGTTATTTTGCCAGATGAAGGATCCCTGCCTCCTTTTAAGGCAAAGAGTTACCGTTTTAAAAGGGCACGGATCTTGTCTTTTATCCTGCGGCAAAATTTCTAAAGCCAGCCGAAAGAAACCTACTCCCTTCTCCCAGAAGTGTAGTCTTTTGAGTATTCTTTCCTGTTGCGTTTCCCTAATGTCCAGAAGTCAGTAATTACGCTGACCTTTCCACATTGAAACACATCTAGCACCTTCCTCTCTCGGACACTCCCAAAGCATAGTTGTAAGAATTTTCGCTTTATTGTTTTGTTTTTAATAATGCTTTTTTCAATCGTGCCAATACTTCGGGGGCTCATAATTCTACACACCAGCGAGTAATTTCCAGCCCTTTCAGGAAAACTCGTTAAGCTGTGAAATTACTTTGATGTGTGTGTGTGTGTGTGTGTGTGTGTGTGTGTGTGTGTGTGTGTGTGTGTGTGTCGGGACGGGGAGGGGATTACTACTCCTGGCCATAGGGAATTAAATGATTGAACATCAAAAGAAAAGACAAATTGAGCAGAAGTTGGTTAAGTCACTGAGGGCTTCAGCCCAGTAGGTGTCGCTGTGTGAGGGAACCTGTTGTGCAACTTGTCTCTTGTGCACTTTCTTACTCGGTTGCCTTACAAAATGAGGTAGGATTTTTCAGTTCTTACCAAAGCTGCCCCGGGAAAAACCTATAAGATTACAAAAGAGATTCACTGTTCTGTAGGACCTAAGATTTTGTCTGAGTGAGTAATGACGGGGGAACATCTTTGTGTTTCTCTAGACACCGCCTTTAATGTTCCATAGATAGGAACGTCTGTTTTTACCTTATACTTGAGAGATATGGTCAAAGCCACAGAAGTTTAAATTTTGAGTTAATGTTTCGTTGCAGGGCTCACTGCGCCGTGAGGGTCTGTACTTGAAGGTGCACTATCTCTGTGGTATATGTCGCATCCAAGCACATGTTGGGCAAGAAACCTGAATAGGTTTCTTCAAAAGAACGTACACAGATGGGCAAAAGAAATTGAAGAATGCTCCATAGCACCCAACCCTTGAGCCATCCAAATGAAATCCACGGGGAGACATCACTGCAGAGCTGTTAAAATGATAATACAAACAAGAAAGAAGGAAAAATTTTCCAAATAGGATGCATACACTGGGGGAGATAATATAAAGTAGTTCAACCGTTGTGGAAAGCAATATGAAAGGTCTTTATGAACTAAAACTAGAATTAATGTATATCCCCAAAACCCTCTCTGAACATTTACCTCATATATCTGAGGTCAGAAGGTCCTCATCTTTGTCTCCTCCTATTCCTTGCAGCAGTATTCGCGGAAGCCAAGTCAGCCTAGGTGTCAGTCATAGTCATAATGAACCAAAAAAAAGTGTGCATATTTGCAACAGTATATCATAAATTCCACTGTACATGCTTCCTAGACTTAGGGAAGAAGAAAAGCTGCCCTTTTCACAAAGATGGAGAACACCACGGTGAGAGAACTAGGCCAAAAGCAAAAAGTCTTCTATGTCTTTAGTTCTCTGTGAATATAGAAATAATGTTCTTAGAGAAAGAAAGATGAGAAGGAGAAAGGGGTTACCAGAGGCTGGGAGGTGATGGAGACCAAGTCGAAAGAGATGACTCGTTTGGCTTTTGTTTTAAGTCAATAGCACAAGGTGGCAAGTACAGCCAATAACCGAGTCCTATGCATTTCATATCAGGAAGAGAACAGATTCCTAACATTGCCACCTCAAGATATTAAATTATATTTAGCAATTGATCCTTATTATATTTAGAAGCCATACCACTACACTGGCCAGTAAATACATCTATCATTTGACAATATATATAAAAAAATAAATTTACTTTTTTACACATTGAAAAATTGAATTCAGTAAGTCAAAAATGATATTTAAGAGTTATCTCCAAATTCATTGTTTTGTGAAGAGCTTCTATTTAAAAGATGAATTATTTGAAAAATCAATATAGAAAGGATTAAGCTACCTTTTAGAATATAAGTGTAATAAACATGTGAGCAACTCCTTCTCAGGGTTTATAAAACATGGAGACAAGCCAGAAACATCTGACTATAGAAAGTATCAGAAATAAACACTTTGCTTGCTTAAGATACTTCAAAAACTAAGATCACAGTTATAACTTGCACAGTTGATTTCATATGTACATAATCAAGAACTGAATCAGTGTCTTCAGATGTAAGTGAAATTGAATCACTAGACATAATTATCAATTGAAAAAGGTGAAGCTATTTGTCATCACTTAATATACAAACTCTGTAAAGTATTCTTACACATTGTGTCTTTAAATTTCAAGGAGTCAGGACAAACCACAAAGTGAATGAATGTCAAATGGTGACTTAGATGGGATTTTAATTCAAAACTAGGTTTACAAAATCTTAGAGAATTAGTTCTGTCTTTCAGGACTACTCAGGAGGCTTTGGAGAGTGTGACAAACAGCTCAGATTTAATCACAGCCTGTGAAACTTGCACCAAAATCTTCTCTATCCAGCCTGAGTAAATCCTTTCAGTGTGCCCCTGGGATTTGATGGTATTTACTTAGCCCTGAGGTATTTGCAATTTGGCCACACCTCTAAATGAGTCATAAAAATACTGATAGGCATTAGCCAAGAAAAGTAAACCGCCAAGGACAGGATCAGTGCCCAGGCTTACCTGAACATGAAACAATAACGTGTTTGGAGTCCCACTGCACAGGAGCCAGAAATGCTTTCATAAAGCAGAGTCCAGGTGAGAACCACTTGGTTAAGGCTCTTGTCTATGACTCTTGTTTACAGATGGGAAATAACACTAATTAATTTTGGAAGACGTTTGGAGAAAGTAGTCAATGAATGGACACACACAGGAGCAACCCAAATGAATTTGAAAGGTACCAATTCCCTACAGTTTTCTCATTAAAATGTCTTAGGGAAAAAAAACGGCCCAATTTGAAGTACAGAGGAACACACTCTCTTCAGGAAGTCTGAACCGCCAGTGGGCATTTTCCTTGTCTACATCACCCCTGTGTCCCCTTGGCTTAGGCAAGCAGCTCTGAGACCAGGCCAGTCAAACAAGTTTGTCCGAGAAATGTATATGTGGAATTGCTATCTGATGGGCTTTGTATTTCCCTTATCAAAATCATTCCTGAGGTTTTTAAAACAGGTTGAGTGTATCTCTACCTACTTTCTGAATTTACTGTAATTCTCTATTCATGACTGATGATACTTTTATTTTATTTTCTCATTTGTTTCTCTCTCTCTCTCTCTCTCTCTCTCTCTCTCTCTCTCTCTCTCTTATTATTATTATTACTATTATTACTTTTGTTTTGTTTTTCAAGACAAGGTTTCTCCCTACAGGCCTGACTGTCAATAGTTTTCTTATGTTAGACCATATAACTCTATGGTTTGTAACTTCAGGATTTGAGGTAGGATAGGAGGAAGAAGAAAAAGTAGAAGAAGGCATCCTCAATGGCATCAGTTTTCCCTAGGAAAAGACTCTCTCCAGAAAGAAAATGTTTATTGTTGACATTATAATTAGAAATTATATATATGAAATTTAAGGTTTAGGGACAGGGGAGAAAATTTAGTGGTAGAGTGCTTGCCTAGCACACCTGAGGCTCTGGGTTCAAACTCTAGCACTTCAAGAAAATAAATATTAATTAAAATTGTCAAGCCCAGGTTTCCAATATTTATTTAAATACTAGTATACATCATAGATATAGTTCAATATGTGCATCTGAAGCACAGGGAGAGCCTACTGCCTACAATGTTTATGTATTAGAGTAGTTAGCTTGTACAGTATAATGAGAAAGGATGTTGGTAGTAAGATTCTGTTAGTGATTTGGTTTTTTTTTTTTTCCAAAATGTCATGTGTGTCTGACAGCAGTGGTAAAAGAATGTTGAATGCGTTCACACTTTCATCACAGGGTGAAATGTGAACTCTTAGTTTTTCCTTATGGTATCTATGAGGAAAAAAAAAACCAGTGAGACAGATGACTGTGTCTCTGAGATTAAGTGGATGCAACTGCAGTTACAGGTATCTCATAGCTACTTGATAAATAATGTTTCTTCCTTAAATATATGTACACATATTCAGGGTCTTGGTCTTTTAAGAAAAGCAACTGCTTTTGTAGATCTACTGTAGCTAAGGCTTTCACCTCACCCTTTCCCATATCTACAGCTCCTGAGTAGCTCTGGGGGCCTGTGTGAGTGTGTCTGGTTGTTAGGTCTGAGGAACAGGACTGAAGAAGAGAAAGAGCTGCACAAATAGATGCTGAACTGTTAGCTGTGGTTACTTGGGTCCCATCTACAGCCCATCAACATGTCCCAAAACCTTTTCCATGAAATCTTCAGAATTTACTATTTTCTTCTCCTTCTTGAACTTTGAATGGTTGACTGGAAAGGAGTATTAGATTGCATCAACAACTTTTGTGCCCTGGTATGTGCATTCTTGTAGTGAATGGCACCTAACCCAACTTGATTGTGTCCTCAAAGGGTGACTTCCGCTAGACTGAATGCTGAGTGCAGGAAGCTTGAAATGTCTGCAGCTATGAAGATGCTTAATTGATCTACATTTAGTCACAAACCTTAGCAATCTCTAATTCAGGTGAATTTCACCAGCCATAGATAATGCATTAAGCTGTGCTGTACCAAAACCAATGTGCTTCCTGCTTTAAACATTCATGGTGCCTGTTGTTAATTAAAATGTAATAAATAGAATCTTTAAGGACTCTACTGTCTTCTTAGTTTATTAAGATTTTAGAGGCTTTATGCTTATATTTGATACTTAGCCTATTGTTTCTCAGACTAGATTAACACCTACAGTGTATCTTTGCTATGAAAAAAGAGACAGCTGGAGAGAAAATCAGTGTTTCATACTAGTTTGCATTTGTTAGGAATATGTAAAACAGACATGGTAATCGGGAAGTCAGAAATGCAAGAAATACATATAGAAGGGAAGAGAAAATCAGTAAGATGCCCTCCAGGTAGAAGACCACACAAGAAAAAAATAATACAAATTATTTCATTATTCATTCAAGTCTGTTCATAGTTACATAAATATGCAATATTCCTTTCAAACATCCAATTCGTTCTTTGGGAAAATAGGTTGAATTACAATCCAGAAACAGGTTTCCATGGCCCATTCAAGTACAAGTCTATCACAATCAAGGAAAGACTGAAAATCACAAGTCAGAGTGTACCCAGTCTGCAAGTCTACAAGTGTCACCTAAAACTCTTGTGTTTTTCCATCTAACTTGCCGAGATTCATAGAACCTTTCAGGCTCTCTGTCCTGCCTAAGCTCCTCAACCCTCTAACTCAGTGTTTCACTGGCACCTTGAAACTCCAGATGCCTCAAGTGCGTTTCCTTTCAGTTTTTGACTACATCACATCTCCTCCCACTTCTGTGACTTTAAACATGCTCTTTCCTCTACTCTCAAACAACCCTTATGCAAAGTAACGCATCAAACATGTATGTCTATGCAGCCCTTTCCTGCAGTTCTCAGCAAAATAGATCACCTGCTGACAGGAATAATGTGGAGCTATGTAAGTGCTGGTGTCAAGTATATTTGACTTTTATTTCTAACATTTTTTTTATAAAAATGTACTTTTATGTTACTCTGCTACTATGTAGTGAATAACATTTTCAGGAGTTTTTTTTGGGGGGGGGTGGAACTACAGTCAATAATTAGCAATCATTCACTATAGTGGTGCAACTCTAAAGAAAAATCCCTGGATATACTGGACTCCCTCTCACATGTGCACAAATTTGCATAGAGAAAACACTGAAGTTTAGACTTGGATTTATTTCTACCTTCTAATGTATTAGAAAGGACAGGTGTGCTAAAGAAATGGCTCAGCTCTTAAAGGCTAGGCCCACAATAAAAAAATATAAGAAAGGGCACACATGCATTTTAATTTGCTCAAAGCAATGCTTGCATTCTGGCAGCAACAGGCTACTTCTATTACAAGGTAAAATGAGTACCAGAGCAGCTCCAAAAGCAAGAGGTGTATATGAATTTTTACTGGGAAGGAAGTTGTCTACTTAAACAGCAGCAAATGGAGGGTGCGTGAGGAAACTTCCTGTTGTCACAGACAGATGTAACCATCAGAATATGTGACATGGGAGACATTTCAATCTGTGACCCCCAAGTGCAGATGCATTAAGGGCTTTCCAATTCAATCTAACACTTCTGGATTCCTACTGTAAAGGCATGTGTAATAAGAGTATGGAAATGTTGCTTCTAAAAGGAAATCCCCAAAGATGGATCAGAGTGGGAAGGTAGAAATCAAGAGGTTATTATTACAATCACTTTAAATTGTAATGCACTGCATTTCCACATATTCACAGTAATACACAACACAGTCATTTGCAGAACTGGTTCAGGTTACCTAAATACCAAATGTGCTGTCAGTCCTCTACACACGTGTCTGGAAGTTAGTTGTGTTTATATGAAATGAAGCTATTGAGAGTTTTCTACAGCAGTAACTAACTGCGTGCCAGGAAGGCTGAGACAACACAAACCAAGGGATGGGGTTTTCCCAAAGCTGCATTGTGAAAGGACTATAAACAGTTGATCCCATACACATGAATGGGCTTCCTTGCTTGAGGAAATCCAAGTGGAATAAGGAATGGAGATATAATAAGGTTTTATTGAGGGTAAGGAATATGGTGTCCTGGATGCCTTCAGTTCTCAGCCCCATCTGCTGCATCACACTCTTCGCCTGCACTGTCTGATGTTTATAATGTTAAGCTGTGTCTAAGCAACTGCAGGCTGAGGATAAATCTTCATTCACATATCAAGCTCTGCAATGGCCTCATCAAAGGCCATTTCAGCCAGTGTGCAGGTGAGCTCCAGATTGTTAAGGATCTCATAGTAAAATACAGAAAAGTCAAGAGGAAGCCTCAGGAAAGGCCCTTATTTCTAATTATTTTTAATTTATTTATTAACTAATTAACTGATTACATTAACTCCCAATTGCAGTTTCCTCTTCTTCTCCTGATCCTATTCCCTCCCTCTCCCCTCCTCCCATCCTCCCTTTCTCCTTAAGAGAAGGGGAGGCCTCCCATGGATACCAACCCTCCTTGACATATCAAGTTGAAGTAGGACTAGGTGCATCTTCATCTATTGTGGCTAGACAATACAGGCCTGTTATAGGAAAGGGATACGAAGACAGGCAAAAGAATCACAAACAGCCCCTGCTCCTGCTGTTATGAGTCCCATGTGAGGACCCAGCTGCACAAACATTACATATGTACAGAGAGCATAGTCCTATCCCATGCATAGTCTCTGTTTGGCACTTCAGTTTCGGTAGACCCCTATGGCCCCATGTTTGTTGATTCTGTAGGTTTTCTTGTGGCATCCTTGACCTCTCTAGCTCTTTCTATCTATCTTCCCCAGTTTTCCATAAGCTCTGCCTATTGGCCTGTGCACCGGTTTCCATCAGTTGCTGGGTGAAGCCTCTCAGATAAAAGTTATGCTAGGTGCCTATCTACAAGTATAGTAAAATATCATTAAGAGTGTCAGGAGTGGGCTCTCTCTCATAGCATGAATTTCAAGCTGGACCACTCATTGGTTGGCTATTCCCTCAATTTCTGCTCAGTCTTTACCCCTACACATCTTATAGGTAGGACAAATTATCGGTCAAAAGTTTTGTGGCTGGGTTGCATCCCAATACCTCCATTGGAAGTCTTTTCTGCTTACAGGAGGTGGCCATTTAAGGTTCCACATTTAAGGTTCCACATGTCTTAACCAAAGTCACCCACACTGATTCCTGGGAGTTTCCATTGTCCTGTCCTAGGTTTCCAGCTCTTCCCAGAGATGCTCCCCACCAGTTTCAATTTTCTCTTTCAATGATCTGTCTCTCTCAATTCTCTGTCTCTCTCAATTCTCTCTCCCTTGCTCCCTCTCTCTCCCTCCCCCCCTCTCTGTCTTCCTCTCATTCAAGTCTTTGAGGAAAGAAATTAAAGAAGATATCAGAAGATGGAAAGATCTTCCATGCTCATGGATAGGTAGGATTAATGTAGTAAAAAATGACCATCTTTCCAAAAGCAATCTACAAATTCAATGCAATTCCTATCAAAATTCCAACATAATTATTTATAGTCCATGGAAGAATAATACTCACCTTGATACAGAAAAACAGAAACCATCTAACCACACAACCAAACAACCAAACCAGGATAGCTAAAACAATCCTATATAATAAAAGAACTTCTAGAGGTATTACTATGCCTGATTTCACACTGCACTACAGAGAAATAGTGGTTTTGGCATAAAACCAGATAGGTTGATCAATGGAACAGAACTGAAGACCCAGAAGCAAGCCCACACACCTATGGACATTTTACTTTAAACTCAGAAGCCTAAACTACAAAATGAAAAAAAAAAAAAAAAAAAAAAAAAAAACCACCATCTTCTACAAATAGTGTTGGTCTAACTGGATTCCTGCATGTAGAAGAATGCAAATAAATCCATATTTATCATCCTGCACAAAAGTAATGTCCAAGTTAATTAAAGACCTCAAGATAAGACTAGATGCAATGAACCTGATAGAAGAAAAAGTGGGGAATAGCTTTGAAAGCATTGGCATGGGAAACAACTTCCTGAAGAGAACACCAATAACTCAGGCTCTAAGAAAAAATATTGATAAATGAAATTTCATGAAGCTGAAAAGCTTCTGTAAGGCAGCGGATGCTGTCAATAGAACAAAACGGCAACCTAAAGAATGAGAAAAGATCATTACCAACCTTACATCTGACAAAGGACTAATACCCAAAAATATATAAAGAATTTAAAGCATTGAACACAAACAAACCAAATAACCCAATTGAAAAATGGGATACAGAGCTAAACAGGAAATTCTCCACAGAGGAATCTCAATGGCCAGGAAGCATTAGAAGAATTGTTGAGAGTCATTATTCATTAGGGAAATGTAAATCAAAATGACTCTGAGATTCCATCTTACACCTGTCATAATGGCTAACATAAAAAAACACAAGTGACAGAAGGTGCTGGCAAGGATGTGGAGACAGGGTAGCACTCCTCCATTGTTGGTTGGCAAACAAATTTGTACAACCAATTTGGAATTAAACTTGGTACTTCCTCAGAAATTTGGGAATTCCTCTACCTCAATGTGGGAAGCTGAAGCTATCGCCCTCGCTAAGATGGCACCTGGCAACTGGCCAGGCAAAATGACTTGCAATTCTGCTCCTGATAAACGAGTCCTTATTTGGGTTGTGGGCCGTGCTTTGCTCTGATGTATGCATCCCGCCTTGTCGGGAACTAATTGGAGCTACCGACGTAAGGGCTGCTGATTGGGTAAGGCAGAGGATATAAAGGGGCGCTGGGGTGTTGGGGGGAGGAAGGAAAGGGAGAAAGGAAAAGAAGAAGCTTGCTGAAAAGGTTCCTGAATAAACTACCTGGAGAAGAACGTTTGGGTCGCGTCCTTATTTTCAGCTGGTCGGAAGGGTCGTGATAAGTGGTGGCCCATACGGGGACACTTGTCATTTACGAGCGCTCAGAACTCCTGGTTGTCAGGGCAGTCGACTGGTAAGTTCCCTGGTAAGGGAGGGACAAGCTAAGTTCTCGGATACAGAGACTATAAGGTTCCCTGGTAAGCAAGGGACAAATAAAGTTCTCAGATACAGAGACTATAAGGTTCTGGTTAGGACTATAAAGACTCGGTACGAGTGCTAAAGTTCCCGACAGCGGACAAAAGCGAAAGTAAAATGGGAAATTTACCATTCAGCCCTGTGTTTATAAAGGCTTGTTGAGAGCAAAACCTGCAAAATCTGTAACATCATCAGATTCAGAGGGGGAGGACTCTGAAGAGGAAGTAGAAAAGCTGATCCGGAAATTGGAGAAGCTAGAATCCGGGGTGGAGCCTTCGGCTCCTGGGCCGCCTCTATCTGAGTTGCCTCGGCCTCCTCCCTACGTTCAAGAGACCGGCTCTCCAGGACAGGACGGTGGACAAGGCCTCCAGGCCCGTGGCGCGCGGCAGGCCGCCGGCGGGAGCGCGAGCGGCTGAGCGGCGGCGGAAGTGTCTCCGCTGAGAAGATGCTCCCCTTGTCGCTGCTGAAGACAACACAGAATCACCCCATGCTGGTGGAGCTGAAAAATGGGGAGACTTACAACGGGCGCCTGGTGAACTGCGACAACTGGATGAGCATCAACCTGCGGGAGGTCATCTGCACATCCCGGGATAGCGACAAGTTCTGGCGGATGCCTGAGTGCTACATCCGCGACAGCACCATCAAGTACCCACGCCCCCGAAGAGGCTGGAGATCAGACCTCTATTCCCGCCTGTTGCGTTTTAAAATAAAGAAGAGGGGACTGTGGGAAGCTGAAACTATCACCCTCGCTAAGATGGCACCTGGCAACCAGCCAGGCAAAATGACTTGCAATTCTGCTCCTGGTAAATAAGTCCTTATTTGGGTTGTGGGCCGTGCTTTGCTCTGACGTATGCATCCCGCCTTGTCGGGAACCAATTGGAGCTACTGACGCAAGGGCTGCTGATTGGGTGAGGCAGAGGATATAAAGGGGCGCTGGGGTGCTGGGGGGAGGAAGGAAAGGGAGAAAGGAAAAGGAGAAGCTTGCTGAAAAGATTCCTGAATAAACTGCCTGGAGAAGGTCGAGTCCTTATTTTCCGCTGGTCGGAAGGGTCGCGACACTTCAAGACCTAGCTATACAACTTTTGGGCATATACTCAAAGGACCTTCTGTCCTACCACAAACTATATTCACAGCAGCTTTATTTATAATAGCCAGAAATGGGAAACAACCTAGATGTCCCTCAACTGAAGAACGGTTAAAGAAGATGTGCAACATTTACACAATGGCATATTACTCAGCTGTTAAAAATGACATCATGCAATTTGCAAGCAAATGGATAGAGCTAGAAAATAAAATAATCCTGAGTGAGGTAACCAAGACCCAGAAAGACAAACATAGTATGTACTCACTTATAAGTGGATATTAGCCATGAAGTACAGGCATGCTACAATCCACAGACCCAAAGAAGCTAAGAAACAAGGAGAGCCCAAGGGAGAATGCATGCATCTCACTGAAAACGGTAAACAGAATAGAGCTCTGGACTAGATGGAGGGAAGAGAACTGGGTGTGATGAGGGAGGGGAGCGGGAGTGATTTCTAATTCTTAACCTATTAATTATGCATGTGAGGAATTGTTTAATATTGTTTTATTTGAAAATATGAATTAAAACTATCATTAGGTTTATTGGTTCATTAAATACAATAATATGCTAATGGATTTTGTTTTCTCTTATTACTATAATATTTGTTCTCCTATATTCTTTAATGTGTTCCTTGTCTGAAATTTTTTGTTTCTGAGTTTGGGATCCTATAGAACAGGGTATAAGTCTTAGACATTTTTACAGCCAGCCAAAGAATGAATTTTGGGTACATGTTACCACTTGGTAGCTGGCTGTTAAATTAAACTAAAAATTTGTTTGGAGATCTTTTTTGGACTTTTGAAACCTAAATATAATATTTTGTTTTCTTTTATAATATGTCATTTCAGCACATGTGATAATCAAAGACATCTTAGTCAGATTTTGGGGCTCAGAAGTTTATCACTGAAGGTATTTAACTTGTATTTCCATATTTAGAACACACTTGAACTTTTTATTGTTTTTTTACACATCAGGAACTTCTGAATTGTCTTTAATAGCTGACAATCAATTACTAGTGAAATAAGTAGTGTAAGTTAATTTTAGATTATTTTTTTCTGAAATTAAAATTCTGAAATTAGCTTGATTTCTCTGCTTAAAATTTTAAAAAGATTTTATGAAAATTATACAATGTTAAAAATAAAGCAAGTTATATTTTCAAAACTTAGTAGCAATTCTTGGCATAGAAAGGAAAGAAATTATCTATACTAGAAATTGCGTATATTTTTATTTATTCTGATACTTAAATTCAGGTTGTTTGGCTTTAGAGTCCTATTAAAATCTTAACAAGATGCAATCTTTTAACACTTAATCTTTGTAATTCATGTTTATACTTAATTGATAAATTATAGCAATCACCATTAATTTTGTTATTTAATTTTAAGGTACGTGTTACTCAAAATAACTCATACAAAATCTATAATCATCTAATACATTAATAATATATGATTTTAAATCTTCATTTAAAAAGAATACTTAAGTGTGTCTGAAACAATATGGAATGGTTACTTTAAAATATTGTGATTTTTAGTATATTCCTTCAAGATAATGTGTTGTGTTTAATATGTTTGTGTTTAGGCAATGTGTATAAAGAAGGAAGGAAATCATTAATGCTCTGTGCCTGCTGTAATCATGTCATTTGGCATTTCTCAAGAACAAACCCTGCTTAGAGCTGACTGTTTTGTGGCATAGAGTCAAATATTGATGGGTTTTTCCTTCCACTAAGACAAATGTGCAGCTGTAATGTAGGATTATCACCCTTTAACTGCTATGTGGGGGTGGTATTTAAACCAAAGAACTTCCCCCCTTGGTTTTAAAATCCCAGTCTTTACATCCTTATATTCATTCTTATTTAGGGGGATAAACGTCATTTTCAAGATTTTGAAGAAAACCTTCTCCTTGGAATCAAAGAGGGTAAGAACATTAAAAAATCTATCATGATTCTGTGACAACAGAGGCACAACAACATCTTGACTGTAGTTGTACTGAATGCACTAGCTATGTGTACCCATTTATAGCTTATCGGTATTAGCTTTTGTCTGTGTATCCATACAGAACTCCTTGGAAAGGATGCTAAGTCTCTGCCAACTTCAGCGTTGACAGCTATCCCATTCTTTCAGTTTCCATTTTATTCAAGTTGCTTGTATCAGTGTAAATTGTTTGTTCATGCTATGTTCATTCTCCAAGCAATGTACGTCCATCTTTACACACACACTCATGCACTCTTGGAATATGGAAGGTTTAGATTATGACATATTTATGTAAACCATTAAAATGGTTTGTCTAAAACTTCATTTTAACTAACAGGACTTTAAGTTCACACTCATGCATCGCTTTCATTTCCTATCTTATGACTATTTTGTTAAATTTAGGGAAATAATTTGAGTG
This sequence comes from Acomys russatus, assembly GCF_903995435.1. Lineage (NCBI taxonomy): Eukaryota > Metazoa > Chordata > Mammalia > Rodentia > Muridae > Acomys > Acomys russatus. Next base: position 46,583,595 of record NC_067146.1, on the reverse strand, counting down.
GACCCAAAATATGAGCAAAAAAAATTCGAACTAAAATGCAAGAAATTATTTAGAGCAAAGAAATAGGCATTTGATGACATTTTAAACAACGGCGAGTTGAGCACTGCACTAAAATCTGATGCCTTGGATCTAAAGTGCTTAATTTGTTATCTATCTTGAAGGACAAATGAATGTCCTCTGCTTTGGGAGTCAAACATTTTTGCCTATGTTTAGGCCTAGGAAAAAAAATCTATTATTCATGATGGATTTCACTGTAGTAAAATGCACATTCCAAATCCTATATAAATCTACCTTCTACAGGCATGAAAACCCTCATCAAGAACCAATGTTGTCTCAGTCCTGTTGAACCTGCTAATTTCAGGGCAACTTAACACAAATAAACTTTTTCCCTATTGTGATAACACTTAACTCTGTTTCTTAGATTTATTGTCCGTATTTCAGTCTGCTATCACCAGGGCAGCTATCATCGCTTTTCTCCCTCAATATTCCACCTCCACTCTCGCATCTGAGCTAAAAATCCTTCATCTTTTCATTGACATATGGGTGCCCTTCAAAGACTGAAATTTTGTTTTCTATGATGCAAATTTGGGTAAATTAGAAGGAGAATACTGCATGTCTTCTTTGTGTTAATTCCAAACAGAGCTGTGCTCAGGCAGCTTTGGTTCTTGTGTCTTAAATAATTTCCGAAGAAGCACCTCTCAGTATTTGCTGCTTGTGTTTGAAAGTGTTTCCTACCTCACACCTCTCAACCTGGAGTTGAAGAAAACAGAAAGCTACAGGGAAGGATAGAAACATGAGAAAACCAAAGCACTGTGCTGAGGAACTCCACTCCTTCTCTCCCATTCTCAGTCACATGTTAGGAATCTAGAGGTGAGCATAGGCCCCAGGCTACAGGCTACAGGCAACCATTATGTAGCCCTGCTACAGACCTGGTATCTATATGTAGGGCCAAGGGCTCTTTGTCTTGATAGAATTCAGTGACCTTGGGATGATGCTACCCTTGTTAAAAAAAAAAAAAACAGGTTGAACTCCAAACCCTTTTGTAACACCAATATGAATTTATTGGGTATATTTGGTCTTTGTAGATGTAATCAAGTTAAAATGTGTTAATAGCTGGATCCCCATTGGGAAGATCTTTTGCTGCACCGTGTGAAGGTTGTTTTTGTATTCTGTGTCATATTTTGTAAGCACTCCCTCCAACACCTTTGAGTGGTTTAATAAAGAGCTGAATGGCCAGTCTGAGGCAAAAGAGAATAAGTGGAACATCCAGGCAGAGAGAGGAACTGTAGGAAAGAATCTGAGGTTCTGTACATTCATCAACCAGACATGGAGGACGTCAGATGTAAGATACTGATGAGAGGTAGCAAACAACATGGAAAAACATAGACTAATATGAACAGGTTGATATAAGTTATAAGATCTAGTTGTGATCAAGCCAAAGGCATTGCCAAATTTTCATAACTAATAAAAAGTCTCCCTGTCATTATATGGGAGCTGGCTGCCCAAAGAAAGTCTCATTATAGGTCTCTTAATGCAACATGACTATTATATTTAAAAGAAGGTCATATCAAGAAACGATTAGTGCAGGCTGTCAGAACCTAAGGAACCAGTGGTGTGGTGGTACTCCAGCTAGTTTAAGGAAGCAAGCAGCCTCTGCTCAATGTGAGAGAACATAGCCTAGCCTGCTGTCACCTTGGGTGGACTTCTAACCTAAGACACACAAGAGGATGTTTCTAATGTTTCTAACACCCATTTAGTGGTGTGTTATTACAAAAACCAAGATACATGTATGTAATGATAATTCCATTCCTTTACTGAAATTTGCTACTTTCCTTTTTCTGAAGCATACTCATAATTGTAAATTAATATTTTGTGAGAAATTGGACAAATTGTTAATTCTCTGTGAGCCACAGACTTACTGCTTTACAAATGTTATTGAGTGTGTATAGAAGTGTGTGTATACAAGTTCTATGCACATCCAATAGTCTTATTGGTTCCACTTTCTCTACTATATAGACAGATAAATATATAAATGTACTTTTATCAATAACATAGTCATAGAAGCCAACACACCACAGTGATAATAGGCAGTCCCAACACCCACAATGTTAATTTTTAAATATATATCTATAAACACAACATGCTGAGTCCATTTAGTATTGTTATATGTGTATGCTTGTAGATATGATTACTTGCTATGGAGTAACCAATCAGGAGGCTCTTTCCCAGAGGAAAATGACTTGCCCTAGCCCATTAACGATTAACTGCCAATAGATCTTCAGCATTTTGAGATTTTTCTCTTCCACACTGTATGTCAATTTATGTTGTAATTATGAAGGCTTTTCTTAGACACCCATGTTGTCAAGATTTCATGGCACAACATCTTGTCATATACGGAAGACATTATGTCACAGCAGGCATCATGATGCTTTTGCTCTTACAATGTTTCCTTCCCTTTCCTGAGATGTTCCTTGGGTCTTAGATGTACACACTGGATTGTAGACACATCCATTGTGAATGGAACCCCATGAAAACTGTTCTTTATATTTTGATACTTGGAGATTTGGTAATGATTTGTATCTGCTGCAAAATCAGCTTCTTTAATGAGAAGTAAGAACTATGCCTGTCTTTGAATATAAGAACAGATATTTAGAATACCTTTGGGAATGCAATTGGTTTAGGAAAGGTCTCTTGTAGGGTCCATTAGCTCATCAGCCATACATAGTTGAGAATAAAGAATGAATTTCCTCCAATTGAACAGTTCTCATCACCAACTAAATGGTTGCTGGTTACACTCAAGGTATACCCACAACTATTATATTTTTGGGTATCATTCACAGTGCTGGCCATTGCTTTGGTCCATAGAATTTAAAGTTGGGTAGGAATTTTAATTTCTCTTTTCCCTTAGCAGATTGCACAGCATCTTCATATGCAATGAGAACTAGACTTCAGGGAGGAGGCTTCCTGATCAGTTCCCACTCAGTTCCTTCAAGTCCTCCCATATTCAAAGCATGTGGTGTCACCAGCAATTAGGGCATTGTTTTCAGTTTCTAGAAACAACCAAGGACAACCACAATGTTCTTCTTGAATAATCTTTATTCTATGGAATCTATGATCCCTCATCTTTTTCTGTTCTTCCTGAAATAAGCCACCTTCTAACTTGTGTTCTACTCAATATGAGCATATCACTTTAGGCACATTTCATATGACTTCAAGCATTACATTAAATATGTCTTATCTTCCTCCTCCTCCTTTCTCCCTCCTTTCCCTCTCAATCTCCTCCTCTTCACCCTCTTCCTCCTTCTCCTCCTTCTCTCCTCTCCTCTCCTTCTCCTCTTTCTTTCTCTCTACCTTCTCTTCTTTTTTCTTTATTCCTGCTCCTCTTCCTTTTTTAAACATTTTTTCTTAATCTTTTTGTTTCTCTCCAATTCTTTAATCATTCATTTTTACTAGTGCCTGTAATTCCAGCACTTGTAAAGTAATGGCAGGAAAGTCATAAGGACAAGATGACCCTTCAGAATATTCTGAGTTCAAGGCCGGTCTCAATTACATGAAGCTCAGTCTCAAAAAATTTTTTTGAAATAAAATGCCTAGGATATATTTGTGTTTTCTCTGCTTTCATGAAGTAGGTTTCCACCAGGTAAATTATTTATTTACATTGGATTTTTCTTATTTCTAATTTTCATAAGCTGTCCATTGGACTTGGTTATTCACTTATGCTGGTCTATGACTGTGGGTTCTGGAGTATTCAGCCACTATGTTTTACTTCAGGATGAAATCAGTCAACTGGAAGTCTGGACAACTGGTTTTCTTAATAACATGGCAGAGCCAATAGTGTTTTGTAGTGGCTACACATACATCTTCCCTTAATATGGACTGTAGGGCTAAAAGGCTGACTTGCAAATATGTAGTAATCCATTGTGGGAAAAAATAGATCAATAAATAAGCCTCTCGTGTTCTACAGTAAAGGGAGTCTGCAGGCCTCAACCTCCCATGCCCTGCAGTGCCTGGTGTCCCTGCTCCCAGGTGTTGGCTTCTCCCCTTCTCATACCCACATATTTTCCTATTGTTTTCTGTCTTCTGAACATGTTGAAAGCCAATGACTAGCTCTATTCTGCTTACATTATTGGTGTATATTTATACTTTTCAACAATAACAGGGTAGCACCCAAAAGTAAATTTTATTCAAATGTTCTGCCAATAGTTCTAAACTAGCCTCTTCCTTTGACTCCCACCTGCTGCTTTTCTCATGAAAGAGCTGCTACATTGTCTTACCACATTGGTTTTTGTTTTATTTTTACAAGAAAGATTTGCCCATTAAGAAACAGGTGCTCATACATGTGTTCTTAGCAGACCTTGCTGAAAGTACTGGTTCCAGGAAACTTGACAATTACTAAAAAACAAAACATGGTTTGTGGTTCACAAAAGCCTATCACCCATTAAGTCATTTACTCTGGGATCTCATTCCTTATCTATGGAAAAAGAAAATAAAAGTTTAATCCTCTCTCCATTTTTGTTTTTAAAATTATTGATTTTGTTTTTGAGGGATGGTCTTTCTATATTACCCAGTATGACCTTAAATGTTTGATCCCTCTGTCTCAGTCCCTGGGTGATGGCATTATAGATTAATAAGTCGAGCTTGTAGATGAATTCAGTTTTCTACATGATACTCTGCTAGTATTTTGTATTCATACAGCTATATAAGTAGCAATGTAAAAAAAAAAAAAAAGCAAACATTAAAATCATTTTATAGGTTTACTGAAAAAAAAAAAAAAACCCGGAAGTGAGTTTATTGAATCAATTAAAAGAACATCTCAGAATTTGTTCACACAATTCTGTTTATTTAATGTCACTCATGGTATCATTAGACACTTTGCTTTTACATTTAATAAATTAACAAGAATGTAGGTATTCAGTATTAAAATTTTTCAATCACTCACTAGTCTTGGACTTAAATCAACCAGCTTCCTGTTTTTCTTTATCACTAGGCAGTCTAATTACCTTTCAAGTGGAGTGCATCAGTAGCTTTGATGACATTTTAATGGGTTTTAAGTGGATCCTGACCCTGACCTTATCTTATTTGTATGTGAATTTCCGTAAACCATTAGGCCTACGTTCTTCATTCAGTTCAATTCTGTGGAACAAAGTTGGTTCATTATTCACCTGCCTTTCATTGCTTTTGTCATATATAAAATAGGACTTGTAAGTTTCTTTAAATCAAACTATTATTTAGTGTGAAAGTTGAACCTTATTTTTAATAATGGCATAAAAATATTGCTGAGTCCATGTTAAAATCAAGCATTTCAACGTTCCATTTTTAGTTCCAGGAGTGGTCTCTGTCTAATGTATGGTCATTTCAATGGAGTTGGAGGTCACCTTATCTTTCTTTACTGGAAGCATTTATAGTTGCTTTGTATGGTAGCTGGTCTCTGTAAATGACTTATTATAAAACTGTGCCTATCTTCATTTCTGTATGTATAGTAAAAGCTAAATTCAAAGCACATACACTGGAGCAGAGGGTTTGTATTAATTGTCTTGGTTGTGATAACTAATAATTGGCAAAATTATAACCAGGTCTTTTCCTTAGCTTAGAAGCTATCCTTAATTTTCTTCTGTATGGAAAATAATATTATCTTCTAAACATGTTTCTGTTTGATTAAATTAAATTGAAATCTGGTTAAATAATTCTTTACTTTAAAATTATGTTAAGATTTTTAATCCTGGGATTGGAAGGGAACTTTTGGTTCATGGGGTCAGCCTGATGAATTGTTAGTACAAGAACTTTAGTCTTCAGTAGCATCTAAGAGAGAATGCATGATTTAGTCATCAGACCAGGTCTCTCCCCATTGTCACTTTTGATCTATGTTCATCCTAGTGAACAAGATGAAGATGCTCTTCCTCATTGTTTTAGAGAACTAATAAAAATTATATAAAAGAAGTATATGTTATTTGACATTACATATAAATTCAGAGATCTTTTGCATTTGTAAGGTAGACAAGGTTAGTAGTCAAATAGTTCACCCTTTATCTCCCAAGAGTCTGTGGGTATTGTATATATTATTACATCTGATTAATATGTACTTGTATCTGAATATATCTATATATGAACCTCGATGTCAAATTTATTTTTGTTTTGGTTTCTATACATCTTAATTTTCAAAAAACTTTCTCTCTAATTAAATCCACTCATTAAGTATTAAGCAAGATATTTAATGCTACATGTATGGTCTAATACTGAGGACATAATTTGAAAAAAATGAGTCTATCATTTTATATCCTCCATAACTTACATGGCTAATCATGCTTTACTTTAGCTCTTTACACTTCTCAGCATCAAAACTTCATAATGCTCTTATTTTAGAATCTTCAACCTAAAGTTCCTTCCTATCCAAGGGCTGTGTGTGTCTTTCTGTGTCTGGATTAACCTCACTCAGGATGATTTCTAGTTTCTAATTGCATCTATTTGCCTGCAAATTTCAAGATTTCCTTGTTTTTAATAGCTGAGTAGTATTTCATTGTGTAAATGGGTATTACAAATAAAGCTGCTATGACATAGTTGAGCAAATGTCCTTGTATGGTGGACATTCAGGTATATGCCCAGAAGTAGTACCTTGCTTAATACTAAATGAACTGATTTAATTAAAGAGAAAGTCAAGATCCAAGCTGGGTCTTGAGTAGATGTAGAGAGGGGAGGCTATCTCTGACAAAGACTCTGGTGCCCACTCATTGATCACTTCCCTGTGGTGGGCTGGCCTTGCCAGGCCACAGAAGAAGAGGATGCAGGCACTCCAGTGAGACTTGATAGGTTGAGGTCAGATGTTAAGGGAGGAGAGCTTCCCTTTTCTGAGGACTAGGGGAAGGGGAAGGAGGGATAAGTGTGAGAACAGGAGGCTTTGAAGGAGGGGGCTACAATCAAGATGTAAAGTGAGCAAATTAAAAATAAATAAAATAAAAATATTTTGTCATTATTTCAATAAAAAAACCATAATGTCAGAAGTCAGACATGATGGAACGCACATATAATCCCATCACTTAAGGAGGCAGAGGCAGGAGGATCTTTGTGAGTTCAGGCCAGCCTGGTCTACAAAGCTAGTCCAGGACAGCCAAGGCTATACAAAGAAATCCTGTCTTCAAACAACAACAACAAACAAAACAAACAAACAAACAAAAAACCCAAACAAACAAACCCTATATCGTCCGATTATTAGTTTGAGCCTGGCCAAGAACTTCAGTCAAAAAGCAAGAGAAACCAGTTTGACTCAGTCAGTTTGGAGAGGAATTTAGGCCTGACAGTTGAGATGAACCATCCAACAAGTATTCGAAAGTGGTAAAAAGACTTGGAAATGGCTCTCACCTCATCCCCTCATCAGAGGAAATAGAAACATTTACAAAGATCCAAAGATCTCAGATGAAATAGGGCTTCAGATAGTAGGTTGCTATATGGTAAATTTCTTGTGTTGTCTCTATAATTTATCTGTTCTCTCTCTCTCTCTCTCTCTCTCTCTCTCTCTCTCTCTCTCTCTCTCTCTCTCTCTCTCTCTCTCTCTGTTCCACTGGAATGTCAGGACAATGCAAATAATACATGCTTGTCTGTTTCTTTTACAAGATATCTCTAGGCAAATAACTACATAAAGTTGCTCACAAGATGTCGGGATTGAATGAATAAATAAATTTCCATAACTTTAAAGACTGTCAAGATACCCGGTACAGTTTTCTAAATTTTAATTTATTATAATTTACTCAGATTACATCCTGAATGTTATTCCCTTGCTTGTATCTTCCCCTTCCCACTCTCCCTCCCTCTTCAGCCCTATTCCCCTCCCCTATATCTTAACCGGATAGCCTGCTTCCACTTCCTCTGTGTGCTGCCAGGCCTCTCCGCCAAAGGGAAGTGATCAAATCTGGGTCACCAGAGTTCATGTCAGAAGCAGTCCCCGCTCTCACCACAAGCTTAGATAATGAGCTGTCCATTGGCTACATCTGACAGGGGATCTAGGTTCACTGCATGCATTGTCCTCGGTTGGTACAACCATTGTGCATGTCCCCCGCCATCCAGATCTCAGCATACATGTCAGTAAATACTTTTAAATAATGTTTTCTTTGTTATAGCATACTTATTTTTTTAGAAGATGAATTTGAATTTCTTGTGTAATTTTTATTTTTCAAAAATTTTTTATTTGCTTCAAAGGTTTGGTTTGTTACATTTAAGCTTCTTGATTGAGTGCTAGTGACATTTTTGGGTGAGATATTTCTTTGTTGGATGTCATGTTGCTGTTATATGCCATGTAAAATTTATACTATTCTGTCAGTATTAAGTAACATTTCATCCCTGAGCTTCTCATACATTTTTTCCCCCAATACCTGATCTTGGGAATCGTACCTCTAAGTCACTCCAATGTAAAATATTTATATATTTTTAGATATAAAATGTATTTACATTCATGACCATATGTCTAAGGATGAATACTTCTGGTTCATTTTACACATAGAAAAGTGGCGTTTTTGAAGGAAACATTTCATTCTGGACTACAAGGACTATGCATTTATGAAATTAAAATGTCAGAATTTGTTCCCCAATGAGCCTCTGTTCAAGGCTTTGCTAAAGCTATTTCAGGACCCACATATCCAGCCTGTTTTCTGAGGTTGCATTCTTTCACTTTTTGATCCCTGCCTACACCTATTCCAGGCCTTTCTTCCCAGATCACCTTGCTTTCTTCTAACCTGTCTCACAATGCTCTACCTCTCCTTCTCAAACTACTCATTGTGATTGTCCCCTTCCCTACCCAGTTTTCACCCAGTCTACCCAGACTTCATCCAGAAGTCATGGATGTTAGATTCATTAAAGAAGTGCCCCCAAGGGCCTCTGCTCAGGGAGGTGGAGGAAGTATGGGAGGCACAGGAAGAGAGTAGAGCCCTGGGGCAGAGAAGTTAGCTATAGTATGAATGCATGAGCTCTGGAGTGTATGTTATGCCTTAGAAGTACCCAAAACCAGCTGGGTATGGTGCCACACACCTTTAATAGCAGCACCTGGGAGGCAGAGGCAGGCAGATCTCTGTGAGTTCGAGGCCAGCCTGATCTACAAAGCAAGTCCTGGACAACCAAGGCTACACAGAGAAAACCTGTCTCAAAAAACCAACCAGAACTGCCCCAACCAGAGAGAAGAGAGCTAGTTCACAAGGAAGTTGCCAGTCTTTTGACACTGTTAAGTGGTAGTACACAGATTCTTCTCCACGCTCTGCACATACTCCCCTCCATTCCCACAAGTTTTTGTTGTTGTTTCAATGTATGACAAAATGATCATAAGACGTTCCCCTATTACATACTACAAGTGTCTAATGTACTGGATCTGGACTCTCACCCACCATGTCACTTTCCGTTTATTCTCTTTTCATTGCTGTAAGCACTTGTCTAATCACTAGACAAGGGGCACTTAAGCTTGGTATGAACAATGTGGAAACCAGATGCCAAGATAGCCTCCTTGAGAGTAGGAAACGAAATCAGAGACAGTTCATATGTGTATGGAAAACACTGACTGATACTTGCCTGACAAATCTCTCCATCCAAAGTGACTTCTTTTTTCTTTTTATACTTTATTTTTAATTTATATATTCACTTTACATCCTAATCATAGCCCTCTCTCTTTCTCCTCTCCTCCCAGTCCCTCGCTCCCACCCTCTTCCCCTTGTCTCTTTCCTCTGTCCTCAGAAAAGGGGAGAACAACAACAAAACAACAACAACAACAACAAAACAACAACCTACCCCAGCACATCAAGTCACATCAGGACAGAATTCCTTCATGTCCACTGAGGCCAGGCTAGGCAACCCTGTTAGGGAGAAGTAAAGGAAAGCAGGCATCAGAGTCCTTGTCACTGACAGCACCAGCTCAACTTACTTATGGGTCCCATGTGAAGATCAAACTGCCCACTGGTTACATATGTGTAGGGGGCCTACGTCTAGTCCATATATGCCCTTTGGTTTGTGCTTCTCTTTCTCTCTGCCTCCTTGAGTCAGTGCTTGTTAACTGTTGGTCTTCTTGCACCATTCTTGTCTCTCCCCGCCCCGACCCTCACTCCCGTCCTATCCTTCCCCCCCCCCCCCACTCTTCCACAGGAGTTCCCTAGTGTAGGAGGAACGAGACCTGCCTTGAGCAGGAATAAGGCCCACCTGGCAACACGCATGCACAGAAAGAGGCCTTCATCTAGGGTCATCCCTGAGACCTGCCTGGACATTCCCAGACATGCACAGAGACTGACTCTCAGAGACTGGTGATGTCAGGATGGGAACCAAAGAGGAAGAGCCACAGTAGCTGCTCCCAGTTTGGGAGCCAACAGGGCACTGGGAGGGGGAGGGATAAAGGAATGCCCTATTTCTGCAAACGAGCCTGCTTTTGCCACCTGCCTGATTCCCAAAGTCTGTGTCGTTGACTCTGCACCAGCTCACCCCCGCCCCTAAGGGTCCTGGGCCTGGGCCTGGGTCCCAGCCACATTTGGCGCCCAGTGCAGTCTCCTTAGCCGTGCAGGCATGGTCATTGAGTACGCTTGGGTTAGCTTTTATTCATTTTCATTGTGGCAGTCATGTTTTTGGGCCCTCATTTCTTCTCTCTCCCGCGGCAAGGTTGAGTGGCTCCTTCCGCAGTTTTGTTGGTGAGTTGGTCCCTTTATGTTTTATGTTCTTTGTCCTCTCATGAGGTGAGCGCACTGGGTCCTTCTCTCGTTTCCTTTGTGTATATTTGTCTTCTCACGGAGGTACACTCCCTTCATTTTTGGTTAGCTCAGCACCTCCACATAAGGGCTTAGGACGTGGAACCACTGATCGGCCCCCCCAAAATAGCCTTACCTGACTGGAGACACCATGTGGGCATACGACTGTGACCTAACAAACCACAGAAGTCCCCCACTAACCATAAGACTCTTTGTTTTGTTCATTTTCTCAAACTTGTTTGTACGTGTTGTGAAATTATGGTCAACCTCCCTTTCATGGCACAAAGGAGAAGGGTGAGGAAGGTGGCACAGAAGGTGAAAATGTACCCATGTCATGTCGTCCCCCTCCTCAATCCCTCCCCCCAAGTTATGCCTCCTCATACAATGACATTCAACCCTTCTGCCACCAAACCCACCTACTCCCCACACCAATATCCATGGCACGGGAACTCCATGCCACTGAGGCTGGACATCAGGTAAAAAGAGATTTTGGCATTATGGCCGCGATTGTTGTGGTTATTCTAGCAGGTGTTGCTGGGGCAACCACAGTGGCCATGGCTTTTACACAGGTAGCCACAACAGAGGAGACGTCAGTGATTGGCTGAAGGGCTCCAGACACAGGAGCTATAAAATTAACACCTTTACCAGGCCATACATATTCTCCAACAAGAAATTTACCTCTTAGCTGAGGAATTAGCCTGGGTTAGGGACATGTCTCTACTGTCCTGATTGCATGCTATATGCCTTACCCCCTACCAAGTGTGCAATGTCACTGAGGCACCCCAAGAGTTGTCCCACTTCATCCAGGGGATCTGGTCAAATAAGTTCCTCGATTACTCTGTGCTCCTCAGAGAAAGCATATCAAAACTCAGTGAGACCAGGCCCTGATACAGAGTTCATGGAACAACATCACAAGATTCTTTGATCCTTCCTGGATAGCCACCTATTCTATTTTGGGAAGAACAGTGATCATATTAATCATTTTGTTTTAAGTGTTACCTGCAGCACATCATCAGGCAATGTTCTCTCAACAAAACTACCCTACAGGTACTCATGGCTTTGGAATGCCCAGACCACAGTCCACCCAAGAAGGTGACACAGGCTTGACTCATGGAGATTGTGAAGCCTCTGTCTAAACCCCTAAACACCCCATGTACTCTCCATAGATGTCACCATTTGAGAACTGTTAGTCAATGCTGGGTAAGAACCTGTTTGGCAGATCAACCTAAGACAGTAACAGTAAATTATACTGGAGGGGGGGGGGTCCCTGAGGTGGAGTGAACAAGATCAGAGCATAAAAACTCTGGTTCCCAATGAGTCACAAAACTAAAGACAAAAGGGTGGATATCTAGGGCGAAGGAGAGAGACCTGCCTAGAGCAAGAACAAGGCATGTGCAGAAGGGGGTCTTTATGTAGAGTCAGCAGGAGACCTGTCTAGAGATGCCCAGGCATGCACAGAAACTGACTTCCCAGAGACTGGTGACCCCAAGTTGGGAACCGAGCGAGAGGAACCACAGCAGGAGCTTGCAGTTTGGAAGCCAATGGAATACTGGGAGGGGGTTATCAAGGTATGCGCCATTTTCAAATAAACAAGTCTGCTTTTGCTCCTTGCCTGACTCCCAGAGTCTGTGTCGTTGACTCTGTGCCAGATCACCCCCTACCCTCAAGGGTCCTGGGTCCCAGCAGTGCCCTAGCTCCACCTAATACTTGGTTGTGAGTTTCAGCATGTGATTCGAACAGCTGCTATGTGGCTCCTCTCAGAGAACAGTTAAGTTAGGCTCCTGTCTATAAACATAGCAGGGTATAGTTAATGGTCTCAGGACTAGCTCTATTCTGTGGAGGAAGGTCTCAGTTTAGGTCAGGCATTGGTTGATTGCTCTTTTGGACTCTATCATTATCTCTACTCATCCTGTAGGCAAGGTAACCCAAAGTGACTTCTAGGCCACTGTCCATTCAAAAGTCCAAACTTACTTAGACTTACTTAGATAAAATTGGAAGTTTTGGCCTAATGAAAATGACAATTCCCTGTCTCAGTTGTAGACAGCTGGCAACTTTGTGGAGATTTACATTTCAGTTTTCAGTTAGCCACTGGCCATCTTCAGCTTCACAAACATGAACACATTGCAGGAAGGAGTAACTAGCAGTAGACATAGAGACTCAGAGAACACAATTATAGTCTTGTATCAGAGCCACACTGAAGTTTTCCACATAAATTTCCACGACTGACGACTATGCAATGATTGCCCAATGAAGTAAATACAGAGATTGCACTTTGACTTAACTACCCAGTTTCCATTGTAAAAGAGAGGCAATGAGTAACATGGACATACATAATCAACAATGTTTAAGATCCACTTACATGAGAGACTATGCACACAATCCACAAATAAACGTCACTTTTCAACCTTCAACCAAACTACGTATCTACATCACTTGCTGGGAAATTTCACACTATCAACCAGATGTTCTCTGACTTGGCTAACTTTCTTTGCTTGTCTTCTCACTCTTTGACCCTGTTGTGCATGTCAAATTTAGCATTTATTTCTAAGGAAACAAATCAACACATCTCTTAATTGTGTCGGCCAACAGAGCTTTCCTCACTATTCACCAAAAAAGAACCCCATTCTTTTACTAAGCATTCAATCCAAAGAGAAGTGCTAATATCTACAGAATAATAGTTGTTCTCACAGCATTTTAACTGCATTGTCAGTGTTGGAGAAAGTTGTAAGCAGATAGCAAACTTGTGCTCATTTTAATACTGTTATATTGACAAAAATCCAAGTGTTTATAATCACATTGCTCTCAAACTTCCCCAGTTCTAAATCACAGTAGCATTTTTCTCTTCTATGGCCAGCAAACACTGGCTGTTCCTCACAGCCTGCCTGCCTTTTCCTAGTTGCCCCAGACAGGTGATTGCAGAAACTGGCTGAGTCACATCTCTCTGCAGCTACTCAGTAATGAACCATCTCTCGGGACATTGCGAAGACTTGCCAGAGATGTGCGTTTGATCTCCACCTAGTTTTGAGTCATGCCTCAGGCTGTGCCCACATTACTGAAATTTCCAGGGCATTGCCATGCTCAGTAAGACAAAGGGAAATTCAACAGAACTGTTACTTAATGTTACTCAATAAATCAGTAACAGAAGCAATGAATGGAATGGAATGAGAAATTCTTGGCTCTTAGCCTCAGAACCACTTCCTTCCTGCAATCAAAGAGTGGTTAGTAGGTTGGCTTGCAGGAGCTGTGGCCAAGGGACCATTTTAAGGAATTACCTCTACTATGAAAAATGTGAGGTATACACAAGAACTTTCAAGAAAAGAATCTACAACTTTTACCCTGTTATCTATCTACCCAGATATATCCAGAGACCAAATATCTGCCCACTTTTAATGTTTAAACAAAACAGTCCATGAAACGAGTTAGTCAACATATAATTGGACACAATGATTTACATATGAAATACACTTGCTAATACTCACAAATATTATACTCATTACTTTACTATAATACTCCATTGTTTTGTCCTGGGAAATCTTTGAAGAGAAAATTGTTTCCAACTTCGAAGCATTAATAAATGTCTTCTTGGAATATTAATTAAATAATAACAATGCTGGAAATACTTATGAAAAATGAAGGATCAATTCATTTTCCTTATTTTTCCAAAATAATATTTTTATTGATTATTTGGGAATTTTTTCATAATGCATCCTGATTATATTCAGGTCCTACTCTTCCCAAGCCTTGTAACCTCCCACCAAAAATAGAAAAAGAAAATACCAAGTCCAATTTAGGTTGCCCATCTAATCACTGGAGCATGGTTAAACTCCCACTGGCTAGCCCTTTAAAGAAAGCTGAGTCTGTCCCCACCCCTACCTCCTCCTCTACTCCTGGCAGAAACCATCAACTGTGAAGGGCTCCACTTCAGCATCTCTATCACTACTTTTAAGTGTTCTCTTCAATGGCTTCCTGTCTAGACTGTTTATTTTTTGGGGAGGAGGGTGGAGGGGGAGAGGAAAGGTTGTCACAGAAGCCCTCTATGTCTCTTGTTCAGAACTGTGAGTCTGCAGTCATCGATACCACTCTCAAAGAAGCTTCCCTGCCCTCTACAGTCAGTGGCCACATGGATCCTGTACTTCCACATGACCTCTGGTGGCCACAAAAACCATAGACCTCAATATGGTCTCTGGTGGCAGTACAGACCACAGAGATCAACACAGCCCTGGGTTACATCATGGACCACAGACACCATCACGGCCCTCAGAGGCAGCACAGGCCACTCACATCAACATGGCTACCCTGCAGCAGCACCACCAGTGAACATCAACCTGGTACAGGCAGCAGTAAAGACCACAGATCTCCACCTGTCCTCTGGCAATAGAACAGACCACAGACATGTGCATGCTCCCCAGAAGCAGCACAGACCACGGAAGTCCACGTGGACCTGGGGCATCAACACAGCCTGAGATGACAGCGTGGACCACCAACATCAGCTCATCACCTGGCTGTAGCATTGACTACAGATACCAGCATGGCCTCTTGGAGCAAGCAAGGGCCATGGAGTTCTTTGTAAGAGGCCCAAGCCTGAAAATGAACCGTTGGTCTTTGCAGACATCCTGTTGTTGCTCAGAGTCAGGGCACTTTTCCTGCTGGCCAGAGTATTCATGGGCAGATCCTGTTGGCTCTAATGTTCTCTGTCCACAGCAGCCTTCTCTTACAGCTGTCCTGGCCATCGAGTCTCTCGTTCCACAACTCTCCATTGATCATGCAATGTTCTATTCCTACATCTTTCCCACCTCTCTGTAGCATATTTGTGTATTGAAGTGGCACTGCTGTCACACAGTACATTTTTCTTCCCCAAACAGCTTTACATGCAAATACTGTAACAGGTCATTGGTCTAGTCCAAGGTTTCTGGTTTCTGAGGTACCATAAATACTGGACCGTCATTAAGACTCTTCTCAGATACTCTGCCATTGCCCACAGTCATGATGATTTTGTGGCTAGGCAGGATCAAAGCATGCTCCAGGACGCCACACACCTTCCATCCTTCCGGCCATCAGATTCAAGGTTAACTGGACACGGCCAACTGACCATTGTTCTCAAGACACCAAGCTCCCCTCCTCATGGTAGGGTGAGCAGCAAGGACAGCAGCAACAGCAGAAGCGGCGGCGGCAGCAGCGGTGGAGGCCGCAGCTCTGAGCTTCCGGTGGCCCACAAACTGAGGACTACTAGCCTTATTTGTGCTCCCACACAGCTCCTCTACCCTTAGATTCTAGTTTTGCTGTTTTCGGCAGACAAGGCTCTGTTTCGTCATCTTTCCTTCCAATTTTGAGAGACCACTTAAAAAACCATTTTCCCCTAAGAACTGCCTTTTTATTTTTTGGTCATTGTTCCGGAGACACTATGGAATCTGCACTACTCCAGCTCCGGATTGGCTCCTCCAGAGAGGCTGCCCGGCTGAGGCTGAGGGCCAAGAATCCATTCTTTTATTCATTCTTTTGCTCTTGGCCCCTTTTGAACAAAGATCAAATTTCCGAAATGGGCAATTTTCTTTCAGATAAGAAATATGATCCCACATTGTTGTATTCTAGGTTCTTTTTGTTTTGTTTTGTTTTGCTTTTAGTTTTCTTTTCTTTCTTTTCTTCTTCTTCTTCTTCTTCTTCTTCTTCTTCTTCTTCTTCTTCTTCTTCTTCTTCTTCTTCTTCTTCTTCTTCTTCTTCTTCTTCTTCTTCTTCTTCTTCTTCCATGAGTCTCTGTAGCTTCTGACTTGTGGAAGTTAACATCCATTACCTTAAGTGGTACAGCTGGTCCTCCAAATATTCCAGGGGCACAGAATCTGATGTCCCACTAACTTTGCCACTGTCGTATTAGTCTTACCAATACCAAGCTCTTGCATACACTTCTAGCAGATATTTCCAATGTGATTTCTGTGGAGTTTTTGTTGTTGTCGTTATTGGTAGTTGTGGTGATGGCTTTGTTTTTGTTTTTGTTTGTTTTGTTTTGTTCTTTTGCTAGTGTAATCAGCAAGCCATGGTTCATGGTAAATGAAAGCTATAGTCTCTTCGCTTAAGTAGTTCTTCAACTTACTCCATCAGTGTTTCTTTGCATATAATTAATCTGTATTCCACTTACTCCCCTATTTAAGTGGTCTATGACTGTTTACTTTATATAGGGTAAGAGGTAAGCTTCTCTGCACAGCAATGTGCTTTCCAATGCAACCCTAGCCACCCAGATCTTCCTAGATTCAGGCTCAGGGCTTTGCATAGCTCCCAGCATGTGATGCCTTCTCATGCTTCAGTTCCCTGCCTTTGATTTTCCATTCACTAAAGTCAGTTTATCCTATATTAATCCTTCTCCCTAATTTTTAATTTGAGTTAATTGAACTAGTAGCAGGGGTTAATTACACTTTTTATTAATTCTTTTTTTTTTTATATATATATACTCCTTCTTGAACTTAGAGACCTTTAAAAGGGAAAAATTCATGTTTTATTCCTACTGGTAATTTTGAGCGGAAATGATCATCAGGAAGGATCCACAAATCTTCCTCTTTTTCATGGTACCAAAGGTGTCCAGGAAAACTTCCAAAGGAGGGAAACAAACAATAGTCCTACCCTGCTGCATTGCCTTTGAACTATCACCAAGACCAGTGTGGCACTATAACTCTAAAGGTGCAATAATGGCAGATATACCCTGGTGGTAATCTACAACTCTCTAAGGACTTAAGGCCCATATAGAAAGAGGGAACTCATGCCTAGTCCTGGAAATCTAGCCAACTGCTCAGAGATAATAGAGTCATGGATGCTGGAGGAAAACCTACAGCTCCACTTTAGTAAAGCAGCATGATCCCTAACTACATTCTAAACAGTTACTTTAGTCCCACATATGTGTAATTCTCATCACTCATGAAGAAATCTTCTCTTTGAAATAGAGATAATTACAGAAAGACATGACCAATCAAATTGCATGTTTGTGGACCCAGTCATAGTAAATACAACAGCAATACAACTTCTGTAGCTAAGCTTCAATTATCATTGTGGAATGGAGCAAAAAGACTATGATCTGGAGGAACAGATGTTTGCTGTGAGATAGTGTCTCCTAGAAATGTCAAAGGTACACCCAGGAAGTCTTGACAACGTAGAATCTGAACAACATAAATAGAATTGTTCATGTGGAAGGATGATAGCTCACTTGTATGGGCTCAATCCTGGACAAAGAACTACAGGCATCCAAGAAGTACTGGGAACATAGAGAAACAGTCTTTCCTAGAGAAGAGCACAATACCAAATGGACAGCCCTGAGAACACGATACTGAGCATATTGTATTTGTATATTTATACATGTATAGAAATATGTATAAATGTATATATACACATACATACATACATACATATATGCATATATACATATATGATAATAATTCAAGAAAAATAGGCCATGAATTTTAAAGAGAGTGGAGCTGAAGGAACATGGGAGGGTTTGGAGTGAGGAAAAGAGAAAGAGAAATGATGCAATTACATTATAATCTCATTAATTTAAAAAAATGCAATGGGCAAAGCCAGGAAGGACATTAACACTTCCAGTTAAGTAGGGAGTCAATGAGTTGAACAAAAGAAAGTTTTACCGTGGCATCACTTCATCTTTTTCACACTTGTTGTAATGTGTTGACAGCTGCAAACCTGCCTGGGAATGTCCTGACAACTAATTATACTTACAGAAGAGTTAGAATGTAAGAAAGAAACATCAGGTGACTAAGGGAGGTTGATCTCAGACATAACTATAGGAAAAAAGACACACAATAAGCATTTCTCTGTCATAGAGACTCTCTTCCAAGGCATCGCATACCAAACATGATCTTGGTATTTATCTATTCATCATGTCTTGAAAAATGTTTGATGATGATCCATGCATAATTTTCCCCGGGGACAAAAAATAAATACACACAAAAATTTTGTAACTGTAATTTCACAAAATTTGAAAACAATAGCTTGTTGTTTAGTAACTATCTGAGTTTTTTGATGAAGAAAGCATTGAAGAACACGCTCTAAACTTTGGCTTTAGAGGAGTTTATTTTAATTGAGATCTCACATTTAAGCTGAATATAAGGGTGACAGTCATTATGTAAGTGAAGATAGAAGTCAGAACTCCAGGTTTAGAGAGAAACTTCTCCAAAGGCCATTTGTGTGTTACAGTGGGAAAACAAGGACACGAAGAAGGCAGGAATATTTGGTTTGATGGTTAAGCTATTCACCTTGACTGAACCTGGTGCCAAAGAAACTAAGCTGCCAGACATAGCTATGAGGCATTTTCTTGATCAGGTCACTTACAATGTGAAGATCCACAGTAAACATAGATAGCCCTTCTGGTGGCATCCCAGATAAAACTATGTCCAAAGAATAATCTTTGTGTTTTGATCCACTTCTTTTACATGTAGCTGTGTGTTCATTTATCCTTTTTCTGTTGCCATTGGTGCCACCACTGTCACTGCTACTATCCTTCCCTGCGATCTTTGTGCTTTTAACAAAGACTGAAGATAAGTAGCTCTCAGAAAATCTTCCAGGGCTTCAGCACCAGTTTGAGAAAACTCTGACATGCACCTTCATGGACTTACCAGCTATCTCTTCTTATCCTTTCCAATATGAAGCCAGCTCTTGGTGGATTGCCCTGACTGTATTGAGTAAGCCAATCTAATAAATCATTAGTATATGCTCCTTCTGTTGGTTCTGCTCTTCTAGAGAAGCATAGTTCATGAGAATATGCTCAAAAAGTAGGTTAAGATGACAGGAGAGATTTAGAGATTGGATAGATTTTTGTATTACTGATAATTTACATTTAATTATGCAATAACGGGCAAAACTGTCCAGTATTCAATGGTCAGAACAGTAAGGTGCTCAGCTGACAGCAGGATATTCTTTGTATGGGTTGTGCATACAGAGAGAACAAATGAAGCCTTTGGAGGAAATCAACCCCAGGTGAATACTGTGTGATAGAAAGGGCATGACTAAACCTGGGAGGGGTAAGGAAGTGGAGGCTGACATCAAAGATTGGAGGAGACAAAGATGACAGCTGGGAATAAGTGTGAAGCAATTTACCACTTGGAGGAGTTTGCATGCCGACAAACTACAGACAACACTTGAGTCGATTAGATTGAGAATACCTAGGGGAATGAGTAAAGTACGCCTCAGGATGAGGCTGCGAGGGAGGTTCCAGAGAGGGTTAACTAGGGAAGGAAGACTGATGGAATGGAGTCAGTACCCTTGGATAGGTGAGAGGGACACATGGGAACAGAAGGGAATGCAAAGGCAACCTGCAGGGGGCAGCCTTCCATCTGCTCCCTGGCCTCCTTAAGGAGTGCTGCCCTGTCTGCCATATCTTCACCTTTGTGATGAACTAACATCTTGATAAGGAAGAGCCAAACCACTCTGCTCTCTGTAAAATGATTAAATAAGTAAGTAAGTAAATTTTTTTTTAACTAAAGAGGAATATTTTTGGTGAGGGAAGTATTGCCACGGACTAAGAACAAGTGTCTTATCATAATCATGTCATTTGAATGAAGCTTAGTGAAAAAAGTTAGTAGACGCATATTTGTTATAAAACTAACACTAGTCTAAATACTATAAAATGCAAGATGGATAAATAGTAGTTAATGTAATTATTTATCTTAACAGAAACAAAAATAAATTCTTATTGAGTCATAGGAATAATAACATTGGATTATGCAAAATATAATCACATGTACTTAAGATAATAAGAAGAACTAAGTGTTTAAAATGGTAAGGGAGCTTGCTACCAAGCCTGAGAATCTAGGTTCAATCCCCAGAACCCATAAAACTGCCTCTTTCAAATTACCTGACTTACATAGGCAAGCTTTGATGTATACACACACACACACACACACACACACACACACACATACACACACACACCATTTTAAAAGACAATTAAAAATGTAAAAATAAATAAAGTTAACCTTCAATAGAAACATCTCAGTTTTTGGGCCAGGCTTGGTGGCCCAGGCTTTTAATCCCAGCATTTGGGAGGCAGAGGAAGTGGATCTCTGTGAATTTGAGGCTACCTTGGTCTACATAGTGAGTTCCAGGATGGCAAGGACTACATAATGAACTCTGCCTCAAAATAAAGCAAAGAAGAGATTTGTCTGTTTATTGAAGAATAAAATCTCTAGACAAAAATTCAACTGTTTCTTCTAAAGATTACTATGTGATTCTCTATGATTTCTTTAGGTAACTTAATTCTGTCAGTAATGCCTATGCCATCAATTATTTTGTCTGCTAATAAATAAGTTAGCCGCAAGCCAATTGCTGATGAGGTCATAGGTGGTGGATGAGAGACATGCTATTATTACCTAGCCAAATGCTCCTGTTGCTAAATTGCCTCTTAAATATCTATGCTTAGTATCTACAGTCTGGACAACTCCAAACTTTTGTCAGAATAAAGGGGGCTCCATTTTCAATGTGAAGGAGAAGAAACAATACCAGATCTAGAAGTTGCAGAGTAGTCCTGTGAAATGCTATCATATTGCCATAACATAGTTATTGTACACGTGGACCCAAAGAGGCTGTTGTTTGTTACCTATGCACATTGAAGTCAGTAAAATTCCAGCCTAAACAGTGAAAGGAGAATCATTCTGCTTTGATGCTGTGGCCACTGATACATCTCACATGGTCCAATATGTTTCCCATACCCATTCACATATGGGCTTCACTAACTAAAGTTAGTGATTTATCAGGAGGAGAATAAGGAGATTAATAATAATAATAATAATAATAATAATAATAATAATAATAATAATGATGATGATGATGATGATGATACATGAAGTTGGAAGGGATAGATGTTGGAATAGTTATAGACGGGGTTGTAGGGGAAAATGTGTTTGTGGTATGTGTTTGATCATATTTCATTGTATATGTGCATAAAATTCTCAAAGAATAGGTATAATTAAATGGTTAACTTTCAAAGTCACCCTTATATCATAATTTATATGTGCTACGTCAGTGATGGAGACCTCTAACATAGAAACTGATACTAAAATCAAGAATTCTATTTTAGGAGAGAATAACTTACAATGAAAATATGTCACTATATGCTTTTTTGTATTTATTAAAGGTTTTGATTGTTTTAGAGCAATCACTTTTAGTAGGAAACTATCTGTCAATGCAATGGGTTCCTTTCAAGTTCTGAAAATGTACTTTGAGAACTATGTTTAGTTTGTAGAAAACAAAACAAAATAACTCATCTGTAGGTTGGCTGTTAGTGTCATAAAGAAAGAGATGAGGTCTGGAAAGAGGACTTGGTACTCATGAACCTTTCTGTAGAAATTCACATGTCCTGTACTTCAGGGAAACATTTGCAGGAATTCTTGACATAGGGATATAAAAGAATAGAGCAGGTAGGGACAAAAGAAAATTTCTAAGTCAAGAGCTAAGGGGTTTTTGTCTGAAATACCCAACAGTGGGAAAGGAAATCACTTGCTCTTAGATTAGGTAACTGTAAAATCATCCATACAGTAGGAATAGATTGATTTCTAGAGACAGAGGCCATTCTAGAGATTGATTTCTAGAGACAGAGGCCATTCTAGAGATTGATTTCTAGACAGAGGCCATTCTAGGAAGCACCTTCTCCTCTAGAAGAAGTAGCATTTGAGGTGGACGAATAGGGCTTGTTTGACTTATTTGAGCAAAAATATTAATGTTGTCTGAAAACTGAAGATGGGTGAATGAGGATATTAGGGAGAATTCTTAAGTATCAAACCCTTTTTTTTAAAAAGGTGCCAGAGGTTGAGGGAACAGTACCATGGCAGACAGCCAGAAGTTGATCTTTCTGGCTAAATCTTCTTCTGGGAAATACTATCTCTTCTTTTAGTAACTACCTTCTCTTCTTACTCTGGATAGAAAGTTGGTTTTCTTCAAGGAAATCTCACTAGGGACACAAACAAATGACTTTGAAGGGAAAGTCTTATGCCTAGCAGTAGATGGCCAGTGGAAAACTAACACTACAGCATCTTTGGGGGTTCCTTGTCTCATAAGGTCATATCAGAGCTTTTTATCCCCTTGAATTATCTTTTTAATCATTTATTTACTTACTTACTTATTTATTTTTACTTTATATTATTTTACTTTATAAGTCCTTTGCATATATATGCAAATATATGCATATATGCATATATATAATTATGCCTTCCAGTTTTGTGTTTTAATGGGATTCCTGAGTGTGCAAACCTTGTTGTTCTCTATGTCTGTTTTTTGCACCTTTTCTACAAGTCTTTTCCTTCTGTTTATTTGTTTTGTCCTCTTTAGCTTTTGTTTTATCTTATCTTTTCCTCCCCTGAGAAAAGGTTTCTCTATGTAGCATTGGCTGTACTGGAGTCACTTTCTAGATCAGGCTGGTCTTGAACTCTCAGAGATCTGCCTGCTTCTGCCTTTCAGAGTCCCGGGATTATAAGCACGTGCCACCATGCCCAGCTGTTTTATTTTTTCTTATTATTACTTGTGTACTGTCTGTTGTTTTCTAATAGGAGATGAAAATAGGGTTAATCTGGATGGTTAGGAAAGTAGGGCAGGATTTGGAAAAGCAGAGGCATAGGAATCCATAATCAGAATAAAAAGGAAAAAAATATTTTTGATAAAAGGAAGAGAGAAAGCCCAGGCATGGTGGTTTACATTTGTAATCCCAGCAATGGGGAGGTGGATCACTGAGGTTCACAGACCAGACAGTCATATCAAAAAAATATCTTCCAATTTCAATATAAGATGCTGATTAAGAAAATCAAAGTGAATTATGTAAGTAAATAAGGCCACCAAGGTCGAGCCTCATGTACTCATGTGTACACACACACACACACACACACACACACACACACACACACACACACACACATACTCACTCATACATACCACCACCACCACTAACAACAACAACAGCAACAAAATAGCAGAAATTAGCACACATTGGTCATTGATATCGTTCAATATCAGTGGACCCAGTTGCCCAATAAAAAGACACAAACTAGCAGAATGGATGTGAAGATAGGATACATCCTTCTGCTGCATTCGAGAAACACAACTCAAAGAAAGAAAGTAAAAGAGCAATTTTCCATATGAACATAGGTGAAAAATTACTCAATAAAATATTTGCAAAGAGAATACATGAATACAAAAAAAGATTGTCCACCATGATCAAGCAGGTTTTATTCCACAGATATAGGGATAGTTCAGCATATGGAAATCAGTCAGCGTAATCCATCATATAAACAAACTGAGGCTGGGTAGCTCAGAGTCCTAGAATAGAACCAAATATGACTGGCAAAAAAATTCAATGAAATGGAGTAATATTCTTCTATACTCACAGATCATCATTGCTTAGCCTACCCAATTGTCAGAGAAAGGCTTCATCCAGCAACTGATGGGAGCAGAGGCAGAGACTCACAGCCCAACATTAACCAGATCTCAGGAAACTCAGTGGAAGAGGGGAAGGAAGGATTGTAGGTGCACATAATCAACTAAATAGGGTTCATAGTGGCTCACAGGGACTGAAGAGGCAATCACAGAGCCTGCATGGGTCTTTGTTGGGCCCTCTGCATAAATCTTATGGTTGTGTGGCTTTGGATTTTTGTGGGGCTCCTAATAGTGGGGGTGGGGGTGTATCTGACCACTTTGCTTTCCACTGGGTTGGCTTGTCCATATTTGGCATGAGGGTCTGTGCCTAGTATCACTGTATCTTATGATGCTGTGTTCAGCTGATAGCTCTGGGAGGCTTGCTGCTTCCTGAAGGGAAACAGAAGAGGAGTGGTTCTACGGGGTAGGAGATGTGGAGGGGGTGAGAATGGGAGGAGTAGAGGGTGGATAAACTATAGTCAGGATGTATTTTATGAGGGAAGAATAAATTTAAATGAAGGAAAACAGCATGTAGAAGTTTGGGGTTGATTGTCTGTGATATGCACTAGGGAACATGGCTTCACATATGCCTGCCACATGGAATGTCCCCTTAGGAGGCCTTGTCTTTCAGTTATCAGTGTAGGCAACAGGCCCTTCAGTCTGTCATTAAGAGAACCTTATTATGATGAATCTCTTCTCAATCTTGATGACCTCACTTAAGCACCTAAACAAAGAATAGTGTTATTCTTTGGAAAACATCCATTTTTAAACAGTTTTTTAAATTTTTATTTTATTAATTTATTCTTATTACATCTCAATGGTTATCCCATCCTTTGTATCCTCCCATTCCTCCCTCCCTCCCTCCCTCCCTCCCATTTTCTCCTTACTCCCCTCCTCTATGACTGTGACTGAGGGGGACCTCCTCCTCCTGTATATGCTCATAGGGTATCAAGTCTCTTCTTGGTAGCCTGCTATCCTTCCTCTGAGTGCCACCAGGTCCCCCTATTCAGGGGACGTGGTCAATTATGAGGCACCAGAGTATGTGTGTGAAAGTCATACCCCACTCTCCACTCAACTGTGGAGAATGCCCTGTCCATTGGCTAGATCTGGGTAGGGGTGTGAAGTTTATGGCCTGTATTGTCCTCGGCTGGTGTCATAGTTTGAGCGGGACCCCTGGGCCCAAATATGCCTATCATAATTTTCTTCTTGTAGGTTTCTAGGATCCACTTAAAGAAATGCTCAACCTCCTTAGTCATCAGGGAAATGCAAATCAAAACAACTCTGAGATTCCATCTTACACCCATCAGAATGGCTAAGATCAAAAATTCAAGTGACACCACATGCTGGCGAGGATGTAGGGAGAGAAGAACACTCCCTCATTGCTGGTGGAAATGCAAACTAGTACAGCCACTTTGGAAATATATCTGGTGCTATCTCAGAAAAATGGGAATAGGGCTTCTTCAAGGCCCAGGTATTCCACTCCTTGGAATATACCTAGAAGATGCTCCAGCACACAACAAGAAAATTTGCTTAACCATGTTCATAGCAGCCTTATTCATAATAGCCAGAACATGGAAACAGCCTAAGTGTCTCTCAGTAGAAGAATGGATAAAGAAACTGTGGTACATATACACTATGGAATACTACTCAGCTATTAAAAACAAGAAATTCCTGAAATTTGTGGACAAATGGATTGTGCTAGAAATGATCATAATGAGTGAGTAACCCAGAAGCAGAAAGAGTTAAATGGTATATACTCACTTATATCTGCATACTAGCTCAAGGGGCATGACCCGTGAAAGTCTTCACTTACCAGGAAACTGGGACAGAGGGGAGGACATCCTATTGGGACTCTAGATGAGAGAAGCATGGGAGAATGGCAAAGTTGAAGGATCCAGAGAATACTTTAAACAGTTTTTAAGTTCAAAGATCTATCTAAAGAGTGCCTCAGAGATAACCTGATATTTGGCTTTTACCCTCTATGAAGCTAAGGTTCAGTATCATTATTTACAATCAAAAGCATTCCTCTTACCTACGGACTCACTTTACAGCAGTACCAAAACTGTGGAGGACAGTAGGTCCTATTGCCAATGTTCAGCCATCTTGTTCAAGTCCGCCCCTTTAAGTTGCTGTTTCTCCCAGAGCTTGCCTTTTACCAGAAACTAGCTGACCCTGTTACGGTTTAGCATTTAGACTAGACAAAGATAGAGCAAGATATTCTGTGTGGCAGAACATTATGACCCTGCATGGAATTCACTGTGTTTTGAGATAGCCTGCAGCAGGGTTAGCATAGCATTATGCTTCCCTGTCTCCTGCCTTATAAAAATTCCTGCCGCAAAAATAAAAATTTGAGAGCTTGATTAATATTCAGACTTGCTCTCCTTCTTTGTGTTTTGTGTTTTGCCCCTCATTCAGGTGATTCTCCTCCTGAGCTTTAGTCGAACCCCCACTGGTCATGGCGCCAACACCGTCTACCACTATTCTTGGGGACATTGAAAAATTGTACTGACTACCCAGAATTTAAAATTCCCGCTCAAACTAAGGCACCAGCCAAGGACAATACAGGTGGTAAACTTTAAACCCCTACCCAGATCTAGCCAATGATCAGAACATTCTCCACACTTGAGTGGAGAGTGGGATATGACTTTCTCATGTACCTGGTGCCTCACATTTGACCATGTCCCCTGGAGGGGGAGACCTGGTGGCACTCAGAGGAAGGACAGCAGGTTACCAAGAAGAGACTTGATACCCTATGAGCATATACAGGGGGATGTAATCTCCCTCAGGAACAGTCATATGGGAGGGGAATAAGGGAAAATGGGAGGGAGGGAAGAATGGGAGGATAACAGGGATGGGATAACCATTGAGATGTAACAAGAATAAATTAATAAAAAATTTAAAAAAAAATAAAGAACAAAAAGAAAAAAACAAATAAAATTTATATTTTACATTCTCCTTACTTCCTCTATTTCCTGGTTTAGATTCTCACCTTTTTGTTCCCTAGAAGCAAAGGGGTAATATTTCAGTTTTCCTTAATCTCGAAATGTTAGCTTTGTTTTTTTTGTCCAAATACTATTATTTGGGATGCATAGTACAATCAATATGACTCATAGTACAGATTTTTCTTGAATTTTATTCTCAAGTCAAGGATGTGTCTACAAGAGGTAATATCTTACAATTGAAAAAATATGCTAATTGATATCTAGTTATAATGAGCATTAAATTAGTGCCTGTAAAGGACTAAGACTATTGCTTAGATTGTAAGTGCCACTCAAATGTCAGTCATTACTATAAATGCCATCATCTTAGAGAGTTACGGTACAATCATTTGGGAGTGGATCAGACACTAGACACACTTAACATCAAATATTTCCTTGTGATTTATTCCCATGAATCTTGGCAAGTTATATAATTTCTCTAAGCTTTGTGTGGCTCTTATTAAAAAGTGTATTTAAGGCCTTCAAAAAGTAATGAGGTTAAATGATAACACATGACTTATGAGCTTATCACTGAACTGAACTTGGATCAGAGCAAGATCTTTGTAGAGGAACTATTACTTGCTTTCTACTGGCTGTGCTAATAATGAAAGCATTTGGTGTTCTGAATCCTGATCTCTGTTCTCAGGGCTACTGTTTGCCAGAAGGTGTTTTCAGGAAAGCTATACAAGTGATTGCAGACAGTATGTGATGTGTCTGTCCCTGGCTGGCCTCTATACTCCTAAATCCGGTATCATTACTTTTGGATATAAATGTGATGACATCTCTGACTCTGAAATGCCAGATAGCCACATCCCTGCTGCTCTTTTTTATAGAAAAGAATATGAAAATGTCATAGGACATCCTGATGGTGACCTCGAGTACATGTTTGGCAGACTGTTGCAGTGACCCTTTGTCATCTTTCTGTGGAGCTTCTCATTTGGTCTTATGCTTTGTTACTGTAACATAATTGGCATGGATGTGGAAGAAAGGGGAGTTCCTAGAATGTGGAGCAAGCTTGTACTAGCCTTCTAGAAATGCTTGTTAAATCTTTAGGAATTCTGCTAGCCAGTTGTTAAACAGTTATTGCTAAAAAAAAATACATAAATTTGCAAGAAAACATATTATATATTGTAGTTAATGATGACAAATGTCCCAAATAAATAATTTCCTACTTGTCTTCTATGTGCTATTGTTTATGGTTTTGAGACTTGTCTGCCGTCTAGCATGAGGAAATGCTTCCTCATGGTGTGCTACTGTGCATAGCTTTGTAACTCTGATGATTGATACTGCTGGTTTTAAATTAGCTATGCAGGGTTTGTACACTACAAAGCAAGACTTTTCCTCGGTAATTCTTTGGATGCATTAGACAGTAGAAGAAATTTTGTTAAGAAAACATCATGGACAACTGCTCTTTACTGTGCCTCCCTGGATTTACTTGATAAGTTAGTGATGGTAATTTTGAAACTTTCTGGTCACGCACATGTATATGTGGCTGTCTGTCTTTGGGGGAAAAAAGCTTGAGAGTTTACAGTGAAAATGGTCTGAGATCAACATTAATCTGGGATCAGGTTAGATGTTTCTAAACAATGACAACAGGGTAGCAAACTATTAGCAGATAGATGAGTAGGTAAAACAATATTTGGAAGGCAATATTCATGGAAATTAGAATGGATCTTTTGTTTTCAAGAGGTTGTCTGTTAAAAAATGTTGCAAATTTTTATCATTGCCCTAAAACCCAAGAAAATGTTGCCTATCTCATCATTGCCTTTGTCATATTAGGGGGTTTATAGTCAGCCTCTCACAATATTGCCAGTAATCAGGGAGAAAATCTCCACCAATCATTGAAAACATACAATGAAAATTCACCCATGACAGAAATAAAGCCATGAAGGACACAGTGCATGTATTCCCTGTAAATTGTTTGATGTTTTTTATGTGTTTGTAGAATGTTACTGTCTGTATTATTCTGATATTCTCTTCATTGAAGGTAAATTCTATACGTACACTAAACATTTACCAAAATCCCTCTTAATTGGGGAAGTTCTTATAAATGGTAAATAGCATTTAAAAAAGAGGGTAAGAAGGCATACTACATGCTTTTGCCCAGATTTCTGGACACTATTTCTAAATCTATATTCAATTTAGAACAGAACTTTTTACATTCTAATGCATGCAATGACAGAAAGTTTAAAATAATAGCTATATAAAAGTGAGTGCTTAATTGATTCCTAGAAATTTTTGCTTGCCTGTGTCATTGACTTTAAGAAATTAGATAATGATTACATCAATTTTTTTGGAGTTCTACATTTTATTAATTCCTCTTTAGCATAGATATTACAACTCCTTATTTAATTATTCATTGTAGTGACAAATTTCAAAAGCAAGTTGTAGAAATATTGTGAAAAGTGACTACTTTTAACTATATGATAGCAAACCAGTTAATTAAACTATCATTTGGCAATGATTATTGTTTCAGGGATAGTTTTAGAAGACTTCATAGAGAGTAGAAATCTCTTTAAGACAATGACAATTTGATAATACAGAAGTTCATCAGAAACTCAGCATTTAGCTTTCAAAAACACACACTAACTGGTTCTTCCTTTCCTACATTGATTGCTGTGTACCAGTGCCAGGATTTGCTAGAGCTTGCCCGAGTCTTTTGAAACCTTATCCTTTAATTCCAGAGAGTCTATGATAAAACGCTTTTAGACTTTGTGGATCTGTTAATCCAGTGCCTGCCCAGCTGATGCTCCCAGGATAGAAGCAGGGAGCCCATAGTTTGGATCTTAGTTCATATGACCCAGCACAGGGACTCAGAAAAGAGAGCAAAGATATATACCACAACAAATGAGAATTCAGAGGACATCAGGTGCATTCAGGGTGGTTCGGCTGTAGAATACAAATAAGAATTCAATGACCTTATTCTCATGACAAAAATGCATCTACATTTTACATTGTAGATGCAAACATGATCTTACACTGTTTTTTCTTCATGAGATTAAATTATGTTTAATGGTTAAAACATGTTGCCAATTTGTTGGATGAGCTCATTTGGAATGTTAAAACTGCAACATTGTAAAACGATGTAAATTTAAAATTATGCCCTTATTTATTTAATATATACCTCTCTGTGTACCTGAAATGTCCTGGATATTGAGAAAGACCTGGAGAACAATCACTAAAGTGGAAAAAAAAAAAAAAAAAAGAACAAACCCATAATCCTTTCTCCCACAGAACTCTAGAGCACTGTGGGGATGTTAGGCATTGGAGAACAAATGTATATCTGGTTATAAATAAATTTGTGTTGTAGGAAGCACAAATAAAGCAAAAATCATTTGTATGGGCTAATATAATTTTATGTTGTTATGGCAAAATTTGAAGGCTGAGTACTTTATGCGTTAAAAAAAAAAAAGGTTGTCTCATAGTGTAGGAGTTTCAAGATGAAGCCATCCCATGTTTTGGTCTCTGTTCTATATCTGTAGATACAATGGTTAGAACACATAAGAGATCACATGATAATAGAGGAAGGCAGAGAGATTGATGAGGTAGCCCACTTTTAAGAGAATGACCAGGGTCCCTGAGAGTATTCAAGATTCAAGTGGTACTAAAAATGACTGACCACACTACCACTAAGCTCCATCTCACAAACTTCTTCACCTTTCTACATCACTACACTGAGGATCAAGCCCCTATCACCAGAGCCTCCAGAACACACACTCAAACCTCATCCTGACACAAAGAAGGATGTGTTACAGATGTGATGCTTCACTCAAGCCATGATGAATCACATGAAGTTACTTATCCCCAAAAAGGACCATGTCAGAAGCCCACAAGAATTACTTTGCTCAAGAAGATGGATCCAGAGGGTCCTAGAAACCTACAATTAGAACATTATGATAGGCAGATTTTGGCCCAGGGGTCCTGCTCAAACTAAGGCACCAGCCAAGGGCAATACAGGCGGTAAACTTTAAACCCCTACCCAGATCTAGCCAATGGACAGAACATTCTCCACAGTTGAATGGAGAGTGGGGTCTGACTTTCACATGAACTCTGGTGCCTCATATTTGACCACGTCTCCTGGAGTCGGAGACCTGTTGGCACTCAGAGGAAGAACAGCAGGTTGCCAAGAAGAGACTTGATACCCTATGAGCATATACAGGGGGAGGAAGTCCCCCTCAGGAACAGTCATAGGGGTGGGGAATAAGAGGAAATGGGAGGGAGGGAAGAATGGGAGGATACAAGGGATGGGATAACCATTGAGATGTAATATGAATAAATTAATAAAAAATTTTAAAAAAGAAAAAAAAAAAGAATTACTTTGCTCATGAATATTCCATGAAGTTTCCCTTCTGGCACCCTTCAAATTATTATCAAGGCTATGGCTGCACAAGTAGTTTAATGTGGGAAAGTCAATAGGACACACATTCAGCAACACTCTGTGGACCTCCCACCATTAGCATAAGCTTCATTTCTGCCATCCCCAAACTTGGATAGGATTCCATTTAAGTCAAGGTTCAGAGACACAATTGGGAGCAAAATTGACTTGGAAAGACAAGATGAGAGCAATTGCATGTGCCTCACGAATGTACCCCAGAGTTCTTTGTTCCCCAAGTTCATTGTGTACCTGCTGTAATTATATGCAGAATTTTCGACGTATTCATATATATGTTTTCATGCATCTCTCATTGGAACTTCAGTCGGAACTCATTTAATTACCAGACTAATCTAATTCTAAAATAGAATCTTCAAAAGAAAAAAAAAAAAGGTTCAAGTCGTTAATATTAAACACTTTCCAATATTATCTTCTCATTGTTACTGCTTCCCTTAAAATTCAGCTGTATGGATACATGAAAATTAAGAAAGCGTACAAGCTAATGAGTCAAAATTTCCTTTATAAAATGTTAAAAAGGAAATATGCTCCTCATCAATTTGTGAGGTATCTTTGTTATATATCATGTTCATTATATGTTTGGTATAATTGAGAGTGAATGATAACACTCTATTAATCTATATGTGATTTTTGTTCATTATTGCCTAATTATTGTAATCTAAATGAACTTTCTTTTTTGTTTTATTTTTGTTTTTTTAATGAACCTTCATAGATAATCAAATTATCAACTTTCATTTGTATTCTGTCTTAACATAAATTATTTAAAATTATTCTTCACCTTATTGTAACTCATCTACTGAGGAGTGATTTGAGGAATGTTCAGTTTGCACATTCAAGAAAATTATTAGATTTTACAAAATCAAACTTTTCATTCAGTGATCTAGTTTATCTGTTATACTTACATTCATATGTATTATTTATATTTAATTATGTATATAACTTCTTTTTAAAGTTATTCAAAATAACATATTTCAGTGCTATTACAGATAGAATCTTTCATAATTATCATTCTAATAGTTAACACTAGAAATGTAGTTATTGTAGCTATTTTACTTTAACCATCTTATTTAATTTTGTATTTACTCTCACTTAATTACAGTTGGTTTGTATTCCAGATAATTTACAAATAACGACAATATAAACTGTCTTGAAACTTCTGACTATTTTGGTTTAGCTTTACTTTTTATTCTACAACATTTTCAACTTTTTGTGTTTCTCATGATCTAGGAGATAAGGGTCACCTTTGACTGTTTCTTGAATTTAAAGGAAAGTAATGTGATGTGTTTGAATATTCATATTACAGATATAGAAGAGTGGTCTCATAGGATTTCTTTTTACCACCTGTGTATTTCTTGCAAAAACCAAATTGTTCATTCCAGCATTAAAAAATCGCATTTCATGTGATTGCAACACTGAGCATTAGTGAACTTCTTCTCATTTAATTGTTGCGTTTTATGTATTTTCAAGAAATAAGACTTTTACCTAAAATAATTCACCTCATATGTTACTGTTATAGCATAACCAAATTGTCAAGAGTGGAGGTGGTGTGTGTGTGTGTGTGTGTGTGTGTGTGTGTGTGTGTGTGTGTGTGTGTGTGTTACCATGCACAATATTGGCATCAGCTTAGAAATAGAACTATATTTTATTTCTTCCATGTAGCATCTTTCAAATTCCAGAATATAAATAATGCTTCCCTATTAAATTTCTGAAATATTTGTTTCCAACACGCATGTTTCACTTCTGAAAAGCCACTAATATAGCAGTCTTAAACCAGCTCAAATCTATATCTATATCTATATATTTATATATACATATATATAACAATTACAGGAAGAGTATAATAGTAGCTGATTTAAATCTTAATACCATTTCTTAACTTGATGTCTGGCCTTCTATATAGTTCTAGAAAAACTTTAGAACCATGGTTTGGAGGAGGGCATTATGTAAAGGACACTACTGGTATTTATTACTCCTGCAAACCTTTAGTTTTGAGTGTTCCGAAAACTAATGACCTAAAGTAAATCACTCAGAATGGTTCTTGGGTGCACTACTTACACTACATGAACAATAATTCTTTAAAGACCACCTGTGTACTCCCAATTTTGCCAGTGTCCATGTATGTTATGTCTCATTTATTCAGCTCAGTACATTGTGGGAAAGCGTAAGCTGGTGCAGGCCACATTATTTCTGAAGGACACAACCTCATGGTTCGACCCCCACCTATCTCTCTCATGGTTGGTAACTAGTACTATGAAGATAAGGAGTCTCATTTTCACAAAAACATGGAGCCTTATAAATATAGAGGGAGACACATACAGAAAATAAGTTAAGTATTGCAATTACAGTAACACACCAACATGGTTAAACTTTTATGTACATCAAAATGACTGGTTCCTGGAGGATTTGTTTTGCCCCACTGTCATCTTTCACACCTTCCGCTCCTACCACTCCTTTCTCTCTTCCTACTTAAGTTCTCACACTACACCCATAACACCGTAATAAGTGATGGGTGATGGTGGAGCCTGAATAGCAATATATTTAAAAACTATTTCCAGATTTATTTTTAATAAATTCAAGATCGAAACCTACTTGCTTAACACTGTTCTAATTTAGGCCAGTTAGAATTCCTGGTAGCAGATTCCTATCCTCTGGGTGGGTCAGGGACGCTTCAGAGAACAAATCACTCTTGAGAACATGCGTGTAAGAAAAAGCATATTCCATATTATT
This sequence comes from Acomys russatus, assembly GCF_903995435.1. Taxonomy (NCBI): domain Eukaryota; kingdom Metazoa; phylum Chordata; class Mammalia; order Rodentia; family Muridae; genus Acomys; species Acomys russatus. The sequence continues at coordinate 46,549,411 of NC_067146.1, read as the reverse complement.
CCTCACAGGAAGAATTAGTAGAGAAGGAGAGTAAATATGGATAAATTGAATTTACAAAACCCACAGCAAATGAGGAATTGTATGGGACATTTATGTCCCTGTCAGAGTCCTGCACCCCTGGGCCTCTTGCCTCACTTCTGAAATGTCTGTTTGTGTAATGATGGCTTTATTTCACATTAGTTTTCCCTGTGTTTCACTGTGTACTAGAGTTCCTGTTGTGTCTTCCTGATCAAATGCTTTGAAAAGCCACATAGGTGGTATTTTCTTTAACTTCCCAAGTCAACATATTGAGCCAGTTTCTTAACATTGTGGTTATTTTTAATTGTACATAGATTTAACATAAATCCAATACCTATTACCTAACTCAAAATATGTTGAAATGTAAGTCTATAAAAATACCTTCTGCTTATATATTTCATGTGTGTACCTCAAGTTATCTTGATTACATTTGAAAAATCAGAATTTATTTTCAAAAAAGTTACAGATGGAAATGACACGTTGCTTGTGATGATGATTCTTGTGACACCAATTATATTTTTCTTCTGCCTAAAAGCATGTGCACATTACTTCCAGAAAACAACTGGTCAGAATGTGATTTGAATTATGACTTGGGAGTCCGAAGGAAATAATGAAAGCAAATTAAAATACTATGCAGATCTCTGGGGGAAAGTTGTTTACCACAAATCAAGTGTGAAAAATCACGTGTAGAGAATTAGGATAATGCGTCTTCAATAGGAAATGTCAGCAAAATGCAGTGTATTGCTCGGAATCACATGGCTGGCTCTGTCTGGAAATGACTCACTGTTCCCTTTATACAGGCAGACACAGATGATCTACTATCTTTTAAATGTAACAAGTTAACACGTATATGAACTGTAATGAGAGCTGCTAATGTGAATTGCTTTGTTAACAAACTAATGGATGAATGAAACAGAAAGATTAGAGAGTTCATTCCTTCTGTAGGTTTTCTTGTGGTGTCCTTGACCTCTTTTGCTCCTTCAATCCTACCTCCCCATTTTTCACAAGGTTCCCCAGAGCTCTGCCTAATGTTACCTGTGGGTCACTGCATCTGTTTTTGTCATCTGCTGGGGGAAGCACCTCAGAAAACAGTATGGTAGGCTCCTGTCTGCAAGTATAGCAGAGTATCATTAATAGTTCACAGAGACTGAACCACCAAGCAAAGAGCATACATGGGACAGATCTAGGCTCCTTACACATACTTAACAGATGTGCAACTTGGTCTTCAAGGGGTCCCCTAAAAGCAGGAGCAGGGGCTGTCTCTGCCATTAGATCCCTTTCCCCTGACTGGGGTGGCATGTCTCGCCACAGTAGAAGATGCACCCAGTCCTACTGAAACTTGATATGCCAAGGAGGATTGGTTGTCATGGGAAGTCTCCCTGTCTCTGAGGAGAAAGGGAGGGAGGAACAGAGGTGGGTGTGTGAGGGACAAACCAGGAGGAGAAGAATGTGGAGAAGCTGAGATCAGGATGGAGAGCAAACTAACTAATTAATCAATCAATTAGTTAATGAGAACAAAAAGGAAAAAAGAGAGTTCATTGTTAAGAACTGCTGTGGTTTCTTTAGAGCCTTGTTGCAGCCCATGTTTATATACACAGCAGAATGCATTGCTGACATGACATTTTATGTAATGAGAAACTATCGCAGTTCAGTAGGACATGTGTGTGACATGACATTTTATGTAATGAGAAACTATCGCAGTTCAGTAGGACATGTGTGTGAAGTTCTGAAATCAGGCTTTGGAGGAAAGTATTAAAGACCCTGTAAAATGCTAGAAAACTGTACTTCTGAGAAATTCTACCCAGTTTGATTACCACAGTCTACAAAAGACAAATCAAAGCAATCTGGGTTTTTGTTTGTTTCTTGCTTTTATTTTTGTTACCTGCCTTGCCATACAGGCTTAAAATTAAGCAAGTAGGAAAATGCAATACAATAAAGAGTCATCACCAATAGAAAAGCAGGGAAGATTTAAAACTTATAAAACCATGTCATTTTTACAAACTACAGTTTCTAATTCTACAACTTCCTAGTCATATTAAAGTACACCATGGATATATTGAATTTCATTCAGAAATTTAGACCCAACAAGACAAGATGTTTACTTCAAGTTTGACAAATACAAATAGCCAAATCACTATGAATATAACATTTATAGAACTCATGATTGCCACATGGTTCTCCCTGCTGTATGTAGTTTGTTTTATACATGCGTAGTAAAATAAATGTATAGGAAAAAAAGCAATACCCTTTCCTAATAAAGCCAGCCTTTAGTGTCAGTAATGTGCATGTGTGTTTGTCATTGGTTGTATAACCTCAGCAAACATATTTTTCATAAAAATATTTTGCTTTTCTGAACAGTTGCAAAATTAGACTAAATTTTCAGCTGTCTTTTTTATTGGTTTTACACAAGCAGCAAAACGTTGATTTTATAGGAAGTTATATATAAGGTCTTTAATAGTATGTCACTGTGTCTGTCATTTTATCAGTGTACTTCTGTTTTATACGAGCCAGGTAGCAAAACTTATAAGGACATATGAGTGAGGTATTTGAGGGGGTTATAAAATTATTTACCTTCTTATGAAGGAAATATTATTTCCTAAGTCATCCGACTATGATTTTGAGAAAGTAGTTTTCAATCATGGCTGTAAAGGGAAATACGGTATCTGCAAAAGCATTTCAATGGTTCATTGCCTGAAAGCTATTTTCATTTGCTTCTTATTCTTTGAAATTTTTCTGCATGGATACCATATATCTTGATGAAATCCACTCCTCAATCTTCCCATCCAGCTTCTCCCACCCTAAAACATCTCTCCACAAATTTCTCTTCCTATCTCTCTTTTCAAAAATAATATGTTGAATGCAACTACTGTTCCCCATAAGTAAAAGAATTTGGGGTCATTCACCTTTGAGTGGCCACTCCCAAAGAAAAGAGATTCTCCTTCTTCTAGAATTTGTTAGGTGTTTGTGGCGCCCGCACCACCGCAGTACCGAGTTGAGGGCGAGGGGCTGTGGATTTAACTCATGCACACACATACACACACACAATAACACAGAGGGTCCTTCCTGCTAAGAGAGTAGCCCCCGCAGCAGCAGCCGCGGCAGTGGTTTATTATTCTTCCTTCCAGAGTTCCAAAGAGCCTTCTCATAGGCAGCAAAACAGGAATCCTCCTCCCAGGTGAAATCCCTCAAGAGGTGATTGCACACAGGAGGAAAAGTCTCAAGGATTGGAGGGGCACGTTCTCAGGGCAGTAAACATGACTAGCTAGCCAAGATAAACACAGACATGGAAGCTGCTAGAAATAGGACATGAAACAGCAAGACAGGGAGGCAGCCCAGTCCAGCCTGGTTCCTACATGTGTTAATAGGTCCTCTTCCAGAATCCATCAACTGCCAATAGCTCCTTAGTTAAGGAACTTCGGAACCCCTCCCTCCTCTATGACAAAATGTTAAGTGAGTTGATGTTATGGAGACAATCATAGCTTCTATGGGTTAATGTATACAATAGCCATGTCATGTCCAGAAGACAGCATTTGACAGCAATTCTCTCCATTATCTGGCTATTATATATTCTTTCTACAATTTCTGAGCCTTGGGGGGCTTGGTATAAAATGCCCCATCTTTAGCTGAGCACTGACAGTAATATCTTGAAAAGTCATGTGCCTACATTTAGCACTCCCTACTTTAATAAGAAACTTCTTTGGAAAACATTAAAAGCAATATGCATGTATGATTATAAACATAAATACTTAGAGGTCAGTTTGACAACGTATTTCTTAGTATCAGTAAGTGGGAATCTGTGACTTCTGTAGCCAGGGATTTTGGCCAGGATTTCAGTACCAGTAAGGGATTTGCTTTTCTTAAGTAGGCTTCACATCCAACCGAGAGAACACTTAGTCACTCCTCAAACAATCCCATCACTGTTGCACCAGGGGTCCTATCTTATGTGCTAAATCAGCATTGTAACATTGCAGAATTGAGGCCCGGGTGTATGGCGCGCCTGTTTTACTACTTCCCATTTTGCCTGGCCTATCCTTTGATTTAAAAGTCTTGGATTTTGGTTCAGATTCTAGAAGGCTTTATTATTCTTATTTGAGAAAATTGAATCCTAATGTGGTATCATTTTGAGTTTTCTCTGGTTTTACTTCCTCTTTGAACATGTAGTAATTTTACCTAGTAACTAACCTTTTTTGACTTGATTCCTCTTTGGGATATGTGCTTTTCAAACTTACTGTACTTTGATTTTACAACATTGTTTTGAATGACTAACTGTGATGCAGTGTTAGAGACTATGATGAGAAACATTAAGATTGTTCTGACTGGTTTAAAATTATAAAATTTCAGTCTTAATGCAAAATTCACTTATGCAAAGTGGGCAGTTCTCATACTGCTATCTTGTAAGTCACTGTCCTCTAATTAATTTATTCATTTTTCTCCCTAACATATATCTGGCGCACAATGCTTGGTGCTAAACTTATAACAGTGAACTAGACAGCCCCAGGACTCACTTCTGCCAAATCTTAGATTTCGGTTAGGCAAAAAGACTATAGTCCGTAATGAGTGTGACAGGGAATAAAGAGGCACAGTGAGATCTGCAAGAGGGCACTGACCTAAACAGAGATCTCAGCAGGCAATTCCTGAGGCCAGTGTCCTGCATGCCCAGACCTCTAAGCAGGAAGGAGTAGAAGTTAAGATGTGGAGAGAGGGGGAGGGAGGGAGTGCTGATGCACAGGGGACAACATAGAGATCTTGTAGTAAAAGGAGACAGGACAGCCAAGAAGCTTAAAAGAGCAGTGGAGATGGCTTTAGAAAGGAGTGAATACAGCTGGAGCCGAGGCTGGGGAACCATGCCTGCATAGCAGACCTGGTGTTGATAATGCCAAGTCAAGAGGCTTCTTGCCAGCTTCAGGGTACGCAGAAGCTGAAGACAGATTTGAAACAGGGGAAGTTACGTAGGCAAGAAATTAAGATGCTAATTGACAGCTAAGAAAATAGGATTCCTAGGTGTTAAGCATTTATGGTAAATGCTTAGTAATTACCTTACAGTTTTGCTTGTATAAAGCATCATAATTTACACTTTAAAAATACGTGTTTATTTTACTGGAACTCTGTATGATATGCTTGAAAAAATGATGGCTCAAATTCTGCCCCCCCCCCCCCGCCTCCCGCCTGGTGGGGGAGATCAGGACAAAAGCTATTTATGTATGGTATTTTGGTGTCTCCATGGATTCCTAAGTGACCTTACCCTTGTACTCATAAGTTGCTTTTAGCTTAGGATAGAAAGTACTTTATTATCAGCTGCCAGCTGCTGATGTATCTGAAATTAATTGATTTTCAGACCAGCTCCCAGAGCAATTGACTGCATGGTAAAACAGCATCCTGACTGTCACTGGTCTGTTTCCTAACTGCCACCAATCAGCTTCTTCTTGAGCAAAGTCTCCCAGACAGCCAAAGATCATGCTATTTAATCACATTTGTAAGAAATAGAGAGGCTGCTTGTGTCACTCTTCCTCTTCCCTGGAGACCACGGCAAACCCACTTCCTGTCCTCTCTCCAGTGTCTCAAGAAGTCTGACTTAGAATAATTTAAACAACATCAGTTCTCTGCCTCCTCCAGGAAGCTTCTAAATAAAAGCCAGTGCTTACTGTCTGTCAGCCATTCTTCTCTTTGCTTCCTTCATAAACATGTTGAGAAATCCCTGCCCTGTGTGTGTATTCCCAGAACTCAGACAGTAATATGAGTTGTTCAGAGAACTCGGAAGGAAGAATGAGATAGGAAACTGACTGTCTAATTAGATATGTGGGTGGTCTGAGTTTGAAGATAAATTTTTTAAAAAATACCATAGGGTGGGATTGTAGTCATTATGAGCTACACACAGTACTGTAACATAGATCTAATACGTATTTGATATTATGATCAAATATCAGCAGAGAAAGTTAAGCTGTGAATAAACAAAATCCACTATAGATTGCATTGTACAACGGAGGCATATTCTGCAATGTTCCATTTGGTGTATATTTTTACCAGCAAGTAGATTGTGCATAACTAACAAATACATGTTTTTGACAACAATATCTGAAAATATGATAACTAGTCACCAAGTGTGAGAGTGGTTATTACAACTCTGGAGTTCACAAAGAAAAAAAAAAAAAAAAAAGGAAAAAACCCACTTCTGTTAGTGAATGCAGGTTCTTTCATTTTAAAAGAATGTAATTTTTGGAGGGGTCCATGGTCTTACAATGTGACCTTGTAAGATTTCTTGTTTCAGATGAAAATCAACATGTAGTTCCACGTGGAGAGCTGGGTTTCAGGCATCTTTCAGATAATCCTTATTTCACTTTACCATTAGTTAAGTTCTTCCTTTTAAAGTCAGATTTGCATTATATGCAGAGGATGAAACAGAATTCTCTGAGCTAGGACAAAGAAGTCTTAAAATGATCAGGACTGTGGCAAGGGAAAGAGCTCTGCAATGTGTTTTAATAGTTTAGAATTTCACACATGGAAAAGCTACTTGGGGCCATCTCACACCTGTTTCTCCAGAGCCTCATATATCTGGCTTATAGAAACTACTTTATTTTTCTTTTGATGTGAAAAATTTTACTGTTAAAAACCATGACTGCCTATTAACAGATTGGCTAATAACATAAGTAAAAAAAGAAGACAAAAGAAAGAAAGACAGAATGGAAGGAAGGAAGGAAGGAAGGAGAGAAGGAAGGAAGGAGAGAAGGAAGGAAGGAAAAAAAGAAGCCATAAGGTTTAATCGCTGATTTCTCCCTTCAAACTATTTGTAGGATTTATCAGTAATTCCAAATATATATTAGAATTAAAGTTATGCACCACCATGTCTGGCTAATATTTCTTTTTTTTTTTTTTAATTTTTGTAGTTGTAGTGGTTGATTCTTTTTGTTTGTTTGCTTGTTTTTAATTTTGTAGTTCTACCTGCCACACCTAGCTAAATACTCTAACACTAAGGTAAACCCATAGGTATTTTTTATTTTCTTTTGTTTAAATGGGAATTCACTATGTAGTCCTTAATGACCTGGACCGGACAGAGAAATGTCTCCTTCTGTCTCTTGAGAGCTGTGATTAACAGTGTGTGCCACCATGCATAACAGTCCACAATAGTTTTTTTTTAAACAATGTTAAATAACAGTGATTCACACATTAAGGAAATATAAAGATATACTTTATTACTTTGTGAGGATTAGTTAAATAATCACTGCTATCCAAATCACTGTGTTAAAGATTAGATAAAAATATGAAAGGATTGAAAGAGCCAGAGAGGTCACGAACATCACACGAAAACCTGAAAAATCAACTAAGCTGGACCCACAGGGACTCACAGACACTGAACCACAAACCATAAAGCATACATGGGAAAGATCTTGGTCCACCCACACATATGTAACAGATGTACAGCTTGGTCCTCATGTGAGACCTCTAAGAGCAGATATAGGGACTGCCTCTGTCTCTGATGTCTGCCTTAGGATCCCTTTCCCATAACTGCAGCCTTGTTAGCCTCAATAGAAGATGTGCCCCATCTTGCTTGATATGCAAGGCCAATTGATACTCATAGGAGGCTCCCCTTTTCTGAGAAGAAAGTGAGGGGGAATAGGAAGAGGGGCGCCAAGGGGAGACAGAAGAACTGGGCGGAAATGGGGGGGGGAGGGGAAGAAGTTCCTACCAGGATGTAAAGTAAATAAATAAATTAATCAATAAAAAGTACTTGCCTTTTACAGCATTTGCTGAGTATCTACCATTAGTAGCATCACTTATAAAATGTCTAATTCCCATTGAATGAGGAAAGGGGAGGGATTCACTCGTAATGCTGGAATGCTATGTCTTTTAACTCAGTCCAAGTCTGAATTTATTTAGGGAATAAAACAATACTATAATTCACATAGGAAAAGTTTAAGATGAAGATCCGTTAACTCTGGTAGGGGATTAGGGTAATAAAAGAGCTTTAAGTAAGCATGAAAGAAAATGCTAATGTTCATAGAGGATATTCATGGAAGAGTCAATGTTGTGAGGCTGATAAAAGTATCCATGGCCTAAAACTTCTTTTCCAGGTTTTAGGGAAAAAAAATCACTTTGACCCATTAAAACCTAAAGAGCTGCTATGAAATTCTACCAATGCAACTTACAGGAAATTGGTCTTCAGAACATTCCAGAAAGTAACCTCTTGGTAGTTATGGAAAGTTCATCATGGATTTCACTATAAAATTGTTCGCAGAAAATCCTCAGAGAAGCTACCAGCCCTGTGTTCTGAAAATGCTGCTGCAAAAGAGCCTGGTTGTGCTATGTGAGCCTCAAGTACAGTGTAGACAAGAGACCGGATGACAATAAGTACTAAAAAAGTAGCTTATCATATATGAGATCGTGTCATACACCAGATCCCAAAAGGAAGAGTTTACTGCTTCACAGAGAAAAATGGAGTAAGAAAAAAAAATTATCTTAGCCATTCTGATGGGTGTAAGATGGAATCTCAGAGTTGTTTTGATTTGCATTTCCCTGATGACTAAGGAGGTTGAGCATTTCTTTAAGTGTTTCTCAGCCATTTGATACTCCTCTGTTGAGAATTCTCTGTTTAGTTCCAAGCCCCATTTCTCAATTGGGTTATTCGGTTTGGTGGTGTTTAATTTCTTGAGTTCTTTATATATTTTGGATATTAGACCTTTGTCAGATGCAGGGTTGGTAAAGATTTTTCTCAGTCTCAGTCTCAGGCTGTCGCTTTGTTTTCTTGACAGTGTCTCCTGCCTTACAGAAGATTCTCAGCCTCATGAGGTCCCATTTATTAAATGTTGACATTAAGGCCTGGGCTGTTGGTTCTGTTCAGGAAGTTGTCTCCTGTGCCAACATGTTCCAGGCTCTTTCCCACTTTTTCCTCTAAGTGGCTTAGTGTCTCTGGTTTTATGTTGAGGTCTTTAATCCACTTGGATTTGAGTTTTGTGCAAGGTGACAAATATGCAAGATTACAAACATGCATCACCACTCCTGGCTAAGTTAGGTTTTATTTTGAAGAGATCAGATTTCGTAAGAATGTGGGTGGGTGCTATGGTTTCTATGAAACCCCCATAATCAAGTACATTCTGAAATCTTAACTGTAATATTGTAGTAGGACAATCAGCAACAGAAATCCCATCAACACTTTCCCTCTGTTTTGGTGTTGGCTTTGCTTTGTATAGTTTCTGATTGTGTGCAACTAAGGGTCCAGCCAAGGTGTTTATTCAGAGATTTACACATGTCTGTATATGCAGCGCTCCTTTCCTCAAGTTACCTCCACAATTTCCAGCCATCTCCAATGCGAAACATTGGCTTCTGATGCTACACCTCTACCAAATAACACAATACCCATTTTATCTCTAGATTTTTCCTGTGCTTTGTCAACTATGGGAAACACAAGAAAAAATTATAAACATAGATTTCACAAGAGAGTTTCCATTTCCATCACATTTGTGCTTGATGTGTGATAGTCTCTATCTATTGTTTTGAAAGCTGGAACTCTTTTTAGTTGCTATGATATGCTTTTTTCAGATCTCTTGTTTCTTGCCAAGAGAGTTAGTTTTGTTCCAGCTAATATAACATTACAGGAACTGGTAGGTGATTCTTTTTAAACGGGATTCCTCGAAGACCGTTTGGGCCACAGATACATCCATAGACAGCTACTAAGAGTATTGGCTGAGTGATAGTGTGGAGATGACACTTAAACCTTCTTACTGCTGCATCAGAAAGACATGATTTAATTTATTCTTCAGTGTTGTTTACTGTAAACCTTCATTTATGAAATAAAGCCTAGTTATAATACATTGGAAAAATCATTGCAGTAAACCATTCTACTCAACAGATTCTCAGTAATATCATAACGTATGCTACACCAGACTTGGGATTTTAGTTTTAGTTAATGAGTAATGCCACACATCAACGTAAAAGTTTTAGTAGGTTAGAATATACATACATATATATGCATATATATTTCTTAATTTATGTTTCCAATGATACTGATATGTGGAACAAATATTTTGCTATATATATTATATGTCTTTTAAATTTTTAAAAAAGTTATTTGCTTATTCACTTTACATCCCAATCACAGCTCCCTCCTCCTCTCCTCCTAGGTCCCCTCCTTCCCTATTCCATCTTTCCCTGTCCTCTATTCCTCAGAAAAGGGAGCCTCCCCATCTACAGACTCAATTTTCTTAACCAAAATATTTTATTAACAACTTATTGGCCAAGCCTACATCAATTATAACCAGATTAACCAAAACAGGAGGAAATGAAGATTCATTGACACAACAACAAAACCTTAAGGATATCAGTCCTGAGGAACGATTCTCCGATCGGGAGCCGCAGGATTTCTTCCACTGGAACCGGGGGTAATAAGACCTCAGAGCCTCAGCAGGAGCCAGAGCTCTGAAGCCTTCCCTCTAGCGAATTTCTCTAGGAGCGTCTTGAAGGGCAGCGATGAACAGCCAAATCTATCCCAAGTCTCCAATCCTCCCAGCTGCCAGTTCTGGGTTCGTTTATATATCTCTTCCCAGAGTCTGTTCACAGGATCCTTTTCATCTGGTAGCAATTAAGCTCCTGCACGAGGTGGTTGCTCTTCTAGTGAATTAACATCACCTGTTCTCTTACTAGCCCATTCGATCCCACACTTGGGATCCTAAAGAACAGGTTTCTCTTCTTCACCCATCCACCCACCATGTTCAAAAAATGATATCAGGATTGAGCACATCTTCTTCCCTTGTGGCCTGGTGAGATATGCCCACCAAGGCAGGGGGAGAGGATATGATCTAAAAGCAGGCATCAAAGTCCATACCAGAGACAGCCCTTCTTCCTTTACAAAGAGATCCACATGAAGCCTGAGGTACCCATCTGCTACATCTGTATAGGGGACCTTGGTCCAGTCTATGCATGGTCCTTTGTTGATGCTTCAGCCTTTACAAGCCACTCTGGGCCCTGGTTAGTTGTCTTGGTTGGTCTTTTTGTGGAGCTCCTGTCACCTCCCAGTCCTTCCCCACACTTTTCCATGAGACCTTCTATGGTTCTCCAAAGATTGGCAGTGAGACTCCACATCAGTTTGGATCTGCTGCTGGGTGTAGCCTCTCAGAGAACACCTATGCTATGCTCCTGTGTGCAAGCATATCAGAATATACTTATCTTTTTGGATCTGTGAATTGTATTATGTTTATCCTGTACTATATGGCTAAAATCCATGTATAAGTGAGTGCATACCATATGTGTCTTTCTGGTTCTGGGTTACCAAACTCAGAATGATCTTTTCTAGTTCCATCAATTTGCCTGCAAATTTTATGATTTCTCTGTTTTTAATACCTGAGTAGTATTCCAGTTTATAAATGTACCACAATTTTTTATCCTTTCTTTGGTTGTGGTACATCTAGGCTGTTTCTATATTCTGGATATTATGAACAAAGCTGCTATGAACATATTTGAGCAGCTGTCCTTGTTGTATGGTGGAGCATCTTTCAGGTATATGCCCAGGAGTGGTATAACTGGGTTTTGAGGTAGCACTATTTCCAATTTCTGAGAAAGTGCCAGATTGATTTCCAAAGTGCTTGTACAAGTTTGCCCTCACATCAAAAATGGAGAAGTGTTCTCCCTTCTCCATATCCTCATCACTGTCCTCTTTCTTGAGATTTTGATCTTAATTATTCTGAGGGGTGTATGATGGAATCTCGGAGTCATTTTTATTTGCCTTACCTTCATGACTAAGGGCACTGAGTATTTTATTTTATTTTATTTTTTAAATTTTTTAATTAATTTATTCCTGTTACATCTCAATGGTTATCCTATCCCTTGTATCCTCCCATTCTTCCCTCCCTCCCATTTGAGTATTTCTTTAAGTGCCTCTCAACCATTAGAATGTTCTTTTAAACTGTGAGCCTTATTTTTTAATTAATTGATTTATTTATTTGAAGTTTAGTTTTTGAGTTCTTTATATATTTTGAATATTAGCCCCCTCTTTGGCTGTAGGATAGGTGAAGATGTTTTCCCAACCTGTAGACCATCATTATTAGTTGTTGATCTTAGACCTTGAGCTGTTGGTGTTCTGTTCAGGAAGACATCTCCTATGTCAGTGACTTCGAGGCTCCATCCCATCTTCTCTTCTAATCGATTTAATGTATTGTGTTATGTTGAGGGATTTGACCCACTTGGACTTGAGTTTTGTGCAGGGTGATAGATATGGAACTATTTGCATTTTTTAAACATGTTGATATCCTGTTAGACCAGCACCATTTGTTGAAGATGCTTTCTTTTTTTATTCTACGGTTTTGTCTCTTTTGTCAGAAATCAAATGTCCATAGGTGTGTGCATTTATTCCTGGCATTCAATTTGATTCCATTGGTCAACCAGTAAATTTCTATGCAGTACCATGAAATTTTTATTACTATTGCTCTGCAGACATTTATTTATTGTATAGGATTGTTTTTTTCTATTCTGTGTTTTCATTTTTTCCATATTATATTGAGGTTTTTTTTTTTTTTTTTTTTCAAGACAGGGTTTCCCTGTGTAGCCTTGGCCATCCTGGACTCACTTTGTAGACCAAGCTGGCCTCGAACTCACAGCGATCCGCCTGCCTCTGCCTCCCGAGTGCTGGGATTAAAGGCGTGCACCACCACGCCCGGCTCTAGAATTGTATTTTTAAGGTCTGTAAAAAGTTGTGTTGGTATTTTGATGTGGACTGCATTGACTCTGTAGATTGGTTTTGGCAAGATGGATATTTTTACTATGCTAATCCTACTGATGCATATTTATGGGAGATCTTTCCATCTTCTGATACCATTTTCAATTTCATTCCTCAAAGACTTAAAGGTCTTGTCATACAGGTCTTTGACTTGCTTCGTTAGAGTTACACCAAGATACTTTAAATTATTTATGTCTATTGTGAAGGGTGTAGTTTCCCTATTTTGTTTCTCATCCCTTTTATAGTTTGTATACAGGAGGGCTAATGATTTTTTAAAATTAATTTTGTCTCTAGCCACTTTGCTAACAGTGTTTATCAGCGGTACAAGTTCTCTGGTGGAGTTTTGGGGGTCATTTAGTTGTACTAACATATCATCTGTGAATAGTAATGCTCTGATTTCTTCCTCTCTGGTTAGTATTTCCTTGCTTTCCTTTAGTTGCCTTATTTTTCTGGATCGGATTTCAGTCACTATATATTAAAGAGTGACAGTGAGAGTAGGCAACCTTGTCATGTCCCTGATTTCAGTGGGATTGCTTTAAGTTTCTCTCCATTTAACTTGAAGTTGGCTATAGGCTTGCTGTATATTGCCTTTATTGTGTTTAAGTATATGCCTTGTATCTCTGATATTTCCAAGACTTTTAAAATGAAAGGGTGTTGGGTTTTTGTCTAATGCTATTTTGGCATCAAATGAGATGATCATATGGTTTCTTTGTTTCAGTTTGTTTATATGGTGGATTTGTTGATGGATTTCCATATATCGAACCACCCTTGCATTCCTGGGGTGAAGCCTATTTGGTCTTGGTGGATAGTATTTTTATGTCTTCTTGAATTTGGTTTGCGAGTATTTTATTAAGTATCTTTTCCATCAATGCTTGTAGGGAAATATGTCTGAAATTCTCTTGCTTTGTTGGGTATTTGTGTAGTTTAGGTATGAGGGTGACTGTGGCCTCATAAATGAATTTGACAATGTTTCTTCTGTTTTTATTTTGTGAAGTGGTTCGAGTAGTACTAGTGTTAGGTGTTAGCTCTTCTGTGAAAGTCTGATAGAATTGTAAGCTAAAACCATCTGGCTTTAAGTTTTGTTTTGTTTTGTTTTTTTAATTTGGAGATTTTTGATGAGTGTTTCTATTTCTTTAGGGATTATAGAACTATTTAACTTGTTCACCTGATCTTGATTTAACTTTGGTAAGTGGAATCTATCAAGAAAATTGTCCATTTCATTTATATTTTCCAATTTTGTGGAGTACAGGTTTTTGAAGTAAGACCTAATGATTCCTTGGATTTCCTCAGTATCTGTTGTTACATCTCCCTTCTCATTTCTGATTTTGTATTTGTAACACCTTTTTCCAGCCCTTTACTCTGAGGTAATACTATCTTTGTTGCTGAAGTGTGTTTCTTGGATGTATCAGACTTCTGGATCCTATTTTCACAACCATTATCTTAGCCTGTATCTTTTTATTTGTGAGTTAAGTCAATTAGTATTCAGAGATATTAATGACCAATAATTTTTGGTTAGTCCCTTTTATTATGATGTTGGTGGTGATGATGTGTTTGTATGCTTGTCTTCTTTTGATTTGCAGTTGTGAGATTATGTATATCCTATGTTTTCTTGGATGAATTTGACCTCCCTGCATGAGAGTTTTCCTTCTTGTATCTTCTGTAGAGCTGAGTTGTTCATTGGTATTGTTTAAATTTCATTTTGTCTTGGAATATCTTGTTTTCTTCCTGTATGGTGATTGAAAGCTTTACTCAGTATAGTAGTCTGGGATGACTTCTGTGGTCTCTTAGGGTCTATATGACATCTGCTGAGACCCTTTTGTCTTTCGTAGTCTCTGTTTACAAGTCAGGCGTGCTTCTGATAGGTCTGCCTTTATATGTTACTTGGCCTTTTGTCCTTGCTGCTTTTAACATCTTTCTTTGTTCCATACATTTATTGTTTTAATTATTGTGTGGCAGGAGGAATTTCTTTTCTAGTCTAATCTCTTTGGTGTTCTTCAGGCCTCTTATATGTCTAAAGGCATTTTTTTTCTTTGGGTTGGGGAAATTTTCTTCTATGATTTTCTTGAAAATATTTTCTGGTTCTTGGATCTGGGAATCTTTTCTTTCTTCTATTTGTATTATTCTTAGGTTTCATTTTTCATGGTGTCCTTGATTTCTTGGATATTTTGTGTCAGGAATTTTTTCTTTCTTTCTTTTTCTTTTTTATAAAACTGAAGTTTCTATTATTTTTATTTTTTCGCACAAATCATTGCCCTGTATTTAAGTTTTTCCCAAAGTTCAAGAGCATTTAGTCATGTGCTATTAGTCATGTACCTTGAACAGAAAATAACATCTTACTCCTACCCCAATTTAATATTTTATTTGACAGATATATGTAGTTTTCAATTGTATCTTCTTTGCCCCATATTTTCTCCTCCATCTCTTGTATTCTGTTCATAATGCTTACCTTGATGCTTCCTGTTCTCTTCCCTAAGTCTTCCATCTCCAGGATTTCCACAGTTTGTGTTTTCTTTATTAGTTGTATTTCCATTTTCAGGTCTTGAATATTTTTATTAATCTCCTTCAACTGTTGGATTGTGTTTTCCTATATTTCTTTTAGGGACTTATTTGTTTCCTCTTTAAAGGCCTCTACCATCTTCATAAGCATAATTTTTTAAAATATTTATTTATTTATTATGTATACAATGCTCTGCCTGTATGTACCCCTGCACACCAGAAGAGAGCACCAGATCTCATTATAGATGGTTGATGAGCCACCATGTGGTTGCTGGGAATTGAACTCAGGACCTTTGGAAGAGCAGCCAGTGCTCTTAACCTCTGAGCCATCTCTCTAGCCCCATAAGCATAATTTTAATGTCATTTTTTTTTCTGTGTTTTGACTGTGTTAGGATTCCAGAGCTTGCTGCCCTATTGGCCTAGTTGTTGTTTTTTTGTGTTCTTATATCGGCCTGTAGCCATTTGGTTATCCCTGGTACTGGCTAGTTGTTTCTGGAGTTTTCTGTGTTTCTCAAGTATGTTGGAGGAGGCCTAGATCATAGGCTGTGTGTGTGTGTGTGTGTGTGTGTGTGTGTGTGTGTGTGTGTGTGTGAATATCCTTCTGTAGCCTACAGTTTGGCTGGTTGTGCCCAAGTTGGACATATAGGCAGAGAATTAGGGTGTGGGTTTCTAACCTGTGTGATACAGTGAGGTTCTGCAAGTCTCTTCAAGATAGCTAATAGAGCCATGCTTCTTAGGCCAGATCTGCATGTCTCTGGAATCTGGAGTCATCCTCAGTGTGGTGTGAATAGCTGAGAGTAGTAGTACAATGCATGTCCAGCAGCATGTCCTCTCCTGTCTCCTGGGAAACACGAATGGACACTGGTGTTTTAGAGTCAGCAGTGGGTTGGCTTGCCGCCTTCCACCACCAGCCACTGCACTCCTGGTACTCAGACTCTGCTGGATGCTCCCATTTTCTAGTTGGTCTCCAAAGAAGACCAGTAGAGCCATGGACCAGAGCTTGGGACCCTGTCTCTGGAATCCAGAACTTGTCTTCAGGAGGAGGGAAAAGTATGGGGTCTGGATGCTGGAGCTGTGTGTTTCTGGAACTCAGAAGTCTTGTTCAAGTGGGTGGAAGGTACCAGATGCCATGAGCCTAGGACAACATGTGATTCTTGAACCTAGGAGTCATCGGAGGGAGGGAATCTGGAACTGCACATCTTTAGTTCATGGGATATCTCTTCTCTGGAAAACACAGATCTTGATGTTTTTGAGTCAGCCTCCAGGACACTCACTTGGCCTGATCTTCTGCTACTCAGATACTGTCTGTTGAGCACCCTCATCTTGGAAAGTCCACGTGTGTGTATGTGTTTGTGTGTGTGTACTCATGTTGGTGCACATGATTGTGAGTAACTGATATGTTATATAAGTAGCAATACACATTATTTATTTATTGTGGTTTTGTTTATTTATCTGCTGCTTCCTTTCCCAAATTTTCACTATCTAGTATAATGTTCCATTTAGACAGCGCTGTATAGTTAAAATAAAGAAGTAAAGAATATACTGCAGAAGACTGACAAAGAAAGGACATTGGAAGTATAAGTACAGACTAGACGAGGAAGGTGACCTCATTCTGATATTAGCAGCAATCGTATGCTTATAACAAAGTTGAAGGATATATCTTCTAACTTGTAGATAATTAAAGACCAAAAAAGATAAATGGATTCCTCTATCTCAGAATATTTATATTCAGTGGGAACTAAGATATAACTAAAAATGATGAAATTGTACAACTTATATAATCATTTCAGCTTATTTTACAATGTGGGAATATGAGTGAACCAACTGATTTTTCTTCAGTAAAGATTTCAGGTGTCTTACTGATATGACGTGGTAATGATATGGTAAATATACTGATTTGAAATACTAAATAAATTAACTGCATTAACAAGACACTGCTGTAAAGTAGTGAAGAGACCAGTGGATAGTTCTAACTTCCTTTTGAATTGTCTTGACTCTTCTTTCTCTGTGCCACTTCATTTCTCTTCCTCCTCCTCCTCCTCCACATTCTTCCTCCTCCTCTTTTCTCCTGCTCCTCCTCCTCTTTCCTTCCACCCCCTTGTCATTCTTCCCCCCTACTCTCTCTTTCTCTAACACTTAGTGCACATTTAGTGCACTACATTAACATTCAGTATTGGGAGGGCTTGCACATGTCTGCTGAGGTACATATGAGGAGATCAGAAAACAACTTTCAGGAGTCAGTTCTCTTCTTCTACTGTGTCAAGTCTGGGCAATAAACTCAAGTCATTTGTCTTGGTGGAACTTGCCTTTGCCCCATGAGCCATTTCATTGGATCTCCATTTTTTCTTAGTAATAAACAATATTTCCCCATGTTAGATAGTTAAAACCTTGGTACTCACACATGCCAGCTAAGTGTGTTACCACTGAGCCCCCCCTTTTTTTGTTTTCAATCCCATTTTTGTTTTCTTTCTTATTTTCAGACAGGGTTTCATTAAGTTTTTCATGCTGGCTTAGGTCTTATTCTGTAATTGATTTTAGCCTTGAAATTTGGATCCTCTTCTCTCAGCCTCCCAAGTCTAAGCCACCTGGTTACTAAGTGTTTTCAAAACAACAATTGTGATTGTATAGTGATATTCAGTAGATACTTTAACATTTATGCAAATACATCATTATACACAGGGATTTTTTTATCTTTTTATTCCACTGCCATTTGCCTTCTGGGGGTTCAAGATGATGGTGCAGCATTACTCAAAAACTGCACTTGGCTTCAAAGATAAGCCATATATCCCTTAGAATCTGAGTAAAAGAACATCTAGATAGAACTCCTAAATATTGCTTTAGATATTTCTGCCAGATACCAGGTCTGGAACTTGTTACATATACAGGCACAACAAATAAGGACAAAATAAACAACATAGCTTAATTTTTAACCAAAGCAAGGAACAAAGACTGCCAACACACTCTCAGAATGAATGTACTAAAGCTCCTCTCTGTTTAACTGCTATTTACAGGAAGGCAGGCAGAGGTGAAGGGGAGAATAAATGGGTCTTTGGGTTAGTCTCAAACATGAACTTTTTGGACAGGTTAACTTTGGTGGTGATGTGACCAGGGAAAACAGAGTGACTCCAAGTTCTATAAACAAATAGCCTTTTCTTTTAGAACATAGTGCTTATTCTACAGAGGACTTCTTGGTTTATCTTTTATTTGAACCAATTTTTATTTTATAAACATTAGTGGGGAAAAGAGATGTTTATATGAGAAGCAGAGAAAAACAGATTGTTAGTATAAGACTTCAAGGAAGGAGTTATCATTCCCAGAATATAATGTCTGTGGGCCTTGCTTAATTAGGGAAAGACAGTCTTTAGGAGGCTTCAAGGTTAAAATAGATGAGGACAGAAGACTGATAAATTCTCCCTATCAGGCTACGATCAGTTGGCTTTTTCCTTAAGGAGATTCATAAAGGAAATACCATTGGTTGTGGGAAATGACTCCACAGAGGAAATGGGAACCCATATAAGGAGTCAGGACAGAACCACCATAGACATGTTCATACATGAAGCTGTTCAAGTCAATTTTTGAAAGAAAATATAGATGAAAGCATAGTGTTGTCTTCAGAGCACTAGAAAGGGATTGCTTCACTCTGCTGTAGGCTTCTGTCTCTGATCCTGATGATTCTTTTTGTAAAATTTTTCTGTACAAATAAAGAGCGGTGACATTGTGACAAAAAATCAACAGTACTTACCTACATTTCATAATTTGTTAAAAGGGTTGACTCATGTTGTGCTCTCCCACTATTCAAACATCCTTGTGGACATATAATTTGAGAAATATATTTTTAAAGTTTTATTTCACGATTTGATCCACATAGTATTAAACAAATAGAATGGACTTTTAAGACTATTTCAAGCAAAGCAAGGTGTGAGGGTAAACCATGACTAGAAGTCTTGTAAGAAATAAGGTGGGATTGGGGCCGCATTATTGCCATTAGATTTTGACTCCTTTATTAAAATAAGTGATGGGCAAAGTAACCTTAAAAAGTGAAAGGACTTTGAGGCAGTGCAAAAGTTACATTTGTTCATATTTCTTTAAATATCAAAATTCCCATCAGAATATTGTTATCCTAAACACAAAATATAATGTTGGACTTAATGTTGGATTCTTAAAACCTCCGCAGGGTAAGTGCTAAATTCCAAGAAATATTACATCCCTTTCAACACATGAAATATCATGATTAACCTTAGTGTTTGCACAGTTCTTTTTCAATTGCCTTTTCCTTTGAATTTTCTTAGTAAATCAGAATTTACAATTTTACCTCCAGAGGTATCCCATATCCAATAGTGACATTCTCTTTGTCTGTTTATAAATAAGGAATGTTCACATGACAGCAACTTTACCCTTTGATGAGGGAGTCATAGAGTTTAACATTTAGCATATAACAGTTTTTAAAGTTTTCATATTAGTTCAAATCACTTACTTTATAAATGTTATCATATATTTAGTTAGTTGTGCTAAGCTATTTTAATGTGAACATGACTTTATTATTTTAATCTGTTTTATTCATTTTTAGGAGAGATGGAAACTATCTTCAACTTTTGATACCCCTCTTTCTACTTCTCAACTTCCGTTGTTAGACCCAGAGCACTATGCAAGTTACTCAAGTACTCTACTAAGTGATCCACACCCCAATTCCATAAATACATCTTTTCAAAGAATATGTTTAAAATCAGCATATTTATTGTATACTTCTTACCAAATAAGTACACAGAAATGTATTTGTCTACAAGGAAGGCATAGCAACTATACATTTTTAAAGAACTAGGATATAGATTTTACCCTTTTAGAGAGCTTTGGAAAAATCACATGGCTAATAATATTCTTTATTTATTCTTACTGTCCATATTCAATTCCAAAGCTTCAGATGGTAAATATGTCATTTTTGTCTTTACAAAATCCATAGGTATGGATTATAAATATCTTACATACAATCTTAAAATATTATGCTAACAAACTCTTTTTTAAACATGTTCTTTATATAGTATTTGGTTTGCATCTTCATTTTATGAATCAAAAAGGTCTAAGGATTGCACACTATATATTGAATGAGTTTAGAAAATTGCAAAGGACTTCAAAGAATGAACCCTTCATATTTTGAGACAACTCATAAATGGCATGGAAGTCAGTAGTTATTGGTTGCAAAGATCAAACTAGTGAGTTTCTTTGAAGTTAGGTAACTAGGAAAATGATGCCAATCTGTATTCAGCCCTCTTTTCTGTGAGTGATATACCAATACTCAAAAAAAAAAAAAAAAAAACCCTCAAAACACATGAAACAAAAACAAAACAACAGCAACAACAAAAAACCCATTAGTCAAAAGAAAAGTAAGTTAGGTCAAAATATTGTATTGTGGTATACATTTTGGTAAAAGAAAAATACCAATAGTTCATTCAGTATAACTTACTTAGAAAAACATGTCATAGTAGTTAATTTACTTAAAAATAAATACCATCTTATTCAAAATCAGTTTATTCAAAGTAGACATTATTATTTTCTTAATATGTACTGATAATGTCACATATGCTATTTTTGTGGTTGTTTTATGAAACATTTAAGATAAACCTGTCAGACTAATCTATTACCACTTTGAAAAGATAGCTTCAAATCTATTTACCCAAAAATCACTGACTTTTTTCTGAAGAACTTCATTGTGCTTCAAAACAGATTTTTCATATGCCTGTTAACTTAACGCATTCCTACCCACAGCTAAATTTTTAGATTCATAATGCACCACAGAAGATACCTGAATCAAAAACTTGGCTTTAGGGTGTGTGTGGGCCAATCTCTCTCCCTCTCTCTCTCTCTCTCTCTCTCTCTCTCTCTCTCTCTCTCTCTCTGTGTGTGTGTCTGTGTGTGTATGTGTGTATACAGAATATTTCTGCTAAGTCTTGCCTACTATTTAATACCATTAACATTTTAGAAATAAATTATAAGAATTATCATAGATGAACAAGAAATGCATGCAAATAATTTAGCATAAAGTATGTGTTTAGTTTTAGTTAGTTGTTTGCTTAAATAGATAACAGTGATGGACATCTAAAGTTATTAATAATATGTATATATATTCACACATATTGGCAAAGATGGATGTCATTTGCTTCAAATGTAATAATGTTATGAGACAGGTACATAGCAGAAATCAAAATTCATAAAATTTCATCTTTTCAAAATTAATATTTCTATGAAAATAGAATTGTATGACACTATTCTTGGGGGACATAAACAAAGATCAACTTACCTCAGATGAGGAACCAGTATCAGACCAAGAAAAGGATACTACCTGTCTTAGTTAGAGTTCCTATTGTGGTGAAGAGACACGGTGACCATGGCAACTCTTATAAAGGGAAATATTTATTTGGGGCTGGCTTACAGTTTCAGAGGTTTAGTCCATTATCACCATGGAGGAAGCATGTCAGCGTGTAGGCAGACATGGTGCTGGAGAAGGAACTGAGAATTATCCAGCTGGATCCAAAACAACAGGAAATGCACTGATTTGACCTTTTGTGACCCAAAGCCTACCCCTTAATCATGCACCTCTTCCAACAAAAACACACCCACTCCAAGCCCACACCTCATAATACTGTCACTCGCTATGAACCTATGGGGGCCATTTTCATCAAAACCACCATAGTACCAAAGTCCAACTTGGTAAAATAAGTTGACACCAGGCACTTTGCATGCAAGGCCATGTGAGGTATTGCTAGTGCCGTAGCACTCTCGTGGGTGCAGATGATAATGGCTTCACAGTAACTATGCTGCATTACAATTTTATTGATGTTGTTCTTTTCAACACCACTAAGTTTGAAAATGATAAGAAAAAAATCATAATTTTCTCACCAGAAACTCTTCATGACTTCTGTGTGTATCATCAAAGTAAAGAGAGAACAGAAGTGTGTTCTAAATGAATTGTATACAAAATAGAAGACTACAAAGTGAAGGGGAAAAAAGGTGGTACTACCAAGCTGACGTTTTATTCTTTAGTGGCCACTTATAAAATGTGTACTGGAAATGATCTAATTATGTTATATAAATTGATGAATAGGGGAAAGTTGAGATGTTTGAAGAATATCGTTCTAGAATGAAGTGATAACTGGCTTAGGAAAGATTGACAGGTTAGAGTGAAAAGCAATGAAGGTTATCTAATTTAATGTGTATACACCCATTGTTTGGCTGGCCCAGATCGTTGGCCAAGGTTGAGACACCTATGACAGCAAGAGGGATGAGCGATGTTGGACCCAATCCCTTCCCAGAAATGGAAACTGAGTGTTCTGATTTTCTCAGATATCATTTATTTCAGTAGAAGAGTTTGACTGAAGTCTTCTGCTGTGCTAACCAGCAGACATACCTCTTCTTCTGTAAAATTTAGCTTATAGCAGTTCTCCATACCTGCAACAGTTTCCTTTCCTTAATGCTCTCCATCATTCTCTTTACATCACAATATAAAAACCAAAACCCCCCCTTTTGGTGGGGCAGCTCTCATTTATGTTGCACAGCCCAGCATTTTGTACCCTGAATAAAGCTTTAGCTCTTAGCCTCAGTGTGGCTCAGGAGGTCTCATTCTCTTATTAACATCACACTTATCAGCAGTCATTTAGGAGTTATTATTAAATATCTTCTTATGACTAGAAAAAAAGTACCAAAATTCTTAAGGATTTTATATAAGAAATGATAACCTGATATTGCTTTTGAATCTATCATCCATGTGAGGTAACCCAGACCAAGAAAGGCACGCATGGTACATACTCACTTATACGTGGATATTAGCCCAGCATTGATCTCCTCTGAGAGACTCCATCCAGCCTGGGATCAGGACAGATGCTCAGAATCACTGCTGGTCTCCAGGTGGAGAGCTGAAAGTGGTAAGGAAGAACGGGGGACAGAAAGACCCAGAGGGTTAAGGAGCCCCACAGGGAGACTTTCAAGGCCAGTGGATCTGGACCCAGGGGTGGGGGTCTGTACAAACTGTTGCACCAATCAAGGACAATGCAGGCAGTAAATGTAGACTCCTTTTTCAGATATAGCCAATGGACAGCTCATTCTCTAAGGTTTTGGGGAGAGCAGGAACTGCCTCTGACAGGAACTCTGGTGCTCCTCTTTGATCATTTCCCCTTGGTGGAGAGGTTTGGCAGGCACAAAGAGGAGGGGGAAGCAGGCTATTTGGATGAGACCTGATAGGCTGTAGTCATATGGGACAAGAGGTCCCATTCTGTCAGAGGTCTAGGGGAAGCGAGTAGGACAGAAGAGGGATGTAGGATGCAAACGGGAAGATACAATTAAGGGGATAACAATAGGTTGTAATCTGTATAAATGATAATAACTTAAAATTTAAAAGGGAAAAATAAAAACCATTAAGCATTTGATATAATTAAACATACATAAACATACATGAAATATATTTTTTAAAAGTAGCTTAAGAAATGACACATATATACAACAACAAAAAGTACAGTATTACAACCTCACTATCCACTGCCTTTCATATGTTCTGTAATTTTGAAGGGACTTTAACTAAAAAAAAAAACATGTATATGTTAGCCTTTGGTTGTCCTAAAGGCCCTGGATTCCTTTAGCTGAAGTATACTTGAAAGTCTTGGTGTCAAACAAATGACAAGCTTACAAATATAATGTGGACTTTATCTGTGCCTTAGTGAACTGATGTCAGTGACTGCAAAGAAGAGTGATTTCTCTACCCGTGACTAAGGATTTTTCTTGAGTGGGTATTATGTGTTATTTAGTCTCAGATGTGGGCACAAGTTGTATGGCTTTCCCATCTACCTGATGAAATTTCTTATTATGGGATTTCTACTTAACCTTAAGAACAAACAAACAAACATGTGTAATACCTACCACAAGGATCAATAAAGGGCACATGGTCTTTTCTGGGCCTTCTCAGGAACTGTCTACTCACTCTATAGACACTCCATCTTTTCAAGTCATCATTAACAGTTAAGACTTCAAGCAATCACAAACAAAAAGCCTAAAACACACAAAGAAATAGACAGAGAGAAGTCTTTCTGGCCAATTATCTTTGGAAATCACTATTTCTTATTTGAGGTTTCACTTTTATACCAAGTTCGTAGCAAATAATGAAGCCATTTGTTTTACAGTTGACAGAGTCAAAAATAGAATCTTTGCATATTTCCTGAAACATATCCCTTCTTTTTCTTTACTTAGCGTCTAATTTCTGTCTGTGAATAAAGAAGTCAAAGCAATTGAAGAGTTTTATTGCATACATGTTATTATTTGAGTACTAGTTTCTTTACAAAGTAGTTCAATTGCCACCATTGAGGACCCATTTTAAATATCCACACTGGAGCTCATATGAATTGCAAAGTTTTGTCCTAGTGAGTTTTTGAAGATGAAGGAGAAAAGAGTAATTGATGCAGCAGGCACATTTTCTAGTGGATACTGCACATCCATGTTTATTCATTATCCTTTATGGCTCTTTAAAGCTCTTCAAGAGAATAACATCTCAAGTATTACATGTCAGCAATACAAAGTGATGACAAAGTCAGGCGTTAGGCGTTTTCAAGGCCTCATATTAAAAATTCCTTTACTGGGTGAGGTAGAGGTCATGGCCTTGCTTTACTGCCAAAGCCTCCAGAGCTTTAGGGGCCAATGTAAATGAAAAAATGCAGAAACTGAATTATCCAGTGAAGAAGAGGTTTAAAAACTGCCAAATAATCAAAGACGTGTAAAGAAACATTTTTGAGGGCTGTAAATTATAGTCATGTTAACACCAGAAAATAAGTGCAGTAGAATAAACACCGTATACTAATTTTCTCTCAGAAACCCACTTTTGTAGCTTCGTTATTGGTTTAGGAAGTGAGTGATTATTTTCTTAGGTACACAGATATTCTCTGCTAACATGCATTATTACTGATGACCTTTTAAAAAAACATAGTTTAAATGTGCAAGATTTAATGTTATGAAAATGATGAAAAGAAGTATCTTTCCAAAGACAAGTTAGTTCCTAGAAAATTAACAAATCTCAGGGACAAATAGTCCTCAGTCAGCACAGTGCCTCCCCTGGACTATGGGACCTGCCTTTGGTTCTCAGCATTTTCTATAAAGCTGCATACAACAGTGTGCACTTGTAATCTCAGAGTAGGAGTGTATACGGAGCATACTGAAGGTAGGTGTCCTGATTCTACAGGCTACAGGTTTAATTACAGACTGTGTCTGAAAAGGGAGGAGATGATAAAAGGAGATGCCAGAGGTCACCCTGGCCTTCAAGTACATACACACACACATAAATACATACACACACACTCACTCACACACACACACACACACACACACACACTCTCATACATACGCACTCACATGCACACACATGTACATGCACACACATAAGTACAAAGATGTAGATCTGTATACAACACACAGAGAAAAATCCACAGTCTTTAAAGAAATATTTCTCTGTGTTCTAAAAAATTGCCAAAACTCTGGTATGTGTTTTTTGACTATATAAATTGCATATACAGATGAATTTCATCCAGACTAATTTACAGAATTAAGACATACTTTTAAACGTGCTGTTGTTTTGATAAATAAACACAAATTCTTTAAATGACTGCAAATTATCAATCCAAAGGCCAAATTATTCTTTCAGCCTGAGGTAACTATGATAGTGAAGCATTTTATTTAAAATATATTTCAGGATGGCTGAAAAAAGTTAAACACTGTTCTTAGTAGTCTTTGTCAACTTGTCATAAATTACAGCCACCTGGGAGCAAGGAGCTCCAGTTGAGGAACGGACTTTATCAGACTGGTCTCAGACACATCTCTGGGGCATTTTCCTCTTTTGCCTTTAATTTAAAAAATATCTTAAATGTTTTTAAAGATTATAATTTCCCCCTTTCCTCTCTCTGCCCATATATTACTAAATATTGAGATACCGCTACAACAATGCATATAGCGTTACTTGTATGCATTGTTTTAGGGCTGACCAGTCGGTATTAGATTGCCCTGCCCTGGGGAAGACCATTCCTCCCACTCCACTCTCAGCATCTCCAGCTGCCTATACTTCCTTGTCTAGGGATGAGGATTTGAGAACTTCCCGGCTAAATCACTAGTGCTATTTCTGTTCAGGTCAGGCTGAAGCAGCCCTGTTGGTGAGACTTTGTGGGTGTAGCTTCTGACCTTTCTAGGAGATGCAATCCCACAACAAAGTCCTCTTTGTCTGGCTCTGGAAATCTTTCTGCCCCTTCTGGCTAGTATGCAGAGTATCATTCTTACTTAGCCTAGGTAGGCCTGGGCCACATGAGAAAGGTTATTGCACAATCCTGGGAGAACAAGCCAACCACTCTCATGTCTTCTGCCTCAGTTTCTTTCTCCAGGTCCTGATTTAAGTTCCTGCTTTGGCTTCCTGAGATGATAGACTACATAACATAAAGTGTAAAATAAATCCTTTCTTCCCTAATTTGTTTTTAGTCATGGTGTTTATGCCAGTGACAGAATCTCAGAGATACTAATGCCTTTGCACACTCAACATTTGAGGCTCTAGACTTATCACCTCCATCCTCTTTAAGGTCTTCCCTTGAACAGTTCATAAGAAAAAAAATACCTCAGAATGTGAAGTAGAGGTTAACTCAGAGGCCAGAACAGGAAGATTAAAGAATCTTCCTAAGCCAACTTCTGATAAGTGTATCAGACTGGCTGGGTGGAGGTGCCACACCCCTTTACTTCAAGCACTTGGGAGGGAGAGGCAGGAACATCTCTGAGTTTAGGGCCAGCTCAGTTGCCATTCCAGAATAGTCAGAGCTACCCAGAGAAACCCTGTCTCAAAAAATAATAGCTGAGCATACTGGTGCATGCCTTTAATCCCATCACTTGGTCTACAAAGTGAATTCCAAGACATCCAGGGCTACATGGAGAAACCCTGTTTTCAAAAACAAAAACAGACACCAAAAACAACCTGCCCATAGAAGCACTGAAGCTGTGGCTTCAATGTTACATGTGCATCAGTGGTGACAGAGAGGAGACAGGCTATGTCTACTCTCAGCCTTCTGATCTATGAACATCTGAATGAATAATAGCCTAACACTCCCTGAAAAAGGAGAACCTAAGATGACCACCAATCTGGCTCCAGGGGGACCAAACAGGGAGGTAGCCTAAAAGTAGCTCTAAGAGGGTGCTTCACTTGTCCAGATAGGCTCCCAGGACAGGGAGCAAGCCAGAGACTAGACGAACCCACCTGGGACCAAAGGTGGAAGCAAGCCTGAGATGACCACTAGACCATCACCATAGGGCCAAGACTGGGAGCTACTTTGAGATAAGGACCAGCCTGGCACCATGGAAGCTTGCAAGCCTGGATCCCATGGGAGAGCTGATTGTAGGGGCATCATAGAACTAGAGATGACTGCACTACTAGGCAGCTATTATACGAGAGAGTACAAGACCACTGCCCATTGCAGGAATTGCTGTTGATCTGGCCTGAGGATACCAGCATGGGAGAGCTGACCCTATCACATATGAAGGAAAGATACCCTCTGCCCTCTCACTCCTCACCACCTGTGGAAGGCAGGAGACTTAGCCCTGGGATCAGGAAAGCTGGACCTTCCCCTTACGTGCTGTAGCATTCAGGAGATCACCTGGGCAGCAGAGTAGAGCTGGTTCTGCATGTGGGGGTTGTAGGTGAGCCCGCCCCAAGAGCATGAGTGTGGCAGAGCCAGTCCTGTCTCTTGTCTGCAGTGGCGTGGCATAGATAAGGGAGAGATCCCCTCCTTCCCTCCCCTTTCCCCCACCATCTATGGCAGGCTGGAGAGCTGGCTCCAGGGCCATGAGAGTGGGAAAACTATCTATGTTTTTTCACCAGCTTCAACACTAGGGAAAGTGGGCCCTGCTCCTTACCTGGGCAACAGAGTAGAGCTGGCCCTGGGTTCGGGCTTGCTGTTGAGCCAGCCCTGAAGACAGGGCTGTAGGAAGGCAAATGGGCTGACCTGCACAAATACTTCTCAGGGCCAGACCCAGGTCTTTGAATTGGCCCATCCCAATATCTCCTCCATCAAGGACTGTTAGAGTTGATGAAAGGACCAGTACTACATATCCAAAATTATAGGACTCTATGTCACGGGACAAAAATAGGATATTCAAGAGAAGACCCAGTGTTTCCAGTATTGTTCCAGAATTAATAGAGCAGCAGAAGGCAGAGACCTCATTCCAGACCATTGAGTCATTGTAATGAACATTTGCAAACAAAGATATGTGGACAAAAGTTATACTTTTGGACACACTGAGGCACACAACGGCTTCCACACCGAGATTTTTTTTTTTCTTGAGAGGAGTTTCAAGGGTGGAGATCAAACACTAGAGGAGCAGGAGATGAGTGGGATTGAGGTGCACAATGTAAAATTCACAAACACCCAATAAAAAGTTAAAAAAAAAAAAAAAGAAAAAATGAACAGACAAAAGAGAGTACTGGACATGGAGTGTTATACATGATTTTATTTCTGTATTTTATTTAGATGTTTTTATAAGAAATCATGCCTTTATTTTTTTAAAATTGAAACTAAATTTATTTATTTATTTATTTATTTATTTATTTAATATATACTTTTATTTTATTACACATGTGTAAAACAAACTACATACAGCAGGGAGAACCATGTGACAATCATGAGAATTATTTAGATTTTTAAGAATCAAAACTAAACTTGTACTCACTAGAACAACCATAATTGTGTTTTATCATTTTACAACTTAACTTGTGGTATATATTAATCAATTTAAAAAGAAAAACTTTCTGAAAAACAAATACAGGTATACAGAAGTCAAATGTGTAGTTAAATACTCATTTCCTGAAAGTATTGAAAATTCCAGAAGAATAATAACTGAAAACTTTGCATTATTACCTCCTCTAAGACTAAGTTTGTCCAAACTACTAAGTATTTATCTCTTCTATAGTGAAGGCAGTTTCTAAGATCTTTTGAATGAAGACTCAGTATAATAAATACAGTTTTTCTCAGAGTTTCACCCTCCCTCTCTCTCCAGACTATATACAGATCATTTAATCACAATGGCTGTTGGGGGAAGGGGGAAGCTGGGATGTTTTTACTTTCATTGGAAACTCTGACTCCTCACCTCACTCTTAAAGTAACAAATTTTCTGTACAGTGATGTTTTCCTAACCAAAATATTAGTCTCACCTTGGTTTCTGGGTACCTATGTAAATGTTTTTCTATATTACCTCACTTCTTCCAAAAGTATCTCTATTTTTTTTTTTTTTTTTTGAAAAGGACTTCGAGAAGTCTGTAGTAGGAGATAATCCACAGACATCCCTGCAACAGCATGGAAATGGGCTGTGTCTTTTTAAAGAATTCAATATAGCAGGTCAGAAAAAAAGAAGTTTTCTATAAACTCAATGTTCAATGTCCACAGATTCGTTCATTGGTTGAGTAGTGGCATTTGCTTCAGTAACTGTGACCAGTGCAGTGTTAATCTTTGTCCAGAATTCTTCAAAGTGTGCTAATGTGTGTGTGTGTGTGTGTGTGTGTGTGTGTGTGTGTGTAGTGTGTGTTGATCTCAGGAGGATTAGGGAGGGCTCAATTATAATCTTAAAGCATAATCACACACACACACACACACACACACACACACACACACACAAAGAGAAAGGGGGAGAGAGAGAGAGAGAGAGGTAAAGTTGCCACCAAACATTTGCAAATACTTTGAGACTAAGAAATGTGATGATTAACTCCATGGTCATGCTTAAATATATTATTATTGTTTTGATTGTTCAATATAATATTTAACCTAAATTAAATATTTATATAAATAATATATAAAATTGTTTAAATTTAAGGCACAAAGTGGCTTGGAATGTGGGGTTTGATTATGATAAGCCAGCACCCCTAAATTACTTAGTCCTAGAACCATTTCTTAGTCTACATTGAACTTAAGATCATGAACTCAGAGTTTATTGCTAATTCTGTTTTGACATTTCATAATATCGCATATTATTGAAAACTAAGTACTTTTCACTTTATAGTGAAATTGGGTACATTTTATTTGAAAAGATTTCTCTCTGTCTATCTCTCTGTCCCTCCTCTCCTCTCCTCTCCTCTCTCTCTCTCTCTTTCTCTCTCTCTCTCTCTCTCTCTCTCTCTCTCTCTCACACACACACACACACACACATACACACCATAGAGCATTTCTGTCTGTCCTCTGCCTCCCAAGTTCTCGATTGTTTAATAACTATAGCTTTAATAACTATATCGAGTTGAAAATACTTTTAGTTTTCAAGAGAACTGAAAAGCAAACATAGATTCCATAGGAATACATGAATGAGTAGTCAACTCATTTGTATTCCCTCCTATAGGAAAGGTAGAAAAATGCTAATACACTCTCCAGGCAACTTTTCACCTACCAAATTTCTCTAGAAAACCATAGAAAGCCAATGACAATAGGGACTTTGTAATAGCTGCCATGACACCATTCTTTATTAAATACGGTTATATCACTTTCCTCCTCCAAGTTCCTCCCCCCAACCCTTTCCATGGAAACCCCTCAAACTGTTGCCTGCTTTTACAATTATTATTATAGTTAAACATAAAGGCACAAATATATTTTAAGAAACCCGCTGAGTCTGTTTTGTGTATATGTGAATTCAGGGCTTTCTCTTTGTATTGGATAACCAGTTAAGGGCTCATCCATGGGAAAGACTAATTTTTTTTTTTTCTTTCTCAGAAGTTACTAATTGCCTGTAATTTTTTCTAGGGGTAGATCTCTGTGAAATTTTCTGTTTCCAAGTTATCATGTCTATTAGTATTGTCATAGTTCAGGTCTTGTTGAGATATCATGGACATAGCTTCCTTTATTATTCCTAGCTAGTGCAATCTCACAGTAAATGTCCCATTCCTCTGGCACTTATAGTCTGTACAGATCTCATTTCTGTACCTGCGAAATATATGTGTCAACAGAGAAGGATGGGCAGTTATCAATCTGATGATTAAGATAAAGTAGAACTTGGTGAAGATTCATCAAAGGGATGCAATGATTTCCTAGGTACTATGATACTGTGAGGAAATCTATTTCATAAAATCATCAAGATGGCTGAAGAGAAACACTAAGCAATTCTTTGCTCCTCCAGAAGGAAGAATCCTAGGAATTTGTGAGTAAGTACAACAAATGACCACAAAGAACACAAGAATTCAAACACAAAAATGGAAAATACAATCTAGGGACCTGGAAGTGCAGACCAGAGTACCTGCTGCTCTGGGACTCTACCTTAGATGGGGTGTGTGTGTGTGTGTGTGTGTGTGTGTGTGTGTGTGTGTGTGTGTGTGCGCGCGCACACGTGCGCGTGTGTGTTCGGGGAAGTGGTTAAAGGTGAACGACAGAATATCTGATAACTCCAGTAATGTGGCTTTGGAAAAGGAGTTAAATTTCAAGATTCAAAAAATCCTCCACGGCACACTAGCCAAGGGTAGGGACCTACTCCAATTGGAATGTTTTAGGATTGCCCACCTCTGGTTCCTCATAGACCTTATAGTGACTGGGTTGAAAGGTAGCTTTACTCCAAGTTTCCCCTGACTTTGTAGAGTGACTCTATTACCAGTGTACTGGCAGTGCTATACGCTAAGAAACATGAAAGGCCACACGGGAAGGAACAGAGAAAGCGTTCTCATGAACTGCAGTATCTCTCAGCAAGCCTAGCATCTGAGACAGTGCATCCGGCCAGTTCCTTGTGGTTTCACGGGACTTCAGACAGCTTCCATTCCAGCCCCTATAACCTGCCTCACCCACTCAGTGCTGCACATACCACTCCCTGACAAAGTGGGAAAGACCAATAGGAAAGACTGCCACATTTTTCCATCACAGACTTCTGCTCAAGGAGTCTCTAGCAAGGGTACTGTGCCTTCACCAGGAGGGCACAGGCCAAGACGGTTTGAACAGAAATGTTTCCTGGTACCAGCCGCAGTCGACTCTTGCTTGCCCCCGCAAGTACTTCAGCTGAAAGGAATTTTACCTGGCTCTAGATGTCAACCACTCCCACTTGATGAGCCCTGGCAAGCATCACAATGGAAAGATTGGGAAACCTCAGCCATCATTTCTTCCCCAGTTGCTAAAGTTGTCTGAGGCCCTGGGTCAGCACCTCCACAGGAACAGAAACCCCCACAAGTAATAGAGACACTATGAAGATAGTTAAGAAACCCCCGTTGTGTGATTGAAGCCATCTTTTCTATGTAGAAATAGCCTCTCTGGGTACACTATTGGATACTTTGTTCTCTGCACAACACTTGTCTATACTACTAGAGTGCACCACTTTATGTGTTCTGTAGAGAGGGTGGGCTCTGTGACTCTGACTTTGCACACATATTATCTAAACACACTACTCCAAGCCATGATTTTTTGTACAAAGTCACTTATTAAGAAGGCTGGTACATAAAATTAATTACGGTATCCATGTAATTTAATATACAAACCTCAACATAGTTACATGAAAAATATGAAGAAATAAGGTAACATTATACACCACAAAGCCTGTAATCTCTATCTTGTAGATATCACATGTACGTAATGCCTTAAAATTTTTCAAAAAAAGGCAGGGTAGATGGTTCAGGAGGTAAAAGGGTTTGCCTCTCGGCTTGGGGACATAAATTTAGTGATCTCTGGGACTTGCAAGATGGAAGGAGAAAATTGAGTCTTTCACGTTGTCCTCTGACCTCCTCTTACATGCCGTGGGAAGTGCGCGGGCACGCGGCGCACACGCGCACACACACGCACACACACACACACACACACACACACACACACAGAGAGAGAGAGAGAGAGAGAGAGAGAGAGAGAGAGAGAGAGGTGCAGAGAGACAGAGAGACAGCGAGACAGAGATCTCAAATAAATGTAATAAAATTCAAAAGAAAATAAGGACTCAATGAAACACATTATAATGCTGAAAAATGGAATTGAAATGACTATGAATTAGACATTCAGCAAAAAGTTGGAGACTTGGAAAGAGGACTGATCAGAAATTCTAGAAATAAAGAGCTGTATGAGTCAGATCTGAAATGTACCGAATGTCTCAACAACCAGTAAGATCAAGGAGAAGGAGGACTGTGAAACCTAAAGCATCTCTTTCAGTAGAAGAGAACAGAACAGAGAAAGACCACTGACTCCTGGCAGAGGTGCAAAATTATAGGTTGTCGAAAGAACTGAAGGACTAACCATCACTAATCAAATGATCTGTACCTACAGAAGACTGGACCCTCAGCCTTGTCTCTCATGCTGCACAAAAGTCAAATCCAAATGGAGCTAAGACCTTAATGGAGACCTGAAATGCAAAATCCTAACACACAGGAAACTCGAAAAGATACCAGCAGAGCCAGTGATTGCCTGGATATGACTCAAATAGCTCGGGAAACAAATCTGAGAATTGAACAATAGGATGACTCACTCAATTTAAAAAGTTTCTGCACAGTCACCAAAATGATGGGAGGGAATGGATAGAATGAGAGAAAGATTTTTTTTTTCAGTGTGGAATTCACTAGGTAACCCAGTCTGCCTTGAATACCTTGTCCGTCTGCATCAGGCTCCTGAGAACTGCAGTTACATGTGTGTTCCAAAATGGCTGGCTTAAAAGACTTTACTTTTCTTTTGGCGGTACTAAGGCCTGAACCCAAAACCTGTGTGTACTGGAAAACTTAGCTACATCTTGGACTATGCAGAAAATGCCTGCCAGCTGCTTCTGTGATTAAGTATTACATATAAAATATTTTTAAATTTTAAAACCAAAAGGAACAATTTATTAATAATTTAGTCAACATAGGCAAATGATTTGATTAGATAGTTATGCAAATAAGAAACACAAAAGGGCAAAAAATGTAGGAACGGAGGCTGAATAATGTTAGTTGTGATATAATACTACCAATCCTGCAATGAAATTCAATCTCACATTAGTTTTATGGCTACTATCCAATCATAAATAAAAATAATAATGAGGTTGTGGAGGAACAGAAGCTTTAGTTGCCATATTGGGAATGTAAATTAGTGAAGGCACCACGGAGTCAAGAACACTATGGATGGCCTTCAGAAAATGAAAAATAAAACTACCCAATTATATCTTGTTAATTTACTCCTGGGTACATATCCAAAGGAGTGATGCCAGCATTTAAAATACACGCCTGCATGCCTTATGCTTGTTGCTCAACTTTTCACAGTAGCTGAGATACGGATTCCACTTAGGTGCCTGTCAGCAAATTAATAAGATAGCTCAATGGATAAGGCTTTCTCTGTATGAACCTGAGGACCTGAGTTCAGAAGAGTGAAGAGCTGAGTGTGAGTCTGTAACACTGACATGGAAACCCAGCTATGGCCTTAATCGTGTGTGAACCGAGTGCAGAAGGTGTGGTGTTGTATAGAGATAGCAGGAGTCTCAGAGCTCGCTGGCCAGCCAGCCCTGCTTCAAAAAGACAGTCTCAAATTCAATGAAGAGACTGTCTTAACACGGCCAGAATGAGGGCGGCATTCTGAATGCAGCCTCTTGCTGCCACAGACACATGTCTGGGCACATGGTACTGCGCACACACGCCTGTACATACACATATAAAATTGTACATACACACCATACAAAAACACACCAAGAAGTACAAAGACAATAAAAGTTCCAAAAGCATAGAAGAAAATTAAATGTATGCCAATAGAAGCACCAAGCCAATCTATGATAAAGGTCTGCTACTATAAATTCTAAGAATGTGTCCTTCTATGAAAAGGCAAAAGAGAGGTTCAAGAAAAATCAACAGTAGTCAGAATAAGGGGGAGGATGAATGAATAGGTTGAACATGGGAAATTTTAGGATAGAAAAAATATACTGTATCTGGCTATAGTTTTGAATGTGTATCAAATGCTTATTTACAAGCATAGAATGTGCAGCACCAGACATGAAACATAGACTCGAGTGTAGATTGTTGAATTTTAAATGCATCTCATTTGGGGGTGCTATGCATGTCTGAGGTGAAGCAATGCTATAGAGGGGACTTCTGTAATTTTTTTTTTTTATCAAATTGTAGTGAACTTAAAGCTATTTTAAAGTGGACTATTAAAAAATGAAACCCATTTGGTAGTTGTTTAAGTAAATAAATACTGCTGTCTCAGGATCAGGGCAAGGTCTGCTCTTGCAGAAGTTCCATGTTCGGGTCCTAGGCCTCTCACTGCTGCCTGTAACCCTAGCACCAGCAGACCCAGCGTCCTTTTCTGATTTTGTGGTGGGATCATTACCTCTCATTCTTTCTCTTTCTCACAAACACATGTACAAATAATTTTTAAAAATAATTAAAACTAAGCCAGGTGCTGTGGTGGGTGCATACCTATAATCCCAGGACTTGGAGAGGCAGATCGCTATGAGTTCAAGGCCAGCCAAGTCCAGGACAGCCAAGGTTACACAGAGAAAAATACCCAAACCAAACCAAACCAACCAACCAACCAAACAAACAAACCAACAAATGAACAAAAACAATTAAAACTTAATCATGAAAGGAATTCTCATCATTGTCCGTTAAATCTGAACTTCTGTATTCTATGAACTAAACAATATTTCATAGGGTAGTTAAATACTCAGCCACCCTACATTTGAAGCCTTATCTATCATTTACACACAGGCTTAAGCCATGCAGGGAAACAGAGAGGGGCATAAAACTGGAAGCAGCAGAGGGACACCTAGGGACACATTTCCCAAGGTGGCCATTTGCCTACCACTCATGAGCTAAGCAGATGGCTTAAAAGCAGAGAGGGTGGGACTGGCTGGCACCTCATAGACTGCCAGGCTCCGTCTGGGCTTCTGATAAATATTAATTAAATGAACTGAATCCATTGAAGAGCATCAGCTATGCTGCCAACTATGACAGCCAGTCTTTGTTTTATGTATTATTCTCAAGTCAGTAGACAAGGAAACTGATCTATCATTATCAACAATGTATGAGACACAGACACAGCCAAGGTAGAACTCAAACATATACCTGTTTCATAGAATCTATTTTATTAATATGTCATTGAAATCATAGTCAACAAATATGATGATAGTGATTCGTTTGGAAATAAAGCTATACTACTTAAGCAAAAGCAATCTGTGTGTGAAAAGAAAGCCTGGGTTATTAGCATTGCTTTGCCTGGGGCTGAAGTAGACAGGGAGGAAAAGCAACAGTCTAGATTCATTCACAAACAAAGGCTTATGTTTGGGGGTTCCTGAAGTGTTGTGAAAGGCTTTCTTGATCCCCTGAAAATAAAGCCATTTTGAGGAACTTATCTGTGTGCATCTATAGGAAAGTGAAGGCTGCAGGGTGCATCTTGGATAACTGTGGCCACAATGAGTGATACAGCCTGAGGAATGTGTGTCGAAATTTATAATAAACCCAGCATATCCAAGTTAAGGTACACTATTTGCATGTTGCAATTACTTGTCCTGCATTAAACAGGACATAACAGTATATCCACTTTGTTACAGGAAAGTAGCCATGGTATCTGCCAGTCTCACCAGCCTGTGGGTTCAAATGAGGATTCATTAATATTAATGTGCAAATTCCACAGGCTCACTCCTAATGGCAGGACACTCTCCCTAATGTGCAGTGTCTGAAAATGCCAGCCAGTTATCTGGGAGTCCACATGTATTCATCAATTTCTTTACTCTAGCCTTGTTCATGGACCCTGCCAGGCAGCCTCGTGAAAGGAAGCACCTGGTCACTGGCTTCCTTCCAGGACCTTTCTAGGCACTGAATTTCCCTGAGGGAATTGTGTCTTCACCCACCATGTGCTTAGTCACCAGTGTGTTGGAGCAGTTCCGTCAGCAGGGACTCTATTGAAAGTAGCTGCTATGAGACCTACTTTGTCAGGCCTGTGCCTGGGCACAAGTGCAGAAAAGTCTGGTTTCTCTATACTTTTTTCAGGAAAGACAAAAAACCCTGCCTCCTAGGATAAATATTTCCTTGTGGTTGGAGTGTTACTATCACCTACTGCATGTTCTAATAGTTGTCTATATTTTTACTAGGGGGATTGTATTCATTTTGGATGGGTAAGATATTCCATGCATTGTTAGAACCAGAGTACAATTTCATGAAATCCAAATAAGAATCCTACACTTGGCTCATTTCCAAGAATACACACCATGTAGCATCCCCTTCGACTGATGATGAAACAAGTCCTCTTTCAAAACTGATGGGCTCTCCACCAACCTAGTTAAATTACAAGATAAAAATATGGCATAAAAATACAGGAGATGAGGTGAAGGCAGTGTCAAATGACGTGGATATGCATTCACTCAGTTACTCCACCCAAGTGCACATAAAACCCAAGTGCTGTAGGTTTTCTTGATACTCAACACATACTGATGGAGATATAGAAAAAGGCAATAAGACAGACAATACACAATGAGGTTACTGTTGAGAAAAAATATAAAAAGTCATAAGCTAAAGCACAGCAAATGAATATAGCAAGTGAATACATTGTGATTGGGGACATACCTGTTTGAATAATTAGTCATGAAAAATAAAGATATATGGCAAGGAAGCAGCGTGTTTAGGCAAATTAGGTAATTCTGGTGAACTAAATATCCATCTAGTTGCTTTATGAAGTCACCAATGCTACTTATTTTATACGTTTATATACGTTTATATCATGTTGATATCCAAAGACAGAAGGAAACATGATACATGCACTCTACTAAGCACTTTACATTGAGGATGCTAGGATGAAATAAACAAACAGAAAAGGACCTCTGTGATAAATAAGCCCATCAACCTACAGGGATCTGTAGGCCAAAATGTGTATTTAAAAGAAATTTTTTTAATCTCATATAGGCGACAAATGTCAGTACTTGGATGTAAATAAAAGAAAGATAGCTGCAAGATTCATGGTTTAATCTAATATACAGACACCGGTAGGTATGATTTTAATGCTATTTAGAGATCTATAGATGTAGGAGAATATACATATTTTTATTTGAATTATTCAAGCAACTACTCCTTTCTCATTTAGAATTAAAAATTTGATTCTTTCTCATAAAAATCATTGCTCTAAAAACTTTCACTTAAGGAATGTAGTCAGTGCAGTGGATTTTCACGGTTCCCACAGATGGAACAATTTCATATCAGAAGATTTTCAAGTTACCTATGACATTTAGTATCAACATTAGAACCTTAATAGTTGGGTTGCCTTTCCTTTGAATGAAGAAGCAGTAGTTTATGAGTTTATATCAGCTGCCCTGTGATATTAGTCAAGGCCAATAATTATCTTTGCTTGAGAGCAATAGGGTTGTGACACTTGAGGCTTCATCTATCCAGTAATACTATGTTCGTTTTTAAATCTGGTGAGAAAGTATTTTTAAACTGTTGATCTTATAGTATTAGGGAAAACTAAAAAAGAATGATTAAAATAGAACTGGCATGTGGTGGAGTAGACGAAAGACGGTTCCTCCTGCAGTTGTTCTGGACGCTTCTTGGAATGCTTCCCTTTTGAGCAGTGCCAGCAACGAAATATCAACATCATTGTTAATGAAGTACCCATGGTGATGAGCAAATACATAAATAGAAGCTGCCCACTTCCTGGAATATTTACATTCCTTTTATTTACTGAAATGTAGGCTACCGTGATTCAGGGACATTCATACTTCACAGATAAATGAATAAAAACTTTTCCCCAAATGAGTATTTTTTTCTGTTTCTCTTTTTAATGTTTTACCAAATTTGTTTATTTAAGCTAATGAGTAGCAATGGGCACCGCTGCAACTACTGCTGCTTCTTTTTCCACTAAACTCACATCACCCTGTTCAAGCCCTTTGTCAGACAGAACTGTGACAGTAGGAGTGATAGATTTCACAGTTATGCACTCTAATAATTGGAAACACTCTGACTTGAGCAGATCATAATGGGAAGATAATTTTAATACTAAAAGGCACTCTGAGTGTTCCAGCAGGTAGTGCCAAACAGAAATGAAAAAGATGACAGATGGTCAATATATTCTGATGAACTGACAAGTGTAATTGCCATAGTGGGGTAGTTCCTAAGTCATGCATTTCCCAGGTCAAAAGGAATGCAATCTATGCCCATGCTCAACAAATAGCCGTTACAGTTATATTTAATGAGCAAATGTTTTGAGCAACAAGGGGTGTGTTTTTTTTATTAATTTATTCTTGTTACATCTCAATGTTTATCCCATCCCTTGTATCCTCCCATTCCTCCCCCCCGCCATTTTCCCATTATTCCCCTCCCCTATGACTGTTCCTGAGGGGGATCACCTCAAGGCGTGTGTTTTTATGAGTATAATGAGAATGCAATTCTTTCAAATTTGAGGACATTGAAAAGCCCATTGTATTGTGTGTCCTGTCACATTATTCTAGAATTCCATTACATATTAGAGAATTTAAGTTAATGTCTTCAATCTTCAAAAGAAGTATTTTCATACAATCCAACTTTAAAAAATAAATAAGATGGTCTGCATAGTTATATGTCTTCCCAGGAATTTGGATTAGGTAAGTGGTTAGAAATGTCTAAAAGGTAATTGGTGTATCACGCTTATTCCGTGTGCAATGGACAGCTTAGAAAAGAATTTATTTGTTTAGATTTATACAGGGTGAAATTGATTAAAGGGGTTAAAATGGGAATTATTTTGTTTCATCTCATTACTGCTTTGACATACAAGGAGAATTCTTTATTCTAACACCCGTGAAAAACTTTACCTCCTTGCCTAGAAAAACGTGATCATTGCCTGGTCTTCAAACACATAACAGATCAGAAATGTTGGCACTGTTGGCCATTTCAATAAAAACAAAAACAAACCTTGCTTCTTGATTTCAAGTTAGTATTACATGGCAGCCAGACTTTCTAATCCTAACAATGCTTCTGAAATTGGGGATATATACAAAGGAAGATGCCACTCCCAATGCCCAGATTTGAGGCTGCCCTATTGAGAATCATCTATTCTCCACACTGGCAGGATTTCCTAGGACATTTTTTTCTGTTGTTCACTATGAGAATAGGACAGAGAAGTCTTGTCAGATAAAATCTGGATGAAACTTGGAAGCTTATAGTGTTCAGTTGCTAATTTACATTAAGCCTTGCTTTGCCAGCTTCAAAAATAAACCAAGAGACAAAGCCAGGTGACCTCAAATAACTCCAGGATTGAATGGTCACTTGGGCACTAGTAATTGGAACTTATCATGTCTCATGTAGTGCCAAGGTAGATATAATAGATCACAATATAGGTCTGACTTAGTTAATGTGTCTTTCCAGGTCATCTTATCCATCAAATAATTTCCAAGTATTTTATTTTCTTCCCTAAAGATATGATAGACTTCAGAAAGGCTAATTACAATTTAATTTAAAAAAATTCTCTCAGTTTGGGGATTAGCACGTGGCCCAGAAATTTGGCATCTTGAAATAGCAGCTATCTCTTAGGCTAGGCTCACAATTCATCAGACTATACCATAGTCTGGGGTTAGTGTATTACTCTTCTAACTACCTCAGCTCAGCTAATCAGCAGCCCTGGCACTACCTGCAGTGATTGATCTGGAGTAGTCTCACTTCAGCCCAGCTGGATTTCTGGCCCAATGCAACCTTGGTCCCTGTGCCATGGGTTCCTCAACATAAAGGGTCTGACCTTATTTATAGGATGCCTGAAGAGCTCCACAAGCATCATGGGGAATCAACCAATCAATGTACAACATTTTCATCTCTTGCTTATTTGTTATTGGTCTGTTGATGAAGAGAAAGCATACTGCCAAGACCAGAGAATAGGGAAAAATACTCAGTATGATGGGGAAATGTAGCTGGAAAATATAAGAGCATGATTTGTGTCGATTTTTATCATCTATCTTGATTACTAGCCATGGTTACTTTAATATACAACTGAGCATTGATTTAGTTTATTATTTTCACAATGTTTATTAGTAAGCTAAAAGTGAAGCTGTCTTTGTCATTAAGGTTCAACAGCGCATTTAAAAATGAATTTCATCATCTGAAAATTTGACACTGACAAGTTGTACTAGTTGTTTTTCATTGCTATAAACAATCACAGAGGCTGGATTCTCTATAAAGAAAAGTTGTTTGGATTAAAAACTTGGAAACTGGATATTATGACTTATTCCGTCACTGAAGAGGGCCTCTGTGGATATATCAGCACATAGTGGATGGCAGGAGGCTGAAGAACATGCAAGAAGATCAGTTAGACACAGAGCTGGAAACCTAGAAGGGGTTCATCTCGCAAAATCTATGCAAGATTCCTGCTGAGAGTTGCAACATCCAAAGACTGAGCTTGACTTAAGCTGAACCTCACAATGCTTCTACCCCAGTAAACATTGCCACTTGGCGATCAAGGTTCCACGTATGGCTACTCAGACTACATTCACACCATAGCACCAACAACGATTAAATTTTTACACATTGAACACAATCAACAATTCCTCTCACATGACTGTTAAGGCACCCAGTAAGGCAACTTGGTCTTGTATCTATATGTATTAGAGTCAATTCACAGCCAGTGTTTGGTCCAAGAGGATCCTGAATACTTTTTTTTTCTCTTCATTATTTCAGAGTAGGATTTTAACTTCTTACTTTAAGATGATCTTGTTTACCCCGTGGATGCTGCTATTTCTATCAAATAATTTATGCTAGAACAATAAAGGTACATACACCCAGAAATATAATAGCAATATTCTAAAAAGGTATTATCTGTTGGGGATAGTCTTGTACACACTGTATTTAGATGCTAATTTCTGTATTCCAAGATCTACTTGCAGTCCTCCAGTATGGATGTGGACATTGTCATTTGTATGAAGAATATCCTGTTTCAATGCTGTATAAACATTGCTTCCACAGTTATCTCTGATTGGTTAAAAAAGAAACTGGATAGCCAATGACTGGACAGAGGAAATGGGAAGGAAGTACTTCCAATCCCAGTGAGAGGAGAAAGGAGAGAAAGATGTAGCTATGAAGAAAATAATAAGGAGTTCCTTTGACATGAGAACAGAGAGTCACAACAGAAGGCCAAAGCAAGACTGAGATGGCAAGTGAAAGGAAACATGGCTGGGAGGCAATCAGACTAGCATAAGTGGGTTAAACCAAATGATTATCTGCTCAACTATAGAGCTTAAAGCTTGTTGGATACATCTAATAATCCCCTTTGTCGATTGCTTTGGAGCTACGGTGAGTATTAGAAAAGGCCCCTAGTAATACTGTAATTTGACAATCATCTATTAAGTAATGAGTCTAGGAATCAAAAATATTTTGTTAAACTACACATCTTGGTTATCTCTGTAATAGCACATTTATAACTGATACTGTAAAATGTTATCTTATGTGTCTGTGTGTTTCTTTACATATTTTTAATGACATAGATACGAATGCAACACCTCTTTAGTATTCATGTTCTCTGATTTCAATTCATCTAACACTAGCCTTGCTACTATGTCTTTTCAAAATACCACAGTACCCTGCCTGATGCACTCGGATTGAGGCAGTCTGGTGATTCAATACCTTGTTGTAAGTGCTTTAACTTCATTGGATTATACTGGGGCTGGTAGACATTTTGTATATCACTTAACCTAATTTAGTTCCCAACAAGGTCCAGTGGTTCCATGGCCTAGTTCTACCTCTGTGGGATTCATATTGAATGGATCAAGAAAAGGGTTTCTAAGAGAAAAGAGCCAAAGGAAAAGATAACGCTGGTGGGCCAGGTACAGAGCCAGGGATAGCTGACGAAACTGAGAGGTCCAAATGTATAAGATATTCTGATTCCTAACCAGTTGCCTTGGCATTGTCTTTCAATGCTAGAAAACAAAAGTTCTATCCAGAATTTCAAGGATTTGATCTGGACCAGTTCTTTATGGACTGGAAGCAACTTTGTTTTAAGATCCTGTTGAGTGACCCAGTTGAGTGAGGTGGGAGAGTTTCACCTCTTTAAGAAGTACTGCACATCAAATTCACGGTCCAAAGAGAGTGTTCTTGATCTACTTGGGGGCAGCACATCTCCATCTTTACCAAAGCCTAATCCAAGCCACAGGCCTTAGGGAAACCAGGCAGGCGGCAAAGTTCTGAATCAGCCACCGAAGCCAGGCTTCAAAAAGCAGTCTCAAGTATTTCCATGGTAATTTTTCTCTTAAGCAATCTTTATTGGACAGCCTAAAGGGTGCAATAAGAAAAACAATGCTGTTTTTGCTTTGTAAAAGTAGAAAGCAGGATTATGTTGTCCCTAGTTTACAGGAATACTTGAGTTTAGCACTTTCCCTACTATGTTTTACTCAGGCTACCCAGTCCTTACACATGGCCTCACAGGTAAAAGCTGGACTGGAAAGTGACCAAGGGTATAGGAGCACAGAGATTTTATTTTTTTAATGTCAATATCATACATCTGCATTGGCTGGACAGTGAAACCTGCACACACATGCAAAGAAGAAACTGAGGACAATATTACAACTTAAA
The DNA here is from genome assembly GCF_903995435.1 of Acomys russatus. Lineage (NCBI taxonomy): Eukaryota > Metazoa > Chordata > Mammalia > Rodentia > Muridae > Acomys > Acomys russatus. The sequence goes on along the minus strand of NC_067146.1, from coordinate 46,505,741 downwards.
TTTAAAAGTGTATTTATCCATAAAAAGTTACAAAATAATGAAAAACTTGATGCACATATTATTACTCCAAATTAACAGACACTCTTGGGGGACAAAAATAAACAGTGTAGATTGTTAACAGATTTTTTTCTTCTTTTTACCTGGAAGAAATCACATAAAATATGCTTTTTAAATGCATACAATATGGTTTAATAAATTTCGATTCTTGCTCCACTCTTCTCCTCCCTCTAGCTCTTGGCTGACCTATCTGGGACAGGGGCCACTCCTTCCATTTTCCAGCAAAGAAAGCATTTGCTCTTCTAACTTACAGTAGCCTGATGTTTCTAATCAAATGCGAGGCTTAAGGCTTCATTGTGAGTGGAGCATGACACATTAAGTGCAGATACGTTACTCTCAGTGTCAGTTTTTCATTCCTAAGCTGAATAAATAACAGTTGAGAATATATTCTCCAGATTTGCTGTAATGCTTTTCACTAATTTAATCAAATACTTTTTTTTTTAGGTTAAGGTTACTTTTTCTTTTTTCCCATATTTTAGAAATTAACACTTAGCTAAAATTCTTCTCTGACTGCACAAACACAGCTGAGTTAGTTGAATAAATGCAATTATTCTGCTGTCAAAGATGCACAAATCTGGGCACAAGAAAAAAGACACTGTGCTGGCCATCTCTCTGCACTCGATTTTTGTTTTAAGAGTGGGTGCACATTTGTTACTGAAGGGACCTAAAGCATATTTTTATCATGCTTTTAAAGTACAGCCTCACAATTTATGTAGCTAACAACAGTCTACATTTCAGAGAAAGCCACGTTCTGCGAGAACAGGGAGAGGCTTTAGGTTGTTCCTACCCCTGTCCCATCAAGAAGGCTCATGCTAGACAGAGAGACAGCATTGCAGCAGTCACAGACACAGAGGTCAGGACAGGAGCAGAATATATCCAGAATAGATTTCAAAAGGAATTGTGCACAGCGGCAACTTTTTGTTGCCCATATTAAAAATATATAAAAGGGAAATTATTTCAGTTTCTGTGGCATTGGAGGAGGCAGCTGAGGCTAATAAGTAAACAACACCAGGAAAGTATGAAGATAGAAGATGAAACTGTGAGGTCTAGCCATGGCCAAGATTCACAGCCAAAAGAGCCAGGAATCATAACTCAGGAGAAACACATCATTGTGCAAACCACAGGAAAAGAAAAACAAAACATGGCAATGATATAAAGTAGAAAGACAATGTGACCATCAGAATTATGCAGACCTAGGATGTAGCTCCGTCTGTGGCCCTCAGCACATTAACTAATAGACTTAAAATAGTTTATCCCAAAGGGTATGGATATTGAGTATGTGTGGGACAACTATCACAGCACATGGTATGCATTAGAGCCTCAGCAAATGGTACCATGTACCCATTAGGCACCCATACAAATTGGATGCATAAGCTAGGCTACTGTTCCACAGTGGATGGAGATTAAAAGAGTATAGTCTCGAAGACAGAGATGCAAAACACCTTGTGACATTGTGTATCAGGGTTAGTCTTGAGTTCTGTCCACAGGCTTCTTCACTCATGAGGTGGATCAGCCTTCCTCCCAGACTGTCCAGGAAGACATCTCAAAATCATAAAAGTCACAGGTAAATAGACTCTTCTCATCACTTAGAAATAATTTAACTTCTATACATATGGAAATATATATTATGATTTTATTTTATTTGCCATTGATAATAGTGGGTCTCAAATCTGTTTTCCATGTACATCTGCACCCAAGCATGGCTCTCCAAGCCTAATGTCATCATTCTCATCCCAGTCACTCTCATTGCTTCTTGCATTAGTCGTAGGAGAACCAATCCACTGTTTTCCCAACCAGCCTTTAACATTGTTTATCATCCAGTCAATCAATTAATCTCCAAAGTTAATTTTAATAGGTTGTTCCTAATGCTCCTCAGTGTCCATAAAACAAAATTGAGTTTAAAAATCTCATTAGCAATCGTGTTCCCAGGGTCACCGTTCCATGTCATCAAGCTCCTCCTTTAGTTTCACAGCAACAAAGGCTTTAGTATCGATCTTCTGCCATAACAATCTAAGTTCAGCTCTGCACCTGTTGAACTTTGGATGTCAGTTTAAACTCAATTCTTTAACCTCCTTGAGGGTCCAATTTAAACTAGGTTTCCTTATTATCTCTCTAATATATTAATTTCAATTGTCTATCTTTAATCTTCAATTTGAAATTAAATATTCACTGTGTGTCTATACATTATTATATATTCTTATACTATAGAGTTTAAATAGCACAAAGCCACTGTATTGTCTCTAGGCACAATTGTCTACTATCCACTGACAATTATGAGCATATCACATATTGTATTGTCAGTACATATTTTAGAATGAGAAAATAAATGAAATATCAAATTTGAATGTGGTGGCCAAGATTCTGAACCTTATTATACACAATACTGTATAATATGTGATATATATATATATATATATATATATATATATATATATGAACTTTGTTCAGCCCTCTTTTTACTCTAAGTAGTATTGGTAATTGTTGGTGAAATTCTTATATAGCTATCACTAGATGTTCCCGAGGACATTTAAGTTTTAGTTTAGTCATATGTTATTTTATTTTTCAGATTAACTGCTGTAAAATCACACATTATAACTTTCGCATACAGGGCATCTCACTCACCCCATGGTTGTTCTTATTTTACCTGTGGATTACTAAGAACTTTTAAAAAATGGCTATTATAGACTTTTACTACCACCTATAACTTTTTGCATTTTCCTTGTATAACCCAAATGATTAGGATTTCAACACACGATTCTTAAATGTATAAAGAAGAGATAATATTTAATATCAAGGGAAAGCTTTCAAAATGTCACCAGTAAGTGTAATGCTTGCTGTTACTTTTCACAGGCCTGCTTTGCTAGGCCAGGGGAGTTCTGTTTTAGCCAGTTTCATTAGTTCCCTAACTCATGGTGCTGACTTTCCTTTTTTAATGACTTCTTTTAGTTTTGGGGATTTTACTATAGCTACATTCTCAGCTTCTTGATAACTCATTGTTTTCTATTGTATTCATTTTGTAAGTGTATCAGGATTGAGCTGCAAAGTACTGTCAAATCTGTGGCTTAATTACTTTTGCCATTTTCTGAATTTACAGTTTCTTTTGAAATATGTTTCTATACCTTCTAGTGTTTCTTCTGGTTCTTAGACTTGAAATATAGTGACACATGTGGACTTAATTTTATGATGCACCGTATGTCTCTTGGCTTTTGCTTGTCATTTTTGTTTCTGTGTTCCATCTTTCATCTTTTCTGAAAAATCAATATTTCAGTTTGCAAATAGTATCATATATATATATGGAGTAGTTGAAGCAGAATTACTCTGAGTTTTCTAGGCTACACCGTTAGACCCGATCTTTAAAAAAATCAATTCAAATTTTGAGGTTTTACTTATATTAATGATTGTTAATTTTTGTATTATTTAAATATAGGCTTTAAATTTGCATTTTTAAAAACCCAATTTATGTTAACATAGAACCCATGGCCAACAACATCAGTTATCAAGTGATTTATGCCTGTGTCTCACAGAAACATACAAACTGTCAGAGAGGGTACAATGGAAAATCTGATGCTTCACGTCCCTAGGAAGATTTAATTTGGGCTCTGTTAGAGCATCCATAGGGAGAAGAGCACAATAAATCTGTACTGAACGGAATGATTTTAGGCCTCAGTTTGTATGTCTCATCCATTGTTCTGACCTTCTGTTCAGGGACAACATGGAAAAGGCGGGGCAGTTACAGGGTCTTTTCTTTGTGCTGCTCTTTGTATTAAATCCTTATGAATAAGCATTTTATTGTCTTCTAGTTTTTTTTGTTTTGTTTTGTTTTGGTGTATTTTATGCTGTTCATGTGTAGACTTGATCTAACACTTCAATGGAGAATGCTGCTCATTATCAGCCCACCTTCCCTTGCCTTTGCCACGTTTCCTTCCAGCTGTTTTAGCTTTGTATATGTCATAGTGATATTTTTCTTTTGATAGCTTCATATTTTCATGACATGTAGTGTGTATTTACCAAAATGGTGTGTGTGTGTGTGTGTGTGTGTGTGTGTGTGTGTGTGTGTGTGTGTGTGTGCGCCCTGCTGGCTTCTAAGACTATTGTTAGCAAATGATCAAGTCTTCCCACAGGCTTCCCACAGGATGTCATCTCACCTCAAGTCAGCAACTCTGTACTGACAAGTTCCCCTCCCCTTTTGTAATTTTATCTTTTTTTTTTTTTGTCACTTCTTCTGAAAAATGTTAATTATCTGAAGTTACTTTAGCATAGCCACCTCAGATATTCCTGACAACTTGGTTTTGTTGAGTCAAATATTTCCTTTATTTTCATGCTAAAATCAGACTAATTTAACAATCTTGCACAATCTTTGACAAAAACAAAGTTTGAAAATTATGCTTGCAATGCTATGTGTGGAATCCTCTACTTTCATAACCCATAGGCACTATGCCAAATAAATTGTTCTCATCACTGAAGGATAAATAATCTGCTTAGAACAAAAGTGCAGTGTCGTCTGAGTTTGAGAACAGCTAATACTAAGATATAAGTGGTAAACATCCTACAGATGTCTTATTGCTCAGTATTCATAGAGGAGAGAATGTTCTGATCACAGAGTTGAGGAATTTCCTCGCTATCCACGGGAGACCTGCAATACTATTAGTGTTCACTAGTTTCCCAGCTCGGGCAAAGGTAGAAACGTGGTCCTGTGAGAGGCCAGATGCACAGGGAGAGCTTTCACAGGGGTGAGAACTTTCCAGACAGTGAAATATTACAGATTCCTGGGCTCCAGGACTGTTACTATTGGCTAGATTGTTTCATTTTTATTCTGCCAAGTACATAAAAAAAAAAAAACTGTGCTGCCAGAAAGGTTAAGATCATAAAGAACATGCTCTAATGATTTTCAGTTCTACCAATCACTGTTAGCCAATATTACCCCTTAGCTAAGAATTAAAATATATCAAGTCAGCATTTCCTCTTTATGTAAATACAAACCAAGTCACTGATTTACGCTTAGAGATCAGTATTTAAAAATGTTAGAAGGTAAAATAAATCCCTGTGGCTCACCTTTTAAGCGCAGGGAGTTTATTTTCCTAAGAGTAATGTATCTGAACTAAAAATGCATTCAATTGAAAACACTGTTTTGAAATTTTCTATTTAAGTCTACACCTATTTTTGGGAGCTTCATATGTGAGTTCTGTGATAAGGGAGAAGTCCATAGGCAATGTGAACAGAAGCTTCACTAAACCATTTATACTCTCTCCTGTCAGAGGTAGTTGTCCAGGCTTACAGTACAAGACATACATTCCATCCTATTCAGAGAGCCTTGATACCCATTAGATAGCTGTTGTTCAAACCAAGAGATGAGTATTGCTATTGTCCCATTGTGGCTATTTTTTTTTTAACTTGTCATTGCTGCCATTCATTGGCATTATGGCTGCCTAGAACACCTGAGGGTTCTCTATTTTGGCAGCTTGCATAGCACCTTCCAAAATTATGAGAACAGGAAGAAAGCTTTCCATTTTAAAGCAAATGTCGCTCTCTAATTTCAGAAAACTTTTATATGTAAATATCCATAATGTTATGTGTCTACTCATGGGGTATCAAGTGAATGTTACTCATAACACTTATAAGTTTAGAAACTCGGTCTGCTTTAGTAACAGTAATGGAAGTTCTGAATAAGCCGTCCTCCACCCAGAGTCACCGATTTCATAAATAGCAACAATTGAGAAAGACAGTGAAAGAGGCTTACTTTGCTAGACATGAGAGCTTTGTCATCACAGTAGTGTGTAACTTAGGACTTAGAGTCTGCTGACTCATTAGTGACTTACATGGTCATGATAGAATGAAATTGCGACTGTTTTTCCTTTTATTTCCTCATGCTTATTACTTTATATTACTATTACTTCATCCAATTATTTTATGACATATATGAACATTCATCCATATGACTTCCATGAAAGTAACCGCACTTTTCTATAAAACAATATGCTTTTTATTCTATTTTGAAAAGTTTCAATGTATTAGACTGCCATTTACGTGGGATATCATCTGTAGATAATTTTTCTAGTAGTAGACAGGATCTATGCATGAACTAGGAAATCTCAAGTGAAAATAATTAATTTGAAAAAAGAAAGGAGAAACTAATTGAGGGAGAACATAGGCTGTGTAGTAGCACAGGCCCTTAACAATAGAAAGCTTATTGCTCTAATCAGGATTTAAATACACATAGTGAATCTATGTTAGGAAATTTAATCCCCTACTATTTGCATTATACATTGAGGATATTCAGTGTTTTATTGCTGTTGGCATTTCTTTGTTCCCCATGTGATTTTTCTTATTCCTACTGTACTACAGAAATCCAACAAACATTCCTTTAACAAATTAACTATATGTTTATACAAAATGGCTCATAGCTACTTCATCAGCTCACAGTTTAGTCTTAGCTTTTCAATAATTGGAATCTTTCCACTGAACTCATATGCACTGTTGATCTACGTGAGTTTTCTATTTAGACTAGTGCAAACAGTATTTCAAGATATTTTTGATACCACAATTTATTGTTTTAGCACTAATGCATGCGGCCTAATGATCAGTATTTGTACATTAATGCTCAAATTTTTACAAATGTGATTCATATCCATAGTCACTCTTTTATTTCCTCATTGTTTATGGAGTTTCTGAAATGCAGACATGCTCATCTGTGTATGGATGGACATTCACATCAGCATGAATATTACTCCAGTACCTTCTTACATGTTATGATAAATTGTATTAAGTAGGCTTTGGTGACTTTTAATTGCTACTTATATTGTTTTCTTTTTTAAATATCTTATGGAAGTCTAACCAGCAATTATCTTACTTGCTTTAAGTCAGAATAGTAAGACATTTTCCTCAACTCAGTACTACATCTGTTATACATGATTAGAAATTGGCTTTCGTTTCTCCCACAATGCTAATAGACATCAAGATGCATATCACTGTCGAATATTTTCTTGTGTCACTGTGAAACATGCCTCGGAGTTATAGTAGATAAGCTCTTTATTTTGCTTTTGAGAGGAAGTATATTATGGGGGTTTAAAACATGAGACAATGTATATGATTCTTGTCACCAGTAGTTATACCTTCTTTTAGTAAGAAATAGTAAAACTCATATTAAAATACTCTGTTATTAAAATAAATTGCTAATTTATAACCTATATTAATGATTTTTGTTATATATAATAAGTTTGCATACAATTCAGAGTGTCATTAATACTATTTGAAAGACTCTTGAGCACAATAAAAACTCCATCTTTATTTAATATGAACACTTGGGTGTCACTAATATTAGATTTCCAGGTCTGTGATAAGGTCTCTTTATCTGGTTTTATGCTAGTCACTTGTGTTTGAATATAACTGTTCTGATTTGCTTCAAATCTTGTATATGTTGTCAGCATACTCCTGTGAGGGGCACAAGTGCACACTGTAAACCTTTCTGTGGCAAAGACGAAGAACCACCAGGACCTTCAACATCTTCTGATGTTTTCTAGTCACTCAGTTTCAGTCATCTGAAAGGTTTTGATTTGGCTGCTGTTAATGTATAATCTAGCATAAAAATCATAGGCATGCATTATCCCAATTAAACCCTCAACTTATAAGTAAGTCTATACAGAAGCTGTGTCTTTATAATATCAGATCAATGTCAAAAGCATTTCCTGACTAAAATCTTTATTCACTTTATTCATCAAAGATTTTCCTGATGCCAACATAAATACCATGAAGTAAAATCAGATGTCATCAAATCACAAGACATTTGTGCTCTCAGACATGCCTGTCAGTCTCATTTTCTTTGCTCTTCCTCTTGAGTGTGAAATAAATGATTTGTAATAAAGGTGGAAAACTCCCAATCTGACTAAGACCCAGCCTAGCACTTTACCCTTTAGTGGGAACCTTGTTAGATTTATACACACCTCAGTTGTGCTCTATCAGAACCACAAAATATGAAATAAAAATCTTATGGATAGGATAGCGCAGGACGAATCTACACAATTCAACCAGAAAAGGCTTAAAACAAAATTTCTGTAGATCTTAGCTACGATATATATATAGTACAGTGGGTTTTGAGCTCTGATCTCTGAATTTTGAGATATAAATGATTCAACATCAATAATAATATATGGCAATCTCTTTCTGTCCAAATCAATTTTGCACTCCATTCGGCATTCATGACCAGGACAAATAGATTTTTCATGGCAGAAACTCATTAACTTTCCAGAGATCTGGTCGTTATCTAAAAGACTTGCTTGGCCTTTTTATTTATTGATATAGCATGAGCTTCCAATTAACCCGGCCATGTTCTAATGGATGCCTTCCTCCCCACACCTTTTACAGCTAAGGCAACAGAATTACTTGGATTGATATAAAAATACTTTTATTCGTTTTATTTTCATATTGCTGAAACATAATTAGGAACCAAATACATCTCTAGTTTATATATTTATCGTTAAGATCTATGATCTTCAAATTCATCTTAAACAACTAGAAATTGTTTTAAACTAATGTAGTAAAATTATAATTCTGATTTATATCCACTAAGTCTGTGCATAAAAATGGTAATATATACATGTAAGTTAAGAGATATAATTCCTCCTTCATACTAGTCACTGTTGCATTGATTTTTTGAACAATCATAGTTTATTTTAGTGACAAGAAGCCAGGTAGATTCATTAACTTCAAAGATAAATTATAACATTTAAATTTTTTTCTTTTACTTTTTAATTGAAAATACATTTTTCTTTTATACAATACATCCAAACCACAGTCTTCCTTCCCTCCCATCTCCTCTCTGCTCTAGACTTAGGCACCTCTATCTCATTCCAGAAAAGTGCAGACCACCAAGGCGCAATAAAAGTGTGCCATGATAAACTCTGGATTGGTTAGAAACATTTGTGAGCTGTACATGCAATAAGAGATTGATATCCAAACTACACAAAATGAGTTAACAATTGAACAGAAAACAGAGAAAACCAATTTTAAAATGTGCAATGAGTGTCAGAGAAACTAATACACAAAAGGCCAATAAATGAAAAGAAAGTTCAAAGTAAGTAATCATCAGGAAATGAAAATAAAGGCACAGTGAGATATCATCTCACACCTGTCAGAATGGTTGTTCTAAAAATGACAAAATGATGGCAAGTGTTGGTGAGGATCCGGAGGCATAAGAACTCATAGATGTGCCAAGTGGACATTTGATTTAGCATAGGTTTTATGGAAAACAGACTGGATGCTTCTCAGAAATTAAAAATGAAGCTATCATGTGATCTCAAAATCCCACTAATCAGTGTAGATCCACAGGAAATGAAATCTTTACTTAGTAGTGATGTCTGTATTTCTTTATTTACAGAAACACTACCCAAAAGGGCCAAGAATATGGGCTGATGGATGCATCAAAGTATATACAATCAAACATCATGCAGGTTCCAGACAGAGGAAGCTCTGTCACCTGCAGTGACGTGGACTGCACTGGAACATACCAACATGGAAAGTGACATGCTGCATGTGCCTCTCATATGGAACCTAGAACAGCTGAAGTCACGGAAGTGGAGCCCAGATTGGTACTTACAGAGGCCGGAGTCAAGTGCAGTAGCAAGATATTATAATATAAGATAATTATAAATTATAAATTTTTATAATTATAAATTATTATATTTTTCAAAAATCCCTGTTGTAAATTTCAAAGTATCTCACCAAAATGTTAAGCATGTGTGGTGATTTAATCATTCTAGGTTGTAGTCTTCAATCAGGGTCATTTTATGCCTCTTAAATATATACAATTAAGTATTTTCAATACTTTATTAAGAATAAATGATGAGCTTTATTAAAAATAAAAATACATATGACATTTGAAATGATTTTCATCAGTGGCTTCATGTACTTTTCACATGTAACCAAAATATTTAAAAAAAGTAATTTTAAAGTCCCAACATATAGGATAATTCATTTACAAACTATGTAAATACTGATTAAAGCCTACACTAAGCACGACTCTAAGGACTTGAAATACAACAATATGCTAAATAAACAAAATCTCCACTTGGTTTTTTCATACAATATAGGGAGGAGCAGAAAGTAGACAAAATAATAGCGTGATTTCAAAAGCAAATTAAGTGAAGAAAAGTAAAGTAGGCGCTGGGATAGAAAAGCTCGAATCCTTGTGGTTTATTCTGTAAGGTAGAGTGAGACAGCCTCTCTAAGAGGTGACAACTGTGCTTGGAAGCCTCTTCGTGCGCAGCATCCTCAGCAGGAGCTTGACTCCCACGACAGGTCCCAGGAGCTTTTGTGTGCCAGCGGCAGGAGAAGAGGGTCAGTATGAGAAGATACACAGTGGAGAAGGTTAGAGTAGACTGAGTAGAAAAATCATTTTCAAGGTTTGGAGACGTCCTGCACATCTTAATTTATTCATAATAAAGTCAGTGACATTTTCATTACCACTGTCATGTGCATGGTCCCTTACTACACATGCAGCAACACCACAAAGTCATGGTAACCTCTTTGAAGGACAAATCTGAATCCACCCATAAATTCTATTTTCATCTTTTCATCACTCCATCCCTCCTTCCATCTCTCCCATACATTCACAATCACATGGTATATTTTTTCTTGATATCTGAGCTTTATGAGGATGGAATATGTTTCCTCAGAAGCCATGGACTGCTGTCTCAGCTCACCTGGTCTTATGTGCGTTCCATATCATAGATAGAAGCCAGCCTTGCCATGAATTAGTCTCTCCATGAAATAGCTACCGAATTGAAAGAGCTGTTCTCTCATGTAAAGCTATTGACACTTTCTAATCTTCACTAGAACTCCTCACAATCATTTTCTTCTTTTTACAAATATGATGTTAATTTATTCTTTTAAAATTTCATGCATGTACACAATGTGTCTTATTTATATATCTCACCTAGCACCCCCCTCCCCCAAAACTCCTCCCAGGATCTCTCCAAAACATTTTCTTCCCAACTGCAGTTATTTATTTGGGTCTCTATGCATGTATTATTTTTATATTTCTTTTATCTTCTGAATTTAGTATTGACATAGGTGTGGGATTATCCACTGGGCATGGGCAACCCACCAGTGTCCATCCCCACAAAGAGAAACGAGTCCCTCCACTAGCAGAATCAACTGGCCTCATCAATGAGTGTGATCTTGGTAGCCCTTACCTACCCCCAGGTCAGAATTTTTATAGACAGATCTTACACAAGCCTTGTGCAGGCAACCACAGCTACTGTTAGTTCATGTACAAATTGTTACATCATGTCTAGAAGGCAGAATTTTACAGAACTCCTTCCAGCCACCAGTTTTCCATTCTTTTTGTTCTCCTGAGATGTTTGGGGTTGGGGATAGACTGAAAATAATGCCCCATGCACAGTGAACAGAGTTATTCAGTCCCAGCACTTGGAACATTCCTAAGTCTCGCCACCAACCACTACTCACTAAAACAAGGAGCTTCTCTGCCTAAATGTGATCACTGTACAAGTCTATGGATATACACATAAACATTTAGAAGGCCATATGAGAACACAACCATATGACAATACAGCAGTGGACTACCTTGTAGAATCTGTGATCTCCATAGTCATGATTTCCCCCTTGGTTTACAGGCCCAGGTATGAACTCCCTGCTGTAGAGCAGGCCTCAGATCTCATCAGAGAGCAGGTGGTGACTCTCTCACAAGCTTCTCACTGCTACACAAGTGGGAACAAGTTGCCTGGGAGTTGGTACTGTAATCCTGCAAGGACCAATGCTGGGTTAGATGGCTTATGTCTTCTCTCCTGTGTAGCACCTTCCAACACACTGAAAGCTAGTCTGCAGACACAGAGAGGGTTCCAGGTCAATTTAAGATCAATTGCTCTCTGACCTGTAACCAAAGTGTATAATGACCCAGTAATAGAGTCTTTCTATCTGGTTATGGTGAGCAACCAGCAATAGAAGCAATAACATAACTTATTTTGAGTGCCTCTGTGGTTTCCCTAACCAACAATTGTAGGGAGGTAACCAGAGTCTGTCACTAGGATTTTCATTTAATAGCCCATGTCATTTGGTAGTTGAAAAATCAGTGGGAGGTTCTTCTGTGCAGAGTTGTTCCTTAAAATATGTGTGTGAGAGACTCAGATGCTGTAGTAGGTTCTAGCCCCATGAAAGAATAATGAAATGAGTGGTTGGACAACTGAATTGTGTTCACTGAAAATTAGGTAATGATCTAATATTAACTTGGAAAAGGAACATTACTTATGTTCTTCCATGCTTCACTGTGATACCAGGCAGTGAACTGCAAAATCCTCTGTTCTTGTCTCTGCCTTAGGAAGAAATGGATTGATAATATAGGTAAAAGAGTACAGTTATTATATGATATATTAATATTTTAAATAAGGCAGGAAATATAAAACATTGAGCTAAGTTTGTCAGAATAACATTTAGAAAGGCAAACATAGATATGTGTTTAATTCCCCAAAGATAACTTTCGTTATTTAGGAAACACTTGGACAACAACCCAGCAGAACTGAAACAATGGCATTTGGATCATAAGAAAGAATTGTCTCACGAGCATCTCCTGCTGTATCACTGGGACATTGTGTTCTATCACTAGACCTACACTTCAACAGGACATAAGGAAGATTGTAAAGAAGAAAACACACTAGAGATTTAGGTTGAGAGGAGTTTAAGAAGCAACTTTACCAGCATCAAACTCCATATTTTTTTCTTGTACACTCTTGTCATTCTTGCTGAAATCCTAGTCTCACTACTTTAGTAGAATAAACCAGAAAATACTATTTCTCATGTCACGACCCTACAATGGTCCCACAATATCCTTACCATGGTCTAGAAGGCAATGTACACCCTGCCCAGCATTTCCTATGTTACTAATCACTTCCTCACTTGTTGTGCCCTTGTCGTCTCTGATGCTTCACTTCCCTAGGCTGCTCACTCCTGCAGGAACACAATTTCCCCAAAACATGCAGGTTCCCTCACTCTTTCATATTTAGGCAAAATCATGTCAATGAAGTTCATTCTAGACATTCAAAACCACAAATGTTCCTTACCTATCTCTATAATACATATTAATATTTAAAACTAAACACTTTTCTTATTTAGTATAGCTGCTTTTTTTTTTTTACAATTTGCTCTTGGCAATCTCTCTCTGCTAAATGGAAGACTCATGTGATTCAGAGTAAAACATGAGGGGGCAAGATATTGATATTATTTTTCTTCAAATTGAGGTGATTTTTACTTGATTTTAAATTTATAAAAGACAAAGCATTACCATAGTATAAAGGCACTGACAAATGTAGATGTCATGTTTTACTCTTGCTTTGATGAATGATACAACTTTCTGCAAAGGTAAAGGTGTCCTGCACATTATCCATAATAATAGGCACTGTACATGTTTGAGCATTTGCTATTTGACCAACATGATCGAAGAAGTGAATTACTTCCCTATTCAATTTTTAATTAATTCAACTTCTCATTTATGTAATCACATGCGACAAATGTTAACTACATAGGACGGCATAGTCTTAGGGAACACAACAAAAGCCAATAAATAATTTCTGTTGAAAGAAATATGTTTAATAAGAAAAATCTCAGTCAGCCTTCTCCAATAAAAGGACAGGCTGCCTTTGTGATAGAGTATGCCCTGCTTCAAATAAGTGATGTTTTGATAGTGACTAGAAAGTTACATCAGAATTGTCACAGAGATTATTGCCTAGATGGATTTGTCATACTACAAAGCTAATTACTCAATTACTAATTACTTCATTGCTCAATTTTTAATATTATATTATTTATACATAAATTTTTTATAATATAATATTTTTATTTTGATATTTACCCCCTGTACTCCTTTCTTTTTTAAATATATTTTATTGATTTATTCATATTACATCTCAGTTGTTATCCCATCCCTTGAATCCTCCCATTCCTCCCTCCCTCCCATTTTCCCCTTACTCCCCTCCCTATGACTGTGAATGAGGTGGACCTCTTCCACTTGTATATGCTCATAGGGTATTAAATCTCTTCTTGGTAGCCTGCTATCCTTCCTCTGAGTGCCAGCAGGTCTCCCCATCCAGGGGACGTGGTCAAATATGGGGCACCAGAGTTCATGTGAAAGTCAGTCCTTACTCTGCACTCAACTGTGAAGAATGTCCTGTCCATTGGCTAGATCTGGTTAGGGTTCGAAGTTTATTGCACATATTGTCCTTGGCTGGTGCCATAGTTTGATCAGGACTCCTAGGCCCAGATCCACCTATCATGATGTTTTTCTTGTAGGTTTCTAGGACCATCTAGATCTTTCTATTTCCCCATTCTCCCATGCTTCTTTCATCTAGAGTCCCAATAGGATATCCTCCCCTCTGTCCCACTTTCCTAGTAAGTGATGACTTTCATCGGACATGCCCCTTGGGCTAGTGTCCAGATATAAAGATCTCCACCAACACTACATCTGACAAAGGTCTAGTATCCAAAATATATAAAGAACTCAAGAAATTAAACACCACCAAACCTAATAACCCAATTGAGAAATGGGGCTCAGAACTAAACAGAGAATTCTCAACAGAGGAATATCAAATGGCTGAGAAACACTTAAAGAAATGCTCAACCTCCTTAGTCATCAAGGAAATGCAAATCAAAACAACTCTGAGATTCTATCTTACACCCATCAGAGTGGCTAAGATCAAATATTCAAGCGACACCACATGCTGGCGAGGTTGTGGAGAGAGAGGAACACTCCTTCATTACTGGTGGGAATGCAAACTAGTACAGCCACTTTGGAAATTTATCTGGTGCTATCTCAGAAAGCTGGGAATAGGGCTTCCTCAAGACCCAGCTATTCCACTCCTTGGAATATACCCAGAAGATGCTCCAACACACAACAAGAAAATTTTCTCAGCCATGTTCATAGCAGCCTTATTCATAATAGCCAGAACATGGAAACAGCCTAAGTGTCCCTCAGTAGAAGAATGGATAAAGAAAATGTGGTACATTTACACTATGGAATACTACTCAGCTATTAAAAACAAGGAATTCCAGAAATCCGTGGACAAATGGATTGAACTAGAAATGATCATAATGAGTGAGTTAATCCAGAAGCAGAAAGAGTCAAATGGTATACATAAAATTTTTAGTCCTTGCTTATTTGGTATTTCTATATATACAGAGAGAACCAACATTCTCAAACGATATATATCATTTCTAAACATTGCTCTGCAAATCCTTTGTCAGTAAGAAGTAATAAAATGCAAACACATTTCAACCTATGCAGTGTTTAAAACCAGTCTCCATTTTGGGAGCGTGGATTAGGGTCTCATAGGCTGCAGAGATTCTTGGGTGTGGACAGCCCATGCAGACTGAAGGCTACTAGATGTCTTTTGATATTATTTTTCTTTACTTCCAATTTTTCAGTGTTTAGTATGACTTAGGGATGCTCAACTGCAAAGAATAGGCACCCAAGGCTTTCTTGTTCTAGTCGTGTGGTCTGTCCTTTTTTGTAGGTTGAAAAATCAGTTATCAAGTGACCTTGGGTTTTTGAAAGTTCTATTATTCATTCATTAAATTAAAGACAGAGCTCTGACATTTCTAATCAATATGAAGACTTGTGAATATGGCATAAAACAGAGGCAATTCCTTCAAAAAATGAGAAGTGGTTTTGGTAAGATGGCCATTTTTACTATGAGGATCCTCCCGATTTGTGGACATGGGAGATGTTTCCATCTCCTGAAATCTTCTTCAATTACTTTTTTCAGAGATTTGAAGTTTTTTTTTTTTTTCATACAAGTCATTCATCTCATTGGTTAGAGTTACACCAAGATACTTTATATTATTTGTGGCTATTGTGAAGGGTGTAGTTTCCCTGATTTCTTTCTCAGCTTCTTTATCTTTTGAATAGAGGAGAGCTACAATCTGGCACTTTCTCAGAAACCTGGGAATAGTGCTACCTCAAGACCCAGCTACACCACTCCTGGGCATATACCTGAAAGATGCTCCACCACATAACAAGGACATTTGCTCAACTATGTTCATAGCAGCTTTATTCGTAATAGCCAGAATCTAGGAACAACCTAGATGTCCGTCAACCTAAGAATGGACAAAGAAACTGGTACATTTATACAATGGAATGCTACTTAGCTATTGAAAACAAGGACATCTTGAAATTTGCAGGCAAATGGGTGAAACTAGAAGCAATCATCCTAAGTGAGGTAACCCAGACCCAGAAAGACACACATGGTATATATTCACTTATAAGTGGATATTAGTCCAACATAGATGTTCTCTGAGAGGTTCTACCCAGTGGGTCATTGGGATAGATGCTGGGACTCACAGCAGGACTCTGGGAGGAGATGAGAGTTGTATGGAAGAAAGAAGGAATGGAAGGACCCTAAGGGGTCAGGAGCCCCACAGGGAGACCATCAAGGCCAGCAGATCTGGACACAGGGGAGTCTATACAAACCGATGCACCAAGCAAGGACAATGCATGCAGAGAACCTAGAACACCTGTTTAGATGTAGCCTATAGACAGCCCATTCTTCATATGGGCATTGGGGTAGCAGGGATTGCCTCTGGCATGAACCAAGATTGGATCACTTTCTCTTGGCAGGGAGGCTCTGAGGGCACACAGGAGGCAGGCTATCCAGATAAGACCTGATAAGCTGTGGTCAGAAGGTGGGGAAGCAGACACACACACACACACACACACACACACACACACACACACACCAGAGTCCTAGGGAAGGGGAATAGGACAGAAGAGGTAATAAATTATAATAAATAAAAATATCTTTTAAAGAAAAGGAGAATTTTCTTACGGGTTTTTGTCTGAATTAAAAATTTTTTTCTCAGCTTGACATCATATTTGTTATACAATGCTAATAGTCATCAAAGGGTGAGTAATAATATAGAAAAACTTTTACTCCTGATACTAAGACTAGTAACCTTGTTTTTTTTTCAGTTGAAAAAAGTTTCATTTAAAAAAATAATAATAAAATAAAGGAGAAAGCTATTCAGAGCAATTGCAAAGATGTGGTGGACAGGTACCTTTTGTTTTTTGCCATGTGGTACTTAAGTGTTTGATAACAAATATCCTTAGATTTAAGACTGTAATTTTAGATCACATGCAGAGGATGTGAATCAGTTTCCTGACACAAACATATAATTAAAATCAAACAATGAGGATAGTTTAAACATAGTATTGCCCAACAGATTGTTTAATGACAGACTTCCTTCTGCCTCTTGTTGAAAGATAAATGTTCTTTGCAGCTCTTCAATAAGTCTAGGTATAATTCATGCCTTAAAATACTTTTTTTCAAAAACTTCTTATTGCACTTTTTGTCTCATGGCCAAAAATTGAGATTAACATGCAATTTATTAAGCAAAAGTTTTCTTCCCACAAATATTTCCAAAAGCCAAAGTTTCACTGAAGAGAATCAATGTTTTCTTCCTGATTTTATTTTTGATATAAGAAATCACAATTAAGGTGCTTGAAATATATTACAGAGAATGACACATACTGCCTATAATGCCAGCAATGAAAAAAAATCTGTCCAACACTTGTAATAAGATGAGGTTAGCTAAAAGACAAAAGCATATATTGTTTCATTATCTATCACTAGGCACATCCCAAATCTGAAGAAGACACATTCAATTCCAGCGTTCAACAGAAGTTCAAGTCTGAGCAAGTTATTAAATTGACGTTATCATCCAGTGTGTTTACTCAGGAGTGCTGAGGTCTAGCGGACTTTTTTCATAGGCAAAATGAACTTTGCTTAAGAGAGACTTTAAAAATATTTGTCATGTGTTACGAGGTTGTAAGAAGTGAACATATATTATGTGTTAGCGCACCAAAAGCAATTTTCTACAATAAAGCCTTCCAGGGATTACCATATAAACCCATGAGGAGAAGCTTAGGAAGCAGGATGGAAAAGGAAGGACTATTAATTAGGGCCTAATCCTTGTAGATAAGCCAATGTATGCCATCGGCTGAAAAAAAAAAAAAGGGGGGGGGCAATCAAGTGCATTGTTGTACACCAAGAATAGCTTTTCTCCATGCCTAACACTTCCTCACAATAACATTATGAAATCATAATGGTTTTTTATTTTGACAAGTGCTTTCTAATCCCATGGTCAAGACAGCAAGAATGGAAGCAAACTGAAACATGTATGGTTGTATACTAAAAGTGAGGAGCAGATTCTTAATGATAGCCCATTCTGTTGCATGTCCATCACATGACCTTTTTCCTGTAAACCCAAATATAGTTTTGTTAAAGACTTCTTTAATTAATCTAAGTCCAATATTCCCTACATTTTTCTTGTTTATCTTTTCTAAAACACATTGATCTAAGCATAGGGAAATTGTATCTTTGTGGCAGATTCTTAGTCAAATTCAGGATGATAATCTGGCAAAGAAAGTCCTTTTTATATGTTTACTTTGCAAAGTGTGTTTAACTTATAAAAGAACAGATGTTCACTCTGTGAAACAGATAGTTCTGTTTTTAAGTACAGAACACAGCATGATGATTACTGTGCTACGCTTCTCTGTGCCAAGCAGGGTAAAACCCTAGACGTACACCAGAGGTGGAAAAAGGAGAATTCTTGAAACATGAAATAAGGAACAAAGAAAGAATGGAGACCCAGAACTTGAAGGACACATTAGAAGCAAGGTTCTGATAATGTAGTTTATGAGCCTTCACCCTACAGAGAAAACTGACTCTAACACAGGGTACTAACAGAAGGTGGCTCACCTTCTGAGTGAATCCTTTCCATCTTCAAACTGGCATCTTACAAGACAAAAGGTGCCCTCTTGGGGTTGGCAAGGATGTTAAAATTATGTGACAAGGAGTTTAAAGTAACCATGACAAAATGCTTCAATAATCAATTATGGATAACAATTACCCACATGGAAAACTACAGTGTTTCAGCAAAAATATAGAAGACATAAAAGACAAAGCATAGATGCTTTAAAAAGAAAAGAAAAAACAATGACAGAGAGTAAGTTGTGAAGGTCATATCATACAATAAAAGCTACTACCAGCCAAGGAAAAATTCATCTCCTCTCAGAGTAATGCTTAAATAAATTAAAATCTTCATTGACAAAATATGACTTAAACATTAAATGCATGTGGTTTCTAAAATAGCTAGCAGATTTTCTGAAAGTATTGTTTAGTTAACATTTTTCTTTTAATATTAATGATTTAACAGCAAAGGTTATATTTTATGTAAAATTTATAGGCCTTAAGAAAACATATTGCATGTAAAATATGTTCATAATTCAGTTCAAGAAACTAATACAATTTGACAGTGCAATGACACTACTAAAATTACTTGGTGACAATTGCCTTTCCTTGCTGAATGAATGGTAAGAAAGGTAACTTTGGAGAAAAACATGCTTTCAGAAGCCAAAATTCTTCCGATTCATGTTGTGGTATGTGACTTTAATTCTAGTATTTGAGAGGGAAACACAGGTAGATCTCTGTGTGTTTGAAACCAGCCTTTTCTGTTTTGTTAGTTTCAGGCCAGCCTGGGCTATATACTGAGATCCTGTCTCAAAATCCAGAGGAAAAAAGGAGGTTTCCTGTAGACCACTGCTTTCTGAATCCAAGGTAACAACCACAGGATGCCAACTATTTAGTTTTATAATGAACAAACCTTGTGGTAGAAAAGGAACCTTGTTCCTTAAATAAGGGTGTAATTTGAAGACTTAATACACAAATGCAAACAAACAAAAGCCCTGGCAAGAAATGATGGTGCATGCCGGAAGCTCCGGGACTCAGGGAGGCAGAGACAGGCAGATTGATGTGAGTTCAAAGCCAGCCTGGTCTAGAAAAGGGTACAGGACAGCCAATATTACACAGAGAAACCCTGTGTCAGAACAAAGAAAGAAAGAAAGAAAGAAAGAAAGAAAGAAAGAAAGAAAGAAAGAAAGAGAGAAGGAAAGAAGAAAGCTCTGATATTAAAATGAATTCGTTGCTATAGAATGAGAAATTTCTTGTGTATTTCTGCCATTCTTCAAAAAAAGATGACCTGCTGTTTCTCCTCCTTTTTAAAATCAAATATCCTTAAATTAAAAAAGAAACAATGAAACCAGAGAAATCTGTATTAAATAAATTTAATCTGTTTTTTTCTGTAATTGAATGAAAGGACACAATTTTTAGACATGTTTCTATTAAGTGCCTATGGTAGACACTGTGTTACGTCATTTGTATTGTATATTTTTGTCTACTGCTCTAAGATGTGGCTACTGTAATAACAATTGGAAAGATGAAGAGGAACAGAATTAGTATCTCAATCTTATACTTAATGTGGGAACTGAGCCAGGACCAGAACATACTTTTACTTTCATCCATAGTCCATTCCTTGTCAACTTTCATGCTGTCTCAAACTCTTCTTGGGTGTCACTTGGTTTTCCAAAGTTCAGATGGAGACAAGCTCAGAAATACTATCCCACCAGCTGAGTCTTCAGACTTAGAGCAGAGCTGCCTCCTACCTCATTGTGCGTTCAGTCAACATCAAAGAAGTTTGAGAGGAAAACGTTGACAGGCCACGGTCTAGAAACTTGCCTGAACAATGGTAGTCCTTGTTAAAAGGTGGTAGGTAAAGTAAGAGGGCATGCCCAGATGCCAAGACACTTTCCTCTATTTCAGCTGTTGATGTCTTTCACAAAGCAGCAGGAATCTAGTGACAGCTGCTGCAAGGATTATGAAAGGAAGGGGAGCAGGAAGGAGGGAGAGAGAGGTCCACTTCAAATTATCCTCTGTATAGGTTAATAGATCCCTTTTGTTACTGTTAGATTCAATCTAGTGCTTGTCATAAGAAAGGTAGTTTACTAACATTTATCTAAACATTGAAAATTAGGTTTGGACAAAGAATCATATTGTTTAAGTAATCAAGTAGTCTAAGGACAAAGCTTTGTGTCTATCTAATGAAACAATCAGTTGAATGAAGAAGAAACTCACAGAACAAAAACCATTCCTTGCCATCTATAACTCTGAAAGAAGTTTAGTATACAGAATATACAAAAATATAAATAAATAAATAAATAAATAAATAAATAACCCAGTATAAAGATGAGCTAGAGAGCTAAGAAAGAGTTCTGAGTAGAAGAAATAAAAATGGCTAAGAAGTAACTCAAAAAGTGTACGTTGTTTTCAACAATTAGGGAGGCGCATATGAAAACAGCTATGAGATTTCCTCTTACCCTAGTTAGCACAGCTAAGATGACAAAAAACAAAAAACAAAAAACAACTGACAACAAATGCTGGCAAGCTTCTGGAAAGAGAGGAACAGTTACTCACTGGTGTTGGGAAGACAAGCGAACAAAGCCACTGTAAAAATCAGTGCTGAGAATGTTAAGGGACAAACAAACAAACAAAACAAAACAAAACAAAAAACCCAAAGAACTCTACCACTCCGTAGTCTATGCCCAGAGGACTCAATGTTCAATGCTGCCCTGCCCTATTCACTATAGCTAGGAAATGGGAACAAAGTAACTGTCCTTCATTAGATGAATAGTTAAAGAAAATGTGGTAAATATACACAATAAAATACTATCCAGCTATTAAAAAAAATGGAATAAAATGCTCGGGTAAGTGAATTGACCTTGGAAAGACTCTATTGAGAGAGGTACTCCATACACAGAAAGGCAAGCATCACACATTCTCATTCAGTTGCACTTTTAGCTGCAAATCCTCAGATGTGAGTGAACAATATGGAATAATGGCAGAAACCAGGAGGTGTACAAGGCCCAATGGAGAATGCTGGATAAATATACTGATTATATGAAATGGGAAATGGAAACACAGGGAGGGAACTCCAAGTAGGCAGGAAGAAGGGAAGGACATACAGCATCAAGGTTGTTCAATAAAACTTCAATAATCATATTGTTTTATATCTACTTACAATTAAAAAACAATACACACAAAGTTTGATGGTTACTCAGGGTAGTCCAAGTGACTTGCAAAACAACAGAGGTTATCGACATGGCCCTTGGTTGCCTCTCAGATATTGAGGATAGGTCCAAATTACTGAACACACTGCACATTTAAGACACAGAACTTGAGTGATTTGAACTGGATCTGACCCAGTAGCATCTTTCCTGTGGTCTAGCTTCCATGATTCTAGAAAATACTTTTCAAGTTGTCACGGGATGTAAGCAATTAAACAGTTCAGCCCAGCTGCAACACCTATTAACCATGATGATAACCAACATGGTAACACAAGCATAAAGAGGCAGTAAGTGACAGTCACAAAATCATTGGCAACCAATAGCTGTCTAACTGACTTGAGGCCCACTCAATAGGAAGGAAACCATTTCTGTAGTGGAAACTTAGCCATCTCCCTGGGACTAGTGAAGTCATGGATGTTAGAAAAAAAAACCTACCAGCACTACTTTGCTAGACTAGCATAATTCTTACTAAGTTCTAAATCTTATCCTTATACCCACAGAGAAGTGTAGCTACCAACCCTCATCAAAAAAGTCTTTCTTTATAGAAAATGGAGACTATCACAGCAAACCACAATTGGACACAGTGCAGAGACCAGCAGATTGTGGGGTGCCCAGATGCAACAGATACATCTGTATCACAGCTCCTGCCTCTAAGGCTCAAGGAACATTGGAAGAGGGAGTAGAAAGACCTAAGAGCCAGAATACCAGGAAGTCCACCATGAAACAATCTTTCCTACAAAAGGGTGCATAAGCAAGTCCAGAACAATGCCAATATCAATGGACATATTAACATGGAAATCGGAAATGTCATGGGACCCCATCCTTAAACAGAGCTACAGACAAATAATAACTGCTGAAAGAATAATTATAAATGAGGCCTCTTAGTGAATGTCTAGCGCAGAGTAACCAGCCCTGAACTATACACATGTAACCAGCAAAAAACATACTCAAAAAGTTCTATATATGTGTGTGTGTGTTTATACATACGTACATATATATATACATATTTACTTGTGTATACATATATACATACATATATACATACATACATACATACATACATACATACATACATACATACCTTAATAGTTGAGGGCATAGGAAAGCTGTGAAGTAAATGTAAGCTGGAGTGAGGAAAAGGAAGAGGGAGGTGATGTTATCCTATTTTAATTTTTAAAAATTAGAAGTATAAAATATGACCAAGAACAAAACCTCTAAATAAAGAAGAGTTTCTGTAACTAGAATATTTATTATTTATCCTGGCTTTGTACAAACTCAGACATTTTAAAATAAAACCAGCATTTGTGCATTGTCTCTTCCAGTTCAAAATTTATCTAAGAAATAAATATGAGTAATATGTGACAGGAATATTACATTAAAAGGGTGTGATTCAAGGGGAAGAGTGATGACTAAACAAAAGAAAAGTTGAAAACAATGACTCTTCTCCTCCATAAAATGTCAGGATCCAGTAGTTTTTCATGGGGCGTAGGGACTCTTGAGCATGTCCAGGATCTGTGATTGACTGTTGACAGGCACAGGCACATGCAGGCCCAAAGCAAGGAGCCTTAGCTGCAGGGAGACTGTGATTGCAAGGGTTGTGCTCTGCCCAGAAGATGACATTTCATAGCCCTTCTCCTCGCTTTGAAACTATTACAATATTTCCCCTATAATTCTCATTATAGATGTTCCCCTGCTTTAAAACTATTACAGTATTTTCCCATTCTTACTATAGATATTCTCCATATCAAAGAGGAGATGTTATATACATTTGGCCCTGGTTAAAGTCACTGCGTAATAAAATATAAACATGTGAATATATGAAAAGAATAGGTATGGAGGAGGAGGGATATTATATAAAGAGTTTGGAGGAAGGTGAGAGAATGTCACAGGTGGGACTACTCCAATTCATCATACATACGAAAATTTCAAATGTAACAAACGACATTAAAATGAAACAAATGTGATGAAAGAAAATTTCCAACTCAGACCCTAGTAGATTTATCAACATATTGCAATAAATGATTCTGGTATCTTCAGGTAAAAAGTCTTGCCATTTATTGTGGTGGACAACTAAGAGAAAAGGCGAGAGCTTGCACCTGATATTGAGCTTTTTCTTTGTTGTGTAATGCCTTATAGAAAGAGATTATCTAAACATTCAGAATATCTTCTTTCCAACTCTATTTTTATTATTTCATTAATTTTTAATGTTACAATATAATTGCCTTATTTCTTCCTTCTCTCGACTCCCTCCAAACCCTCCCATATACCTCTTATGCTTTCATTCAAACTAGAGGAATTTTTGTTCATTACATGTGCTAAATATATATGTAAATAGATATACATATATTTTTCTAAATACAATTCTTATTTAAATTTTTTTTGAAAATTTCTTGCAAACTAGTAGGTTTGAATATAGATGTTTATGCATTTTATTTTTATTAACACTCTCTTTATGCTATTGTAGGTCACTTGTCCATGCATTTAATACTTAATTTCTATCCCCAATATTGATTTTCTCTATCTTCATGTTATGTATGTTCTACTATCTGCACCTCCAACACACACACCAGTTTAAAGTAGCCATTCCAAAACAGCCGCTTTCTAGTTTCTTGTTTTCTACAGATATTCTAGGTCAAACAAACAAGTCTAAAGATTCAGAGCTAGGATCCACATATGAGAGCAAATGCACTATGTTTGTCTTTCTGGTTCTGTGAGATTTCAAAATTATGTCCTGTGCAAGACTTTGGGGTAGGTAGAAAACTGTCTTTTTAAGATGTCAGTCCTATGAACTACAATGCCAATCCGCCATGCTAAATGTGTCCACAAGTGCAATAATGTCCTAACTATTATATGATTAACCAACTACTCTCAGATCAGAAGGAACAAATACAAACAAACAAGCAAGCAAACAAAACCCACAATGAATAGGAAGGTCACTGACCCTAAGGGAAAAAGTCACTATTGTGGTTTAGCTAAATTGACAAAGCAACAAAAAAACCTTCTAAATATTTGTATGTATACATGTAGACAGAGTCTCTGCCTTAATCAGAGGAGCATCTCAGTAGTAAATTGTAGCAAATGCACAGATTTATGGATACTTCATTGTGCTGAGAATATGTGGTGACTGCATGGTTAGCTCTAAAGTGAAAATGCATATCCTTGAATTATCGCCTCCTTCAAGGCTCCTGCGTTCAACTAGTATATGCACCATGTATTGCACTTTGGCAATCTAGATATGAGTGAAAGTATATAGAAGGATTGGTGTAAGTTATTTGAAAATACGCCATTTTGTACAGGGACTTGATAGTTGGGAGAATTCTATCTGCAGGTGTATTGGAGACACTTGATGACAGAAATCAAGGGCTGCTGTAGCTTACTCAGGAATTTATTGACTGATTTTGTTTTTGTTTTTGTTTTTTTTTTAGACAGGGACTCTCTGGATAGTCATGGCTGCTCTGGACTCACTTTGTAGACCAGTCTGGATTTGAACTCACAGTGATCCACCTGCCTCTGCAGGTGAAACATCAACACATCTCATACTTATTTTTAAAATTGTTCTCTATTCATTCTCAGGGTTTCTACAACAATGTCTTTTCTGCTCTAATCAGTCTTCCACTCTTAGAGCATTGCTCACTCTCATCAAGTACCATGCCCCTATTTTGCTGAAAATGGGTGTACATTAATATTCTCCTTCACTCTGTCTGTTGCCGGCAAGGCATTTTTATAAGCTTGCCCACGCTTTTATAATTTTCCAAGGTTGCATTGGGATTTCCTTCTTTTTGATGTGCCTCTGCTCTCTCATCCATTAATTCAAAAACTATCTGTCTTATTTTGTTGTGAGCCAAGAATTAAGAAAGGAATTAGAAGAGACTTGATATCCTGTGAGCATATATGGGGGAAAGTGGTCTCCCTCATACATAGTCCTAGGGGAGGGGAGTAAGGGAAAAACGGGAGGGAAGGAGGAATGGGAGGATACCAGGGATGGGATTACAATTGAGATATAACAAGAATAAATTAATAAAGTATAAAAAAAAAGAGAAAGGAATTAGAAATTCAAAGAAGAACAATGTCCTCCTGAAGGCACGCCTGCCTTCTGGTCTACCATCAATCGCATGCTCTCAGCTTGCTGCCTCAGCCTGACCTTCCCATTGACTCCCTTCCTTCTGCATGTAAAGTACAGGGTACGAGCACAGAGAACAACCCCTTCTATCCATTACCTATGAAGCCATTACCATGTCTCTTTCCTTTCCAGTTTCTTTCAGTGCCTTATTTGTGTTGCTAACGTGTTTTCAGCACTCAGTACTAGATGATGTCTTTCACTTCACACACTCTTTTTTGCTTTGTTCCACCATTCTGTAATTTGTTAAAAGTTACTTGTGACCTCCCAATGGTCTTTCTTATAGTTCTTTTTATCCTTATCTTTATGTCTTATTGTTAATATATTTGAAAAATTCTAGGAATAATTCTTTTAATTACCACATCCATGATAATAATTTTTAGCAACCACCTCTCAAATTTTCTGTCTCTTCTTCCTATTTTATTTAGTGGCAGATAAATGTATGTTGATCAACAAATTTATATATTTTTGATGTGTGTTATTATTTTCAACTGATGGACCAATGTACTCTCTTGCCAGTGTCTTTATGCATGTTTCAAGGTGAGGTTAAGAGAGCTGAGCACTCTCCATACAAGATTGGGCTGCCTTTATGCAGTGTATGAAATGGAACAATGCAAGAGATGTGCAGTCACATGGAAAGCTAGTTTTGTAGTAGATGAAAGGTGCACCAAGATTAAGATCCTGGTGCACATTTGCTTTGGGAAGTACAAACAATGACACAGAGGATCAGTGATTCCTTTTGTGTTTATGATGAAGACAATATGAATAAAGCACCATTCCTAAGAAGACCCTCTGAATAGCTACTCAGGAAGAGCGTTAATGATCGAAATAATGGAAGCAGGAGGATAAGTCTTAGGAAGATTTTGCTTGTTTGTTTTTGTGGGTTTGGTTTTGGCGAAGGACAGGAGTAATGATAGTTTTATTAGAGTAGGTGGGTTGAATAAATAAGGTTTAGAGTAAGAGGGAGAAGGGACACACACACACACACACACACACACACACACACACACACACACACACACACGAGGAATACAGCAAACATATTCAATATGGAAGCAATGAAGAAGTGCTGAAGCAGAATAATGGCGGCCAGTGCTGCTGAGTGGAAACAGGCATTGCAAAGGGAGGTATGGAGCCCAGAGAGTGTAGGCATCACAGGGCTTTGTTCAGAAAGGACGAATCAGAGCAAAGCAAAACATCCAGATAAGAATGCTTAGGGCACATGTGAACATCCAGAAGGGGGATGAGACAGGAGATAGAGAATTGAGAATGCTTTCCACCATACTGACTCCTTGAAAATGAAGGTGAGGGAGACAAAAAGAAAACAAAGACACAAATATACCATTCCATAGGGATTTTGAGGCCCTCGGCACCTAGGGATATTCAGTGATTTGGGAAAGGGATGAAGTGTCGATGTTATGCTGCGCCAAGACTGTAGTGACCCACTAAGGAATTGCTTGCATATGCTGATCATTTCTCTTTTTCTTCTACAACCAGCTTCATCTGTACAGGTTTCTGCTTGCCCTGGAACCTCCCATGCCAGCACTTTCACCACATGAGGCTGAGGAATGTAAAGCCCTCTTGCAAGGCCTGTGTTGGCAGAAAAGCCTTTCATGGGATTTCAGCTTGAACTCAGTAGAGCTTGTGATCTCTCAGAGGAGCACTGCATTGAACTAGATTTAATTGCTTTGTTTGCAATGAAGAACAACATAAAATTCAGCCACAGTAAGATGCAAAGTGGTGGGTATATACTCCTACAATTTTAATGTAATTTCTAGTAAATATTTGAGAAAGATGCAGAACAGGTTTTTAGGACAAGCAAAGTAGGAGTACTGAAATGCCTGTGGTGAAGGTAAGCAGCCACCTTTGCAGCTAATAGACAAATATAATTAAAATGAGAGACAGTGTTTCATATAAAGACTTCAGGCTGGAGATATAGCTCATACTGACGTGTTTGCCTGGCATACATAATACCACAGCTCCAACCTCTAACACTGCAAACAAACAACCAAACAAAAACAACAACAAAAACAAATTCTAATCATGTCTACAAATAATTCATTAAATGCAATGCACATATGTAATAGATGTATTATACACAGAGAATTTTATAGATAAAAATAGTCCTGTTTGCACTACTAAAAGGTTTGGAAACTAGTTATATTTTTACAGAGAAAACATGTAAAATATTTTAAAAATTATAAAATATTTAAATTATAGACTTCCACTTGTCTTACTTCTAGAAACACAAGACTAAAAAACTTAAAACATTAAAGAATATCACTCAATTAAATATTTGATAAAGCTAATTTTATCAAAAGGGATAAGCAAATTTTAGGACATTCATTAATATACAGTTACTTAAGCTAGTATTAAAGACATATAGTATAGAATTTCACAATTTTCTTCAGTGAAAAATCTAGATGTCAGTTGAGTATGGTCTCATGTTCATATATTATATATTCATATATTATACCTGTTTTAGTGTGTGGTTTCACTTTGACTCAAATAAAAGTGCTGAAATTTATTGACTCTGGCTTCTTACCTCTTTTACTCTGATTTGAATGTGAAATGCCATCACAGGCTCAGCACTGTGGTTGCTTTGTTTCAGGAAGTGAGAAGCTTGGTTGGAGGAAGTGGGTCCCTGGAGGGCAATTCCTGAGGTTGACAGCCACTTCTGCCCCTGTTTGGGGTCTTTCGCTTCTTGGCTGCCAAAACCCTGTTACTGAGTCTCCGGCAACAGTGTCCTCCCACCATGATGTAATGTATCTCCAAAAATAAACCAAGGTCAATCTTCTCTCCCACAAGTTACTTTATCAGGCATTTGGGCAAAAGGACAAAGAGATGTAACTAATACACACACCAAAACAAAAGCACGCTCCCCAGACAGCCTTCTGCCTTCTGTAGTTTGCAGGGCTGTGTTAGGAAGTTCACAGAGCACTTATCAGAAAGACATTTCTGGAGAGTTTACACAAGGAAACATTTAGTGGGCAGAAGTAGCAGATAGACAAAGGAAAGAAATTGGAAGACAGAGCTTTTGGAAAACTTGCAAAATAAACATTGGGGTTTAAGTTGAATGAGAAAATTAAAGACTCATGAGCAAATATAGTATAGATTAAAGGCATTGTGGCAGTTTGAATAACAATGGTGTCTATAGGCTCATTGATTTAAATGGTCACTTATTAGAGAGTGGTGTTACCTGGTGGCAGGGACTAAGGGGTGTGGCCTTGTTGGAGGAAGTATGCCTCTGGGGGTGGACTTTGGGGTTTCTAATGCTCAGGCCAGTCTCCGTCTCTCTCCAGCACCAGGTCTGCCTGTGTGGTTCCCTCCATGATAACAACGGACTAAACCTATGAACCTGTAGACCAACCCCAGTAAAATGTTTTTCCTTGTAAGAGTTGCAGTGGTCATGGTGTCTCTTCACAGCACTAGAAATCCTAACTAAGACAGTCATTGGGAAGGAAAAAAAACCAAAACAAGTTTTGAAATAAAAATATACTCTCACTGTCAGTTTCTTTTCCTAGTAGAATTTCATTGAGGAAGCAACTCTTAAGGTCTTACAAGATCATTTGGTACTTCACAAAACACAATTAAAACTATACTGTAAAGAGCTTTCAAATAAAAATACCATTATCTAGTCTATATATCTCAATGAACTTCTGAGCATTTATACAGTTAGATTGGCTATTCCGAAGCTATGGTGTTTTACATTAGATGAAATCTAGGTAAAGGCACTGTTTCAGTTGTTTTTGCTGTATTTGAGGCAGTAGTTCATGCATTGTGCCTGGCCTTAAATTCACTAGTTAGTCAAGACTGGTCTTAAACTTGAACTCTTGATCTTTCTACCTCTATCATTCAAGCTTTAGAATTACAGACATGATCCACAATGCTCTTGACAGATGGATATTCTTTTACCCATGTGTTAACTTATCAGTTTACTAGTATGTATGCCAGCTAATTTTCATACATTAGTAAAATTAATCTTTAAAAGCAGCTATTGAAATACTTATTTCTTATTATTTAAATGGCCATGAGATACTAATGTTTTCCATTAGATGCCTTCTATGATCACTTTCTATTTATTTAGACTCTTGATTATTTAGGGTCCCTCACTGTATCTGGTGTTTTAGCAATTTCCGAAAGTCTGTCTAGCCAGTTTCCCCTTAGAAACAGACTATCTCTGTCTCCAGAATGTTGATACTATAGACAGTCACCATGCCTGCCAGGGTTGTGTGGGTTCTTGGATCCAAACAAGAAATGTCTTGTTTCTTCCCTAAATAATGGAAAAACTAGGTGTAGTTTCACTCTGGTAAAGATAAGAATTAACCATAATTGGTTTGCATGCTAATTATTTCTGCACATATGTCAACTTCTAAGCAAGCATTCTGGTAAAATTTATTAATGGAAATATCTATTAATGGTTATGAGTAAGCACAAATCCTAGAAAAGTTCTCTCTTTTGTTCCAGAAATCTTTCTATGATTATGTCTCTGTCTCTCTCCAGGTCATGAGTCTTAGGGCCGGAACTGCTTCCATGAGCCTACCTATATGGGAATGCCAGCTTTTTTTATACTGAAGGTTTTTGATATATCACAACAAAAGTATGGTGTTTTGTTTCTAGCAGATATGATCTAGGTATGTATGTAAAAATGAATGCAATGGACAATGTGTTAAAAAGGTGTCAGTTTCTTCTTTTCTATGGGTGACAATAAATTCACATGTTTTACCTCTCCAAGTCATAATCAGTAATTTTGTGAGACAAAAGTATATCAACTTGTAGCCCAGGAGATCCTGGAAGTTGTCAGGTAGTCTAGGCTACGTATAGATTCATGGAAATCCATATGCTTCAGGCTTTTGTGTGCCAGGACTTTTGAATTACCATGCTGACACCCTGTCACAGATCTTCAACCTCCTGAATGATGAGGAAAGAAATGACTCTTGTTGAAGCTGTACAGTGAATGATATGTTACTATAACATCTGAAACAAAACATCTAGTTATTTAAATTACACCCAAAGAATTACTAGATTCTTTGCAGGACATCAGAGTTCTTGAGTTCGGCAATTCAGTCTACTGAATTGATTTTAGATCTAATAAAACAACTTATATTGTTACCTGTAGACCACAAAAAAGGCTGTATGTTTTTTGAGGTAGTAGTAAGATACTTTTAAAATTCAGTTTAAAAACCCTTAAATAACTAATGGTGATAAATCAAATGACTTTTTATAAGCAATAAGTGGCCAGATCATGCATAGCATGGTGTAGTTGCCTTGTAGGCAGCTTGCTCCTTCACTGTATATTCTCATAGCTAATAGAATACGCGAAAACTCCATGTTATTCACGCTTATAATAGTATGAATCACATTATCAACTGCCTATCTACATGATCTCATCTAAGCTTGCTTCCCAAAAGGTCCTATCAACAAATATCAGCAAAAAGGGACTTGGGATTGAATACCCAAATTAATTGCATTGTATTTAATAATTTCCAATCTGCTTTCCTCTGGTCGACTTTAGAAAAGAATAAAGCCACATTGTCAATAAGATAAGGTGCTTAGTACAAATTCATTTTAAAATGATTTTTCTAAAAAGCTGCAATCTGGGAATACCATCAATATTTTAATATGTGTTATAAAATATATTCTCGTATATTAGCAATTTCAGGCATATATTGTTCACCTTTCACAAATGTGTGTGTGATGATGAGGACGAAATTGATTGTCAACCTAATTGAAAACAAATCTGGATTGGAGATTCTTATTTGAATGTGTATCCAGAAGGGCTTTCTGTTTGTAATCTCCCTAGTTAAACTAAGCTATACGTTCATAGGTTGACCATCTACATAGATGTGAAATCACTTAACAGGGTCAGGTTGGCTTAGGTGAGGTTGCATCATGTAAGTCACATGAATTATAAAAGTAACCTGAGTACAATGGCACACAGTTATGTCATGAAGGCTGAGACATGTCTTCCTATGAACCCTTCAAGCTTTACAGCATGAAGTCACTTCTCAGCCTATGAAACACAGTAAGAGTCTCACCTTCTTACTGTATGCAAAGCCCTGAATTTGATGTCAGTACTGCAGCCGAAAAGCCTCTTCTCTCTTAGTTGCCCAGCAAAAGACAGCATTATGTGTGGGTCTGAAACAAATAAATCCTTGCTTCAGTCTGGCTTAAAATTGAGTGAATGCCTGACAACCTATCTATCTTCCAACTATTGAGCTAATAAAGGTAAGAGCAGATTTGTTCACTTGCTTTTCTCAATGCTTGAGTAGTAAATAAAATGTTTTGAAGTATAGAGCAGTTTATACCTTCAATTTGTTGGTTAATTATATGCATTGCTTAGTCTTTCATTGCAATCAAGGAATACAGGCTCAATGCCCATTAGGCTTGTGCATAATGAGCAAGGAGAGAATCAGCTAACAAGAGAAGAAGACATGATCAAAGATGAATTAGAAATTTAGGATCAGGTTTTGTGTTTGGTGAAATATGCTGATAATTCACTTTGAGTACTCTGCAGTGAAATGACGTAGGAATATGGTGGGGACATCACAGTGGAGCAGACAGAGACTGGCAAAGAGAACAAGAACCTCACATGGTGAAAGTGCTGCAGAGGCAGAAACTTCTTTTCTGAGTGTTGTGAACTAAGTACGAAATAGCTACAGGAGATAAAAATGAGCACATTAACTTTTAGCAATGGTAAAGCTGGGTTGGAGGATGTGCCATTAATGTGGAACTTTCTGTTCTTTTCTCCTTCACTGAATCCTGCACAAACAAATTAAAAAACAAAACAAAACAAAGAATGTACAAAAGACAATTTAGTGAGAAAAAACATTGCTTTTGTCAAATATACAGTCTCAAGGTAGACTTGTGTGCTCCACAGATGGCCCCAAAACAAGATTGCATAGAAGATCCCAGATAGCCAAAAATAATCCTTATTGAAAAGGATGATGATGGATGGATGGACTACCATTCCAGACCTACAGAGCAATACATTGAAAGAATATGGTACTGGTTGAAAGACAGACATGTATATCAATGGAATAAAATTGAAGATTCAACCATGAATACATGTAATTTCAGCTATTCAATATTTTAAAATGCCAAAAATTAAAGCTGAAGAGAATAAACCATCTCCAGAAAATGGTGCTGAAAAAACTTCATGTCAACACCCAAAGAATAAAATTAGATCCGACTCTATGACTTTGAACAAAAACTGACTCAAATTAGTAGACTCAAATGTGAAATCTGAAATACTAAAGCTTTTAGATGAAAGCATATGTGGTCTCCTATATGGAACAGCTGGAGGAAAGGATTTCTTTAATAGGAATCTTTGACCCAAAATTAAATCAATGGAAAAGCAGGACTGCATAAACTAAACAGTTTCTGCACAGCTAAGAGCTAAGAAATCATCAACTAGATGCAGAGTAGCTCACAGATACTTTGCCTATGTACCTCTGACAGAGGTCTAATATCCAGAATATACAAAGAACAAAGAGTTAGAAAGCTTGGATAGGCAAGGTGAATCTAGGAGAAATTAAGGGAGGGAAGACGTTGTCAGAATATGTTATATTTTTTTAAAAATCTATTTTCTTTTTAAAAATATATTTTATTATTTTATTCATATTACATCTCAATTGTTATTCCATGCCGTGTATTCTCCCATCCTCCCTCCCATTTGTCTCTTACTCCCCTCCTCTATGACTGTGACTGAGCGGACCTCTTGCGCTTGTATATACTCATAGGGTACCAAGTCTCTTCTTGGTAACCTGCTATCCATCCTATGAGTGCCACCAGGCCTCCCCATGCATGGGAAGTGGTCAAATATGGGCCATCAGAAAATCTATTTTCAATTAAGACAATAACAACAAGAAAACAAAATAAATGTGTGATGCCTTAGTTTGAGCAGGACCCCTGGGCCCAAATCTGCCTATCATAATGTTCTACTTTTAGGTTTCGGGATAGGACTTTCTCACATACTCTGGTGCCTTACATTTGACCGTGTCCCCTGGAGGGGGAGACCTGGTGGCACTCAGAGGAAGGACAGCAGGTTGCCAAGAAGAGACTTGATACCCTATGAGCATATACAGGGGGAGGTAATCCCCCTCAGGAACAGTAATAAGGGAGAGGAATAATGGGAAAATGGGGGGAGGGAAGAATGGGAGGATACAAGGGATGGGATAAGCATTGAGATGTAACAAGAATAAATTAATAAAAAAATTAAAAAAAAAAAAATAAATGTGTGAGTTCATTTGTACAATTGAAAAAAATTAAGTAAAATCACCTAAATGACTTTCAGTAAGTGTGGGATGTAAATAGAGTTCTCAAAAGAAAAATGAAAATGGCTAAGAAATATCTCAAAAAAATGTTTATCATCCCTAGCAACTTTTGAGAAATGCCATCTAAACAACCCTGAAGTTTCATCTTACTCCAGTCAGAATGGACAGCAAAGATCAATGAAACAACCAACAATTAATGCTGGAGGGAATGCAGGGAATAGGGACCCCCTCATTCACTCTGTGTGGGATGGCAAACTGGTACATCCACTATGGAAACCTGTATGAAGGATTCTCAAATGGCAAAAATGAATCTACCATAGAATCCATCTATACCTGTTAGTTCACAAGCCTGCCTCTAGGTTACCTAGCAACCTAACCTCATTGCTGTGGCAGGATATGTGCCAGATGTGCTTTAGCTGCACACCAGGTATAAAACGACCAACCCGCCATCTTATTGCTCTCTCTTACACTTTCTCTCTTTCCTCTCTCTGCTTGTCCCTCTGTCTGTCTTTCTGTCTGTCTCCCTCCCACTCTGTAATGATCATTTCTCCCTCATGGCTCACTCAGACCTTCTCTCCCTCTCTTTCTACATCCTTTCATAGCACATCTGTTGCATGGCATGTAATTTATATAAGAACAATGCCTTTCCCTGGTATATGTCCAAAGGACTTACCATTCTACTTTGCAGGTAATTGCTCAGCCATGTTCACTGATACTCTATTCAGAAAAATCTAGGAAATGGAAACCACTTAACTGTCCTTCAATGAATGGATAAAATGTGGTACACATACGTTATGTAAAGAAAAAATAATATTTGCATACAACATGAACTTGAAGAAGTCATACTGACTAAGGCAAACCAGACCCAGAAAGGCAAATGTTTTGTATTCGTTCATCTCCATACTCCAAATCTTCATATGTGTGTACATATCCTGTATTAATTGTAGAGAACAAGAAATAAAAATAAAAGAAAAAATGGATCATTGCCAGGGTTTACCGTGTCTGGGGCAATAGACATGGATATAGCAGAAAGCTATAAAAGGGGACTCTTCATGGAGGGTGAGAAAGACAAATGCAAACAGATAGAGGAGGGTTAAACATCAATAAGAATGTCTGAAAACCCATAATTAATTATTAATTATCCCATAAAGGTCTGTAATACATATATTTCTGCCTATATATGAGTAAATATTTATGTGTATGTATAATTTACATAAACTTTTCTCAATTGGGCTGGCAGTGTTCCTCTCAAGAGCCAAAGGCCACCTACCAGCAGCAGCAGCCACAGCAGCAGCAACAACAACAACAGCACAACAGCAGCAGCAGCAGCAGCAACAATAGCACAACAGCAGCAGCAGCAGCAGCAACAATAGCACAACAGCAGCAGCAACAAAAATGACAACAAGAATAACAGCAGCAGCAGCAGCAACAACAGCAGCAGCAGTAATTTATTTGAGAAGTACTCTTTAGAGTTGTTGGTCAAGACAGCCGAAGAGACTTTAAAACATGTAGCCCTGTTGTTATTGCCTTTGGTTGCCCACCCCCTTAGTGTCTTAGTGCAAAGATAAATTGTGTGGTGAAAATCTTCTTTATAACCAAGAAAGCTGAACTAGAAGCATTACAATTTAATCAACTGAATTTTTTTCATGAATTTCTCTAGGACTACTATATTTCTGAATACAGATAGTTGGATTTTAAAGGGAAAGGGTCAGACTCTAGAATACAAATATTGTTTGAAGAGTTTAGCTAACACTACAGCAGAGTGTTTAGCTGACACAAGCTCAGGCAATAAACAACTTGCTTGCTGCGTATGTCTTAATTTGCATGTATTGTTTATGGTGAATACAGGTTTTTGGCCCACAAATTGAACATACAGTTGACATAAGAAAACAACAGTTTGAAGAGTTCCTATCGTGCACCCACAATAACACCATAAAATAAAACAGGTAGCATGATGCCATCATTCTTCCATTCAGTTTACGTATACTAAATTCCTCTGGTGTTTACATGTAATGTTCCACAGTGGCATTACTACAATGGCTTCATATAGACTACATTATATGTCAGAGCAAAGACAAAAAGGATAAACAAAAGTTTGTTAGAAGAAAGCACAGTGGTATGATGAAGGACTCTTCATTTATTTTGATATCAAGTCATTGCCAAACATATCAGAACCCTATTCTTGGGGATCCACCTTCTTTTGAGGGAGAAAAACAACCATATGAACAAGTGACTTAACAGGGCAAATGACTGAAGAACTAGAAAGGGGTAGTAGTTGGGCTTTGCGCAGTTTCTTCTTAGCAGTTACTTGTTCTGAATATTTCATCCTACGTTATTTACCCAGGATTTATATTTATGGGGATATTGATATCTTTCTGTACATCTTTCCCCAGTTGCATGAAAAGTCATTCTCTTCATAAACGTTTTACTCATTAATTTGGACTTAAAGAAATCCAGGGAATTTGACCTTGGGGGCATTGTTTAGGAATTAACAGCAATGTAACATTATGCAAATCAACACTAGAGGAAGATCCTCCCAATTCTAGAAAAACTTGCCTCACTGGGAATACCACTGGGAAAACCACTGGGAAATGTAGCCTCTTTCTTCCTGGACTGTGACATTTCTAGCAGTTCTCACTCCATCCCTATGTGTTTGACAGTATCTGAGAAGCATGGCTTTCCGTAAGCACTGCTGACCTTTCCCTGCTTCTCGACATCTCAGGCCCACCATCAATTATCACATGTTAAGAGATTAATATCTCTGAAACCCAGATGAGAACAAAGAAGAAATTAGGTGGGGTAGAAAAATACACTTGGGAGAAGCGAAGACAGGTGGATTCTGGGAGCCTTGACTGGTGGCTGTCTTTGTAAAGAGATGGTTTTCCAGCTGAGATAGGAACTCAGTGCTGTAGGCCGAGCAAATATGCTGTTCCAGTAAGCAGAAACAACAGCTCAGCAGTCACAGTGCAGACAAAGACTGGGAGGTTCTGTGGTTGACATGAGCAATGTCATAATAATTAAAAACAAATCAACATGTGAGTTATACAGAAAGGTTCGGGATTATTTTTAAGAGAAATTAAAGTGTTTAAAATTTGTGGTTGACAAAATTAATATGTTTTGTTCTGAGTAATATTAAATCTGATGTTTTCAACTGCAAGTAAAATGTGCTACATAGCTAGTAGTAACCACAATGCATTTTATAGTGTTAATATATTGAAGTGCAACTAATTAGTGTCGTTCTTTTCTATAGCATATAAACTGATTTCAAAAGTAACTGATCGTAAAAATTTCTTAAATAATATAAAGGCATTTAGTCAGTAAATGGCATAAAGGGAAAAGAAGGTCTAACACTGTGTGATGTTAAGGAAAAAATAAAGGAAGTTTAGACAATGTATTTTGTTTTTAATTATCACAGAGATCAAAATAAATTATAGGCCCCAAAAGATGTCTTTTTCCCTTTCTAGAATAATCCCTTTTCCAGAAAGCATTATCTTAAGAATAGGATAACTGGTTGAGCATATGTCCCTGTTATGTGGTAGGGCATTTTCTGGGTATATTCCAAGGAGTGGGATAGCTGGGTCTTGAGGAAGCCCTATTCCCATTTTTCTGAGAAAGCGCCAGATAGCTTTCCAAAGTGGTTGTACTAGTTTGCATTCCCACCAGCAATGAAGGAGTGTTCCTCTCTCCCCACATCCTCGCCAACATGTGGTATCATTTGAGTTTTTGATCTTAGCCATTCTGATGGATATAAGATGGAATCTCAGTGTTGTTTTGATTTGCATTTCTCTGATGATTAACGAGGACGAGCATTTCTTTAAGTGTTTCTCAGCCATTTGATATTTCTCTGTTGAGAATTCTCTGTTTTAGTTCCAAGCCCCATTTTGCAATTGGGTTGTTTGGTTTTGTGGTGTTTAATTTCTTGAGTTCTTTATATATTTTGGATATTAAACCTTTGTCAGATGAAGGGTTGGTGAAGATCTTTTCCCAGTCTGTAGGCTGTCACTTTGTTCTCTTGACAGTGTCTCCTACCTTACAGAAGCTTCTCAGCCTCATGAGGTCCCATTTATTAATTGTTGACATTAAGGCCTGGGCTGTTGGTGTACTGTTCAGGAAGTTGTTTCCTGTGCCTATGTATCCCAGGCTCTTCCCCACTTTTTCTTCTAACTGAATTAATGTCTCTGGTTTTAAGTTGAGGTCTTTAATCCACTTGGACTTGAGTTTTGTGCATGGTGACAAATAAGGGTCTAATTGCATTTTTCTACATGTAGACATCCAGTTAGACCAGCACTATTTGTTGAAGATGCTATCCTTTTTCCATTGAATAGATTTGGCTTCTTTGTCAAAAATCAAGTGAGCAAATGTGTGTGGATTCATCTCTGGGTCTTCAATTCGATTCTATTGATCCACCAGTCTATTGCTTTG
The DNA here is from genome assembly GCF_903995435.1 of Acomys russatus. Classification (NCBI taxonomy): domain Eukaryota; kingdom Metazoa; phylum Chordata; class Mammalia; order Rodentia; family Muridae; genus Acomys; species Acomys russatus. The sequence goes on along the minus strand of NC_067146.1, from coordinate 46,466,914 downwards.
CCAGTACCATGCTGTTTTAATTACTGTTGCTCTGTAGTACAGCTTGAGATCAGGTATCATGTTCATAGCTGCTCTATACATAATAGATAGAACATGGAAACAGCCTAAGTGTCCCTCAGTAGAAGAATGGACTAAGAAACTGTGGTGTATTTACACTATGGAATACTACTCAGCTATTAAAAAATGAGGAATTCCTGAAATTTGTGGACAAATGGATTGATCTAGAAATTATCATACTGAGTGAGTTCACCCAGAAGCAAAAAGAGACAAATGGTATATACTCACTTATATCAAAACACTAGTCCAAGGGATATGTACCATGAAAATCTTTACTTACCAAGAAAGTGGGTCAGAGGAGAGGATATCCGATTGAGACTTTAGGCAAGAGTAGCATGGAATAAAGGGGAAATAGTAGGACCCACAGGGTCCTGGAAACCTACAAGAAGAACTTTATGACAGGCAGATCTGGGTCCTGGGGTCCTCCTCAAACTAAGGCACCAGCCAAGGAGAATATAGGCAGTAAGCTTTGAACCCCTACCAAGGCCTAGCCGACGAACAGGATATTCTCCACCGATGAGTGGAGAGTGAGATCTGACTCTCACATGAACTCTGGTGCCCCTTTTCTGACCATGTCCCCTGGATGGGGAGACCTGGTGGCACTCAGAGGAAGGATAGCAAGTTACCAAGAAGAGACTTGATATTCTAAGAGCATATATAGGGGGAGGAGGTCTCCCTCAGTCACAGACATAGGGGAGGGGAGAAGGGGAGAAATGGGAGGAAGGGAAGAGTGGGAGGAAACAGGGGAAGGGCTAACAATCGAGATGTAATATGAATAAATTAATAAAATTAAAAAAAATAAAACCATTCCCAATTCAAAAAAAAAAAAAAAAAAAGAATAGGGTAACTGAGACAGTTGAGAATTCATGGCTTGTGGTGACAGAGCAAATAAAATCTGTGCAAACTTAAATGTCTTTTGGGTTTTTGTCTTAATACCATTCTGACCTGGTGGCACTCAGAGGAAGGACAGCAGGCTACCAGGAAGAGACTTGATACCTTATGAGCATATACAGGGGGAGGATGTCCCCCTCAGTCACAGTCATAGGGGAGGGGAGTAAGGGTAAAATGGGAGGGAGGAAGGAATGGGAGGATCCAAGGGATGGGATAACCATTGAGATGTAATATGAATGAATTAATAAAATATTAAAAAAAGAAAAGAAAAGAATCTATCATACATATGTTACTATAACTATTCGTATTATTACTAAAATATTCACTATAAAAATCTTTTTATCTTCCTAAATAGTTATGGTTGTTTTCCATAAGCAGTACATTGTGTTAGGAGTCTTGAAGGCCAGTCCAAAAAGATACTTTGATTCTTATCTGAATTTTTAAAAATACACTATGCCCCTGGGAAAGTAGTGTAGAGATCCAAGGAGTCACGGCCATGTTCTTGTAACAATTTTGCAAACCTGGAGGGAGGTGTTTGTTTACTGAAGAAAATATAAAGTGCATTTTGATAAAACACTTCATTTCATGAATGGTTGAGAAAAGTGGTTGCCTAAGAAATTTTAGTTTTTAGAAACCTGGTATGGTGGCACAAGTCTTTATTCCCAGCACCAGGGAAGCAGAGGCAGGAGGATCGCTGTGAGTTCAAGGCCAACCTGGTCTACAAAGCAAGTCCAGGGTAGCCAAGGCTAACATAGAGAAACCTTGTATCAGAAAAAAAAAAAAAAAAAGAAGAGATGGTGTTATTTGGAATATTTTCTATCCCTTTTGTGCAGCTGTTATGGGATTCTTGAGAACCCCTTGAGAAAAGGGTTTTAGAGTAGGCAGGTTGTATTTAGGAATGTATATGTATATGTGCATATATCAACAACTTGAAAGAGTCCATAGAGTTGAAAAAGAGCAAAGAGAGGTATGGGTGTTTAGAAGGAGGAAAGGAAAGGCAGAATTTATGTAATTATGTCATAATCTCAAAAAATAAATTTAGTTAATCTCTGCCCTCTGAGAAGCTGAGGCAGGCAATGCCTGGTCTACAAAGCAAGCTAGGGACAGCCAATTCTATACAGAGAACCCTGTCCCAAAAAAGAAAAAAAAAAAAAAAAGGTAAAAAAGTACAAAATAAAGGAAACTAAAAATGGAGAAACAAAGGTCACAGATGTTCACAAATAGTGTCAGTGAAAGATTCTGGATTCAGTTTACACTTGATATCACACCATGGTTGCAAATATCTACAACCATATATGTTTTCCTGAGGAAACATGAGACATAGATTTTAAAGCTGTATTATAAATTACTTCCATACTAACATCCAGTTTTTTTATATGTCCATTCTGAGATATGAATGAATCCATGAAGAAGGAGTACATAGGAAGAAAGACACCCAAGCTCCTTCCCCATGGGTACCACTATAAAGGAGGATTGTGTGATGGAGAGATGGGAAAGATAGAGTATACAGTGAAGAGACAGAAGATAAGTATACTGTGGACAAAGGTGGAACTGGAGACTTGGTAACTGTGAGGAACAGCAGATATGAGGAGGAGACATGGTGAGGCATTAGCTCAGGCTGCCAACAATGGCCACATCTGGATTTGTGGTCCTTCTACAGCTTGGGTCTGTGCTGATGTTTGGGGCCTGAGTTACCACCAAAGACCAAGCAGATTTCTATGGTCTGGGGTGCCACCAGGAACCATGGCGATATCTGACAGGGAGATGGGGATAAGAACAGCGGATCTGAGTGGCCTGTGTAGCCACCTGAGGCCATGCAGATATCTGGGCCCGTGCTACTGCTGAGGGTCATGTCTGGATTCACGGTCTTACGGCATCTAGGTTCTGTGTTATGTCTCAGGCCGGTGTTACCACCAAAGACCATGCAGATATCCCAGTCTGCCTGAGGCAATGTGCTGAGCTGACTCTGGCCCTCAGGAGAGCTGGCCCTGCCTCCCACCTGGGCAGCACAGTAGAGGTGACCTTGATTACGAGGGTGCGGGTGAGCCACCCTGAGTGTATGAGCTCAGGAGACCTAGCCCTATTATTCCTCATCTGCTGTGGGTAGTATGGGAAAGAGAGAGATGCGCACAACTGCCTTCCCCCTTGCCACCTGTGGCAGTGGGTGACTTGGCCCCAAGATCATGAGAACATCTTGATAGTTCCCCCAAACCCCTACTGGCTACAACACTTGGGGGATAAATCCTTGCCCCTCACATGGGCAGCACAATATAACTGGCCTTGGTGGCAAAGGCACTGGTGATTTATCCCAGCAGACTTGAGAACAAAAGAGAGCTGAAACTTTCCCTTCACCAGCTGCAGCACTGGGTGAGTTAGCCTAGCTGGCCAGCGCTAGAGAACTATCTCTGGGTTTACTGACACAGGAAAGCTGGCAGGCTGGCCAACTCAAGTCCTCCCAGGCCCAGATCCAGGGCTTTGAGTTGGCCCACCCCAACTAGGGTCTGCTAGAGCCCATGAAGCGGGCCTGGCCGGTCCTGCATATCCAAAGCAACATGATCTCCATGACACAGGACAATAACAGGATATCGGAGAGGACTCCCCGTAAGGATCCAGTACTGATAGTGTACCAGAAGCCAGAGACCATGAAACAAACCAATGACTCATTTGCAATGAACATTTGCCAATAAATGTGTGGACAAAAGGGTATACTTTGTGATACACTGTAGCACCAAAGCTTCTACTACAAGATTGTAGTGGTGGTGTTTTATTTTTGTTTTTGTTTTTTGCTTTTTTTTTTCTTTTCTATCTTATTTTATTTTATTTTGCAGAAAAGATTGCACGGGAGAGGGCCAATATGAAGAGATAGGGGGTGAGTGGGATTGGGGTGCATGATGTGAAATTCACAAAGAATCACTGAAACATTTTTTAAGGAGTTATTAATAGGGAGTATCTATATCACATCTGTATCTCTCTCTCTCTCTCTCTCTCTCTCTCTCTCTCTCTCTCTCTCTCTCTCTCTCTCTCTCTCTCACACACACACAAACACACACACACAGCTCTGAGAACATCATGGAAGGGGATGATTGTAAGAGGCACAGATCAGGGAGGACTACTGTGAAACTGAATCTTCTAGAAACAACAGGACCACTGCACCCGAGGGTTCACAACAGCTGTTGCCTACACAACACTTGCACAAGGTCAAACCAGGTGACAAAACATTTTGTCATTGCCAGGACGGTCTCATAAGCCTTCACCTCCCGCTCAGTAGCCCGTGCCTGTTGATAGCTTCTGTGAAAGAGAGAGTCAGTTTTCCTCAGTGATGTGGCCTCTGGCAGTCTGTGCTTGCCCTGTACCCATGTGCATACGAAGATGGCTGCTGTGTGTAAAGACTTGCTGCTCCTCCAGGGGACCTGCCTTTGTGTCCAGTATCCATGTCAGACAACTCATAGCTCTGTGTCACTCCAGCTCTGGGAGATAGGACTCCTCTGCCACTGCAGGCACTTGCACACTCACCTGCACACTTACCTGCACGTAGTCACATGCAGACCCTCATATGATTATAGTTTAAAATGATAAAAATAAGCCGTTCTCCAAAAAAGATAAAAAATAGTATTGACAGAGTGGGAACAGCTTTCAAATAGTGTTCACAAAACAATTAAAGCAAAGAAAGTTGAAAACTTGACAGTTCCTTGATCATGTTTTTCTCTAGAATTTGCAGATTATTTTTATTATGATAAAATATAAAATGGTATTCAGTAAATGTATATACTAAATGATCTTTCACATTAAAATTTTTTTCTAACGAAACCTTTCTCACTTTAGTACAATGAAACAAAAGAAAAACCATGTTACACTGTTAACTGTAAACTCATGAGGTAGCAATTAAACTACCGTTTTGGTCCCAGGACTAATTTTATGGTAACCTGAGCTAAAAGATAGAACAATTACACTTCATATTTAACACATCTTTTTCTCCATCTCCTAACTTCTAGTTATTCTTTGCTCTGCCTTTTTCGTGGTAAAGGGGCAGGGTTCTACTAAATGGGCAGGCATGAAAGAACTGGTGATGCTGTTTCCTGAGAGTGCAGTTGGATGCAGAGTGGGTGAGGTTTTGTAATGAGGTCTGTCTTCCCTGCAAATGTTCACATTCTGAAATCTGAGGCATAAGTCAGTCACTCTGAAAAGAAAATCTGTGTTGCATAAACTGAATAATTGTTGTGATATGTATGTAGTAGCGAAATATTTTAGAAAATGTGGCTAATTGCAATACTAAATGTGAGCTTCACCTAAGAGGTAAAAGTAAGAATGTAGCAATATTAAAAGTGAAAGCCATGAAGAAAGCAGTTTTGGATGGTTGCCGGATTAAAAATCTTGAATTCCATTCCTAGATCTTGTTTAGCTGCCTTCTTTTTCTGTGGAAAAGACTTCTATTTCTCCATTCCTGGGAGGCAGATTTTCCCCCAAAAGACAGTTTTTGTGACTTAATTGATCCTTGGTGGGGGTACACGCCAACTTAGGGGTCAGTGTGTTCTTTCATTTGGATCAAATTCTAAAACAGACATTTTGCAGGGAATTCTTCCTCTCTGCTCTGAGCAGCTCGTCCAGTTGGGTGGAGTTCGCCGACAGCCAGTCACAGGTCTGAGATTTGCTGATACCACTTTGCTTTGCACAAAAAAAAGCTCTATAACAAAAGAAAAGAAGCCACTCCTCCCTGACAGGGCCTGCAGAATGTCCAGCTAGTCCCTGAGGAGGAACTGTGCTCTGAAGGCTGCTGTGTCCCCAGTGAACAACAAAAGCCCTTGGCTGACAAATGCTTTCTGATTATCTATAAAAACAGCTGATCTTTATCTGCAATGGGAACTGGGATCTGATATTTAGTAGTTTCTGGGAAAATAATTCCTAAATCAACCTTAGAAAAATGGGATCAACTTTTGTTTTTAACTCAATTGTATCTTTTCAAGTAGTGTTTTTAAAAACGCAAGGTTGGTTGTTTTCAAGAGTAAAATATTTCTGCCCTGTGGTATTAAAATTAGCATGCTGAGCTGAATGTCAATAGTTAAAGGATACTATTTTAAAATTGTATCCATATGTGAATTTAAGAAATGTGTGACTTATTTATCCCATAAAGCGGAAATGACATTATATATTACCAATTTTGAAATTATTTCCCTTAATTAAACCAGTATTTTCCATTTCTACATAGATACATTGTGTTTTTAATCTTTTATTGTGTTTTCATTGAACATCTATATAAAATACTGGAAAGAGGATAATACTTGAATGAGTTGTGATGGATCCGTACACTCTGACTTATAGTTACAACTAAGGCTTGGTCATCCTCAATATCTCTGGACCCAGTACACATAACATAGCTAAGATCACTATTCACCAACGCCTCACCTCAACTATGCATTATTCCCATGTGTATTTTTAATATATTTTATTAATTTATTCATATTATATCTCAACTGTTATCCCATCCCTTGTATCCTCCCATTCCTCCCTCCCTCCCATTTTCCCCTTACTCCCTTCTCCTATGACTGTGACTGGGGGGGACTGCTTCCCCCTGTATATGCTCATAGGGTATCAAGTCTCTTCCTGTTGCCTGCCATCCTTCCTCTGAGTGCCACCAGGCCTCCCCATCCAGGGGACATGATCAAATATGAGACACCAGAATTCGTGTGAAAGTCAGACCCCACTCTCCACTCAACTGTGAAGAATGTCCTGTCCATTGGGTAGATCTGGGTAGGGGTGTGAAGTTGACTACATGTATTGTCCTTGGCTGGTGCCATAGTTTGAGCAGTACCCCTGGGCCCAGATCTGCCCATTATAATGTTCTTCTTGTAGGTTTCTAGGACTGTCTGGATCCTTCTATTTGCCCATTCTCCCATGCTTCTCTCACCTAGAGTCCCAACAGGATATCCTCCCCTCTGTCCCACTTTCCTGATAAGTGAAGACATTCATGGGACATGCCCCTTGGCCTAGTGTCCAGATATAAGTGAGTATATACCATTTGAGTCTTTCTGTTTCTGGGTTAACTCACTCATTATGATCATTTCTAGTTCAATCCATTTGTCCACAAATTTCGGGAATTCCTTGTTTTTAACGGCAAAGATCAAAAATTCAAGTGACACCACATGCTGGCGAGGATGTGGAGAGAGAGGAACACTCCTTCATTGCTGGTGGGAATGCAAACTAGTACAGCTACTTTGGAAATCTATCTGGTGCTATATCAGAAAATTGGGAATACGGCTTCCTCAAGACCCAGCTATTCCACTCCTTGGAATATACCCAGAAGATGCTCCAGCACACAACAAGAAGATTTGCTCAACCATGTTCATAGCAGCCTTATTCATAATAGCCAGAACATGGAAACAGCCTAAGTGTCCCTCAGTAGAAGAATGGATAAAGAAAGAGCAGTACATTTACCCCATGTGTATTCTTACATTGAAAATATAGTAATATTTCTAGAATGATCTTTCTAGAACACAATTTGCCACATCATTAGAAAGTCCTCTCTCTGTAAGATATATGCAACTCTTAATGATTTCTGCCCAATAAGCTCTCTACATCTCTGTCACTGTTATATTGAGTCAATTGAAGTTCTCAAACTATGATCACAAACTCATATTTCCACTCATAAACTGTCTGTAATCTGTCTACCCACACTTGTTTCTATTCTACTTTGCCTTATAAAACAAAACCAATGCTGTACTTTCTTCCATGAAACACTAAGATGCTTCACAACTCCCACAGAAGTTACCTTAAGTCTACCAAAGTTCTTTGTTCCTCTCATAGGTTCTTATTCTTGGACCAGCTTGAGCAGTATTCCAAATACTGTTTTATATATTGTGAGAAGATACTGTACTCTGAAAATACTTTTAGGAGGCAAAACCTAGCTCTGAGACTTCTTAGGTGAAAAATCATGATATTTAATCCACTTTGAAATGGGCATTTGTTCTCTACAGCTAGAAGCATAGTTGATGTCTTTACAAACACAAGCCAGCTTTGATACATCTGAGGGAGCTCTGATGGCCTCCTTCATTCTCCTGCCTGCACAGTTCCCCTCTGCTGTGTCCTTCCCAGGAACCACAGGAAGCCACTTGCATTCCTGCCAGCAAGCACTGTGTCTTTGCTAACAACTCTGAGGCACCTTTGTGTGCTGGGCACATACTCTAATCTTGCTGTTTTATGGATAAATCATGAGAAGCTGAATAACAGTTTCAATTAATTCATTCATTTAAGATGATTGAGTTTAAAGTTATATGAGAGCCATACAAGTCATAAATTACTTATTTTGATGCAGATAAATGATGGCTTAATATGCACACAGTTGTTATTTAACATTACTACTCCAAATACTCACAAATGACACATTTTAAAATAGATATAATCATAAACACACAATTTTGAAATACTGTTATAATTCTGACATTGGTTTAAGAAGCCTTTTTAATTTTCATATACTTAACTACATTTTGACCCCCAAATGACTTTCATAGGAGATATAGTGTATGTTTACTTTTTATTTTTCCTCTTTCATTAAACATAGATTTTTACATACAATAGTATATGTTTTTCCATCCCTCTACTTCTCCGAGCTCCACCCTTCCCCCCCCCCCACACACACACCTCCTTTGCTACATGGACTCACTGCCCTTTGGTTTTTCATTAGGAAAGAGCAGGTTTGTAGGAGATAACAACAAAACATCATAGGATAAAATAAAAACTATTATATTGAAGTTGGACAAGCCAAGCCAACAGAAAAGAAGGCACAAAGAAAAGGCATAGGAATCAAACACTCACTCATTTATACATTCAGGAGTTCCATACCAAGTATTAAAATTAAGGCTGTTGTTTATTTTCAAAGAACTTGTTGTAGACCCATGTAGGCACCATGCCTGTTGCTTCAGTTTATATGAATTCATATGAGCTTTGCTCAATTTATTCAGAGGGCTTTGTCCCCCTGATGTTCTCCATATACTGTGTCTTCCCAACTCTTTCTGCCTCCACCTCTGCAGAGTTCCCTCAGCTCTGAGGGGAGGGGGTAGGTGTAGACATCCCATAAATTTTTGTATTCCAAGGTCTGACTCTCTGCCTGTCTGTCTCTGCCTCTGTCTCTGTCTCTCTCTGTCTATCTCTCTCTCTCTGTCTCTCTGTGTCTCTACCTCTGTCTGTCTGTCTGCCTGCCTCCCTCTCCCTCTCCTTCTCCCTCTCTGATTATAGGCTGAAGGTATAATGTCTGGCTGTGGATCTCTATATTTTTCCCATCCACTGCAGGAGAGAGCATCTCTGAAAATGGCTGAGCTCAGGCCACATCTATGAATATACAGTATAGCAGAATGTCATTATGAGTGATTTACTTGGGTATAATTTTTAGACCAGTAGCATTTGGTTTTACTCTAGGCCTCTGTGCTATCTAGTTCCTGGGTCTTGATCACCCAAGTAGTGTCAGGTATGGTTTTCTTCTCACTGAATGGTACTTAAGTCAAATCAGACATCTGTTTGTTACTCTCACAGGTTTATGCCACCATTGCCCTCGCATGACTTGAGGTAGGACACATAGATCAAAGGTTTTGTGGTTGAGTTGGTGTTTAGATCTCTCTTTTGGTGGCCTGCAGAGTACCTTTCTATACCAAAGATGCTAGAACATGGGGGTGAAGGTTCTACATAGGCACACAGTTCAAGCAATTCATGTTCCAAAAGTTGTGTGGGTGTCATCTTCAGCAAGGGGGCCTTCTGTCAGTTTTTGAAAAGCAACCTATAGCCTTGCCCACAGCCTTATTGGTTTGAAGGATTTCCATGGGACCCTTTCAGTCAGCAATTCAATTAGATGAAACACAGTCCTGTTCTGAAAACTTCATTTGATGACAAGAGACAGACATTTGGAATTCTGTCTCAGGCATTATTTGGAGACTTCGTTAGTATTGTCTTAATATATTATAAGACATTTCCACTTCAGTAGGTTTCCACATCACCCTTCAAATGGCCTTTAATTCTACTTGTCTCTCTCTTGATTCCCTCCCACAGTTTTTTTCCCCACTCCTCATTTCCACCTGATTCTCCTGCTCTTGCCCATCTCCTACCATCTAGTCCACCCATAAAATCTATTCTATTTCCACTTCCAGGGAGATCCATGTGACCACTTCCCCACCCAGTCATTCCTCCATGTAGTGTGTTTCCTTTACAAATGTGGAGGCCCTTGTCTTTGGAGGATAAATATTAAGAACTGAGATGTTATCTTGGTAGATTTTAGCTTCAATGAGTACATAGTATCTTTCCCTATCTCTTCTGGTTAGTTTTAGTTTGAACTTCATTTTATTAGATATTATTTTGTTAGATAGTAAAAATATTAGCTTGCTTGTCCCCATACTACCAAGATACTGATTTTATTTTAAATTTTACTTTTTAAATTTTTTTATTTTTTTACATATACATTTATATTATTGCACACACACACCACATATATACTACATACAGCAAGAAGAATAACAAAACAGTTGGGAATTATATACATATTATATTCATAGTGTTTTGATGGTAGTATTTGACAACCTTGATGAAAATATCTTTTCTATTTTGGTGAGTCTAAAATTCTGAATGTAAATCAATATCTATCATATCTCATCTCTATCAACGTAAATATCTATGTAGATCTAAAAGTATCTTAGCCCTCTAAATACATAAGTTTAATTGTAAAACTAAACTATCTGGTCTTCATCCCCATCAGAGACTTGAGATTGCTAATACAACTATGTGGGAATATCTCTGAGACTGGCTGAGACGTGTCTAAGCACAGACAATACTTCTTGTTGGTTACAGAATCTCTGTAACTCATTATCAGATGCCATTCTTTGTATGGCATGAATGAATATTTACAGATGTCATACAAAGAGCAGAGAACTAGCCTTAATTGTTCTGTGCATCTCACACACCTCATATATTTATAATTTTTAAACTGTATAATGATTGTGAAAAATTATTTGTTTTCATAACTAAAGAACTGGACACTGACACTGGATCAGACATGACATGACTCATACTTCTTAGAATGCTGGATCTGACATCCTGCATCCTTCATATTCCAGCACCAACTGCTTCAGTTGCTATTCCTCATCAGAACAGGACAGCTTCGAAGAAAGCTTCCAATCCCAATCGGTCCAGCTTTTCAGAGTGTCCCACACAGGAATTCTATTAATCCTGGAATTTCTCTGCATTCGCTTGCTTATTAAGTCCAGTTGCTTGGGATATCTTTTCCCAATCCTTTACCCAGAGGCAATGTCTAGTCTTGATGTTGAAGTATGTTTCTTGGATGCAACAAAAGGATGGGTCCTATTTTTGCATTCATTTTAGTCTGGATTTTTTTATTGGTGGATTAAAGCCATTGATATTGACAACTATCAATGATAAACGGTTATTGATTCCTGTTATTTATATGGTGTTAGGGTTGGCTTGGGGTTTGTGTGTGTGTGTGTGTGTGTGTATGTGTGTGTGTTTGTGTGTCTGTGTGTGTGTGAGAGAAAGAGAGAGAGAGAGAGAGAGAGAGAGAGAGAGAGAGAGAGAGAGAGAGAGAGAGATCCTTTGATTTTGATGATTTGAGAGTGTTTAATCCTTGAGTTTTCATGGTTGCACTTATCCTTAAAAAGGTTGGAGTTTTCCTTCTAACAACTTTTGTACGTCTGGATTTGTAGATATATATTGCTTAAATTTGTTTTTATCAAGAAATGTTTTAATTTGTCTATTGTGCCTGAAAGCTTTTCTGAGTATAATATTCTGTGTTGGCATCTGTCCTCTGAGTCTGTAGAACATCTATTCAGGCCCTTCTAGCTTTTAGAGTCTCTATTGTGAAGTCATATTTTGGAATAACAGGTCTTCCTTTATATGGTAGTTGGTCTTCTTTCTTGTAGCTTTTTAATATTCTTACTTTGTTCTGTTCTATACATTTAGTATTTTGATTACTGTGTGCCATGGGGAATTTTCCTTTTTGCCCCAGTCTTTTGGCATTCTTTATGCTTCCTATATCTTAATAGACATCTCCTTATTAAGAAAAAATTTTTTAATAATAATAAACTTTATTCATAGTTTCTACGACATCTGTACCTGTTTTTAAGTTTCTTTTTTTTTAATTTTTTTATTAATTTATTCTTGTTACATCTCAATGGTTATCCCATCCCTTGTATCCCCCCCATTCTTCCCTTACTCCCATTTTCCCCTTATTCCCCTCCTCTATGACTGTTCCTGAGGGGGATTCTTCCCCCTGTATATGCTCGTAGGGTATCAAGTATCTTCTTGGTAACCTGCTATCCTTCCTCTGAGTGCAACTAGGTCCCCCCAATTTAAAGAAACTTTTTTCTATGATTGTTTTGAAAATATTTTCATAGACTTGGCCTTTTCCTAATATCTCAGATTCTTATATTTTTATTGAGGAGATCAGAAAATTTTTAGATTTAACAGTCTCTTTGACCATGGTATCCATTTTTCCTATTATATCTTCAGTGCCTGAGATTCTTTCTTTCGTCTCTTTTATTCTATTGGTAAAGCTTGTCTCTGTAGTTCCTCTTCAAGTTCCAAATTTTTTCATTTCTTGAATTTGCTCAGTTTGGATTATCTTCATAAACTCTACTATCTTCAGGTTTTGAGCAGTTTTATTCATTTCTTCTCTCTCTCTCTCTCTCTCTCTCTCTCTCTCTCTCTCTCTCTCTCTCTCTCTGTGTGTGTGTGTGTGTGTGTGTGTGTGTGTGTGTGTGTGTCTGTCTCTCTCTGTGTCTGTGTGTGTGTGTGTGTGTCTGTCTCTCTCTCTCTCTCTCTCTCTCTCTCTCTCTCTCTCTCTCTCTCTCTGTGTCTCTCTCTCTCTCTCTCTCTGTGTGTGTGTGTGTGTGTGTGTGTGTGTGTGTGTGTGTGTGTGTTTCCCTGAATTTCTTAAAGGGCGCCGATTGTCTTCATACATGTTCTTTTAAGGTCTTTTGTTAGTGTGAGAGGGCATGCTAAACTATGTTAGAATAGTCAGTGCTTGTTCTGATATGTTTGCAGGGCTCCTACGGAGACTTACTGTCATGGCTGTTATTGATTTTGTGTTTATATGACTTCTAGTCATCTAGAATTAGGATGATTATAGGTATGGATGTTGGCATCTGGTTTTATCTCTGCTTGGTAAGTGTTTTATTCCTTGATTTCTTCTTCCTTCTTCTTTAGAAGAGTGTGGTGGTTGTGTGCTTTCTGGTAGAAAATTCTCTGTAGACTTATCTCTCTGGTCTGCTCTGCTGCTGTGTTTACAGAGTATTCCCATTGCTGTTAGAGGCTGGGATAATGTGATGATTTGTGAAAGGAAGTTTGGAGGAGAAGATCTTGCAGACCCACTGGGTCTGGGGCCAGAGAGAAAAGGAGACAGCGGCAGGCTTTCTTCTACAAAACCATGGATGCTACTGGGAAGATTGAATTGGACGTAGCAAAAGAGGTATATACCTGCCATCAGCCTACTTGTTCTGGCATAAGTGGCCCCTGAGTTTGCAGGAGGTGCCTAGTGGAGATGGCAATGAATCTTCAGAGGAAGGTTAGAAGTAGATTATCCATGGGATCTATAGGAGATGGAAACTAGCAGGCAGAGAATGCTGTCCTGGCTATTCTTCTGCAGAGCTGGGGAAGAGACTGACGGGATGGATCTGGGGGAAGCAGAAGTTATATTTCGCTTATTAAACTCTCTCAACCCAGTGTGGGATTATCCCCAAATAATAGCTGTCTTCTGTTTCCAGACAACAACTATGAAATCCAATGGGATATGTGCTAACTGGCTGCATTGTAGAGGTATCAGTTAACAGGAGAACACATTTCAAAGCCACCATTGAGGAAAATGATTGCTGAATTTTATTTCCAATGTAAGAGAGGATTAAATTTGATTCAGCAAAAGTTGTTTGCAAAATGGCATTATCACTACAATGGTACAATTTAGAATCCAAAATTATAAGCACAATACCATACATGTACATGCACACACACACACACAGACATGCACACACACAGAGAAAGAGAGAAGGGGGGAGGGGGGATTCCATATGGGATTTCTTTAGACACAAAATTTTAAATTAAATTTCCAATGAATTAAACTTCTTTTCAAAATGTTTTAGGATTAGATCTGTTTCTTGGCCAATTTTCTATCATACTACAAAAGGCATTGGTAAGTCTTGTGGTGCATGCCTCACCATCACCCAAAGGCATGCTTATAAACACATATAGCTGTGTTCAACCTAATTTCTCCAACAGTAACCCTGGGATGAGAGTTTTCACAGTATGCTTTATAATTTTGTGGCCCAGAAATATTCCTTTATTGTGATTCATCACAATAAAATAATGGTGATACTTAAAATGCTAGTTCCCATACCTTGTTATCAGTAGACTTTATCAGACTTGTGAGCATCCTGGGAGCCAAGCAAACTATGATTTTAAAAGAAGGGACTTGATACCCTATGACAATATACAGGGGGAGGTAATCCCCCTCAGGAACAGTCATAGGGGAGGGGAATAATGGGAAAATGGGGGGGGGGAGGAATTGGAGGATACAAGGGATGGGATAAACATTGAGATGTAACAAGAATAAATTAATAATAAAAAAAAGTTTATCATGTGATGAGCATGTGACTTTACAGCTATTATTCTGTAGTCTCAGATCTATACTTTATTTTTTTACAGGTGTCATCATTTACAATGATTCTTTTTATTTTCTCTGGACATGACCTATAATTAGAGAATGCCTGATACCTGTCCTTCTTGTTCCTGTCCACCAAGGCAGCCCACATTAAGAGGGACATGTATGTTGTTGTGATAACTACCCAGACTAGATAACTGTGAGTATTTTCAGGGCTTAGTGTCATTTTCCTTTGTTGAAATACACAGGACAAGATTGACCTCTCATGACCCCACATATTTTCTACTTTCACAGATACTGTTGTGATTTATTTATTTCCAGAAAAAGGAGTTGCCTCAAGAGTGCAGAATTTATGCAGTTCAATTCTCCCTGCTTTTTAACTATATACAAACTTCTTTATTATCTTGCAATTAAACTTCTTTGTTTAGATAGTTTTCTATACTTGTTTTAAAAGTAAAGAGGCCTAATAATTAAAGACAATAACAACTTACTTTCTTAAGGTTTTCATGTGTCAAGAATTCAGGCATAGCTTGAGTGTTAGAAGCTCCCAACAGCACAATTACAGTGCCAGCCAAGAAACATGCTAAGGAAGTAAGACTTTTCCACAAATCCTTGCTACCTGTACCCTTCTCAAAACATGGTTTTATCAAGACAGATAGGAAAATCATTATGACTTCTAGGGCTCTCTTGATTAGGTCAGACCCACACAGGAAATATCACTTTTGATTAACTTAAAGACAAGTGATTAGTGGTTTTGATTACAGCTTCAAAATCTCTTCACCTTTATCTTATAATCTAATGTAATCACAGGCATGTTATTTGGAGCCTCATTTGTCTCAGAGTCATCTGTTATGTTGGATGCTTAGAGGCATCTTAGATCCATGCTGACTAGCACCAATAAGTGACAGTTTAATGTAGAACATGTTAATATTAGCTAGCTGTTACTAAAATATATGTACATGAAAAATGAAAAGCAAAAGCATAAAGAGGAAATACATTTTCTCATTACCAATTTACTGCCTTTTCCATGTTTATTGGCATATTTAGAAAGATTATTAAACATGATCCGGAGTGTTCTAGTATGCACTGAATTGAGAAATTCCTTGTTATTTAAGTAAAAATCTTTTAGATAGATATTCACTACATATTTGTGCATCACACACACATAAATGTGAACTTCTATGATATTTTATTGTGCTCGTGTACCGTGTTATTTTAGTTACTCAGTCAGACAAATAGAGCTGTGTAAATGTGGATTTTTTCCTGTGCCCCAGCTCCTGAAATAATCAGTCCTAGAGCTTATATTTATAATTATATGCCTAGGTTATAATCTTTGGTTTGTTCCCTGGCTAGCTTATAGCTATTTATCTATCTTATATTTGTCTCATGTGGATGGCTACCTCTCCTCCAATTTTCATGCATCCATCTTTCTCAGAGTCTGAGGAAAATCTCTCTCTCTCTCTCTCTCTCTCTCTCTCTCTCTCTGGAACTCCCACTTCCTTATTTTCTGCCTCAGCTGATAGGCTTTTTTATTGACAGGTAATACATGCTTACAGACACAAGAGACTTCTTCTACAGAACTGCATGCTCATTTTCTCATTTCTGTGAGTGAAATGCTGATGAACCACCATACATTGGACACAGGACTCAGAGAAATCCAGTTGGGTCTGAACTAACTCATAGTAATGGAAGATGTCTGTGTATACTACCAAGGGGACAGATGGAGCCAATAGTTCTGCCCAGCTGTGATGCCTATGATCCACAAGAACAACTGGTATGACAAAGTATCCCCAACGCTGCAGCAGTGACATGTATCTTGGCATGTCACATGTATCCGTTTAAATGGACTTAAAGCCAACTTAATAGGAAGATAATCATGCTTGCCATTGTAAACCCCAGCCTACTACATGTAACTAGCGAGGTCATGGACCTTACAGGAGATGCTATTACTCCCACTTTACGAACCAGCATGCCTCCTAACTGAATTCTAAATAGTTGTCTTTATACACGCAGTTAAGTGTCACTCTCAGCCCTTACCAAAGACACTTCTCTTCACAGCAGACAGAGATAATTTCAGAGAGCAACTACTGTTCAAAAATGTATAGAACAAACAAACTGGGGTGTACCCAGCCCCAAGTAATACATCTACAATACAATTCCCACCTAGCACATGTGACAGGAAATGTCATGGGAGAAGGGGTGAAACACTTTAAAAGGCAGAGGGCTGCAAAGTTGGCTATAAGACTGTGCCTTCTAGAAATGACAGGGAAGCTGTTCCCTCTAAACCTCAACATTATGGATGCTGCAATAAGACCTGACGAGTGACAACCCTAATAGATATTCTACCTTGAAAGGTGAAATCTCACATGGCCCTACCTCTAGATGAAGATGTATAGGAAATTAATGACTACCAAGAAAGGGAGAACCAGCCTTCTCAGGAATAGGTCACCTAGGTGGTTTTCCAGTACAAAGCAGCCAGCCTGAAAACACATACATACAAGCAACACTAAAGAGACTGAGTGGTTGTATTCACATATTTCTGTCTTTATGTATGTGTAACAACAATAATTAAAGAAAAAGAGACTATCAATTTCAGAGGGAGCAAGGTAGAGGGAGAGACAGGCAAAAGAGGAAGGGAAGATGCTGTAATTAAATCTTAATTTTTTAAAATTACAAATAAAAAAATGAGATTTCCTAGCAAGGGGCCTGGGCCACCAACCTAGACACACAACCTTTGACCTACAATCTGTCCTACAAGCAAAGTGTGCTGGGAAAATGGTGGTTCAGAACTTGTGGTAGCAGCCCACCAAGGACTGGTCCAACTTGAAGCCAACACCATGAAGGGGAGCCCACATCTAGCACTGCTTGGATATTTAGAGGCAAGATAGCCCACACTCCCAGGATAGAACAAAATATGACCAGCAATAAAATGAAGCAAAACAAAAAACTCTTAATGAATTGATTCTTAATGATATTCTGCTAAGCTCATAAATCTGTGCTAGACCAATTATCATCAGAGAGGCCTCACCCAGCAACTGATGGGAACAGATGCAGTGACCCACAGCCAAACATTATGCTGAGGATACCAGGAGAACACAACCCACAGAGTCAACTAAGCTTGGCTCTTAGGGGCTCACAGAAATGGATGTGACAAATATGGACCCTGGGTGGGTCTAAGCTAGGTGTTCTGCATATACATTGAGGTTATGTAACATAGTGTGCTTGTGGGACCCTCAAAATGGGAGTGGATACTGTCTGTGACTCTTTTCCCTCTTCTTTGTACCCTTGCCCTCCTACTGGGTTGCCAAGTCCAGCCATGATATGAGGGCCTGTGCTCCATCTTATTGTATCTTCTTAGGCCATATTCAGTGGTCATATCTGGAAGGCCTTCTCTTTTAGTTTGTTTATTTATTTAAAAAATACAGAGGATGAGTTGATATGAGGGAGAGAAGAGGTGGTAGAGGGACATGTGCATATACATATATATATATATATATATATATGTGTGTGTGTGTGTGTGTGTGTGTGTGTGTGTGTGTGTGTGTGTGTGTGTTTGTGCACGCGAGCGCGCACACGCGCATTTGAATAAATTTCTAGAGGAACTATTTCTTCTTGTAATAGGTACTTTTTGTATGTTGACAATTATTGATTTTTTTATTTAGAAATGTCAATCTATAATGTCAGTGTCCATGTTCCTCACTATACTTAACAATGTTGGCCTCTGCAATGTGACATCTAAATATAAGTACTTCTTTATGTCTATATCACATGTACCCTGAACTAGGAGCATGGTGATTGTAGCTTGACGTGTTTTAAAACATTACATTCTCTTGTTCCTATTTTTATTCTTCATAAATTTTGCTTTTTTATCTAATGACATTGCATATTCCCAAGCACAGGAAGAACATCCCAGGAATGTACAGGCCAGAGTGTGACTCACAAGGGACACTGTCCTGACATATTCAAAGCAAGAGGCATGTGACACATAAAGGTGGAAAGAAAATTCCTGTTCTTTACATCCATCTCCTTCTGTGATGCCTCCTGCTTTTCCTGAGCACAAACATCACTTATTGCCATGAGTTAGGAGGCTTCAGGGATGAGTTTGCTACGTATATGGCTGGCATATACTTAGAAACTCAGTCTTTAAACTCCAATTGTTATATTTCTTACCTACTGGTTTTTGTAGAAAACATTTAAACCAGCCGAACTCAAAAATGTTTAAAGTATAGTTTATGTAAAGTGTGTAAAACAAATAAACTAAATATCTAAGTAAAATAAGTGTAAAGTAGGTATGGTGACACACGGGAAATACGAGCTCTTAGGAGGCTAAATCAAAAAGATCTCAAGTACAAAACTACCCTGGGTTATTTGTCAAAAAGAGAAATAATTAAAAAACTCTCTTAGCTTATCACCAATGACTTAGTTTATGAAGTATACATCTGAAATTTTTCTATACTCTATAAAGTCAACAAATGAGGTAGAATAAATTAACTGTTTTCAAATTTTATATCTTTGTTTCATGTAAAGGCAAGTGTAAGACATAGTGAAGAATAGTGTTTGGTGATTCTGAAGTCTTCAGTGCAATTAGAATAGAAACTTTTGGAAAAAAAAACCTTTTTCCAAAGCTACATCTAATATCTATTTGCCTCACCAAGCAAGATTTAAAATGACTTATTTTGAAGGTTTATAAATAAATAACTTAAAAAATTAGGAGAGAAAATAATCAATTTCTTCTATATGAGAATCTTGTTACTACAAGTAAGTGTTCAGCTGAGAAACCATGTCCTGAACAGGCACGTCTGTACAGTGCATTGGAGAGCAGCAGTCCATTGGTGCAAAGCTGCAGAGTACGTATAAAACCACATTGTCACCATTCAATCTACCAAAGAAGGAAAGCTTAGCACATTGAAACTTTCCTATAATACTCTTTCCATAAAACATTTTATTTACATTTACTATTTCTTATAAACAAAGCACAAATTTGTATAATCTTTCCATACTGTAATATGAGAGGATATCCATAGCAATTAAGATTTTACACTGGAAAAATCTATTCCTGTGATCATAAACGTCATGGTCATCCTGGCTGCTTGCCCCTTCAAGCCCCAGCCCTCACATCTGGGGATACTTTATTCCACCCACAGGTTCAATTCTACCTCAGGCTCTGGAACCATTCCAGTAATAAACAAAAGGTAAGAGCCATGTCTTAGTTTCAAGGCACAGTTTTCTTTTCCATTAGAGTAAGAAAATGTTCATGGGTTACTTTGTAGAATGGAGATGAAGTACAATGGCCTGGAAAAATCCATCCCCACTGGTCTTGAACTGGAAGAACAGAGGTATCAATGTCCCACTTGTCTTACCATAAAAGTAAGAGGCTTCCATTACCCTTTCTATAAACCAGCTCCCACCCCCAAAAGTAAGACCAGTGTACAGTACACTGTACACCTTATTACATCACACCCAGGGAGCAGATCGACTTTACAGCTTCACAGGGTATATAACCTGTCCATGATTGCACTTCCACATGTTGCTCTAAAAGTGACAGAACCTAAGAAAGTGATGGAGTAGGACAGGGGAGCTCAGGAAATTCTGCACTGACTGTTAGGGGATATTGCCATAAAATGACTTTTGTAAAGTCAGTCTTCGCTTTTGCCCATATTTATGTCATAGATGAATGCATTAATGAGACAAATTTTTCACTTTACATAAACTCCTAAAGCCTGATATCAGGGACAAAGGCTGATGAGGCTAGTCAGGCTGGAAAACCAACCAACCAATGCTGGGTTGGAAGAGCCTTGGCATACATTAAATGGTCTCTCCACATAGTGTTGTGTGAGGTACTCATATCCTTGCATATGACTGATTTACTTGAATTACTCAATTGACTTCATCTGGCATCTTGAACTGTTTAAAGGTAGTTATCAAAGATGTCAGGTTAGGTTAGACTCATAAGCCAATTAGTTAGGTAATCATGTGATAAGCAACTCCCTTTATGAGTCTAATCTCCAAGTCCTGAATGTGTGAAGTGGAAATACATTATCTTCATTGATTTCAAACAATAGCATAATCCCTGTACAGAGTAAGATATAATTGCAGAAAAATACCACAATATTATTTATTGTTTGTTCCACTATGTGGATATTTTGTCCGATCTTCTGAATTGTTCTGCTAAACACTTTCAGCATTTAAGGCTATAATCAGATAGACTTATCCAAGACCCTGCCTGGCAGAGCATTTTTCTTTATAGGACTACTTAGATGAAGTTGAAACCTGTCCTGACCACCTGTTTGTACCTCAGCTTCCAGGGACCTATTAATATAAACCACCCCCAGACTGGCTCCCTCAGTGACCAAAGATTTTGTCAGTGATTTACTCAGTGAACACATTGCTGGATTTAGAGCCAAAAAGCAGTGGTGACCATCCCATAATCCCATGAAACTGTCTTGCAGCACTCTGTGAACTGCAGCTCTGTCTATCCACTCTCTTGTTACTGAGTCATTTAAGGGATTTAAGTGCTCCCAAAATACAAAACTCAACATTGTTAAAAGGCTGAAAGTTAACACCTGAAAACAGCTCATTATAAACTAGTAATTTCTGGTAATATTCCGCCGCCCCCCTCCCTGTCTTATGCTCTAGGTTTTATGTTTAATTTGAATTCAGGCTGACCTGTACCATAAAACTGGACTTTCTTCATTTGCAAATTGTCCCAAAACTTCAAAGTCTCCATTAAAAATGCAATAGTTAAAAAATGAAAATATATATGTGTATATATATATATATATATATATATACATATATACACACACACACATATATTTAAATATGGCTGGGAAAAGCCACCTCAAGTGGTATTTCCCTCTTTTCCTATTTGAACTCAGCATCACTCCTAGTGCTATTGTGATCAAAACTCAGAAAAGCAAACTTACATTAACTGAAGCTTGCACTTCTGTGTGGTGCAGTTCTGGACTTGGCTGCTTTAGATGGTGACATTGTTTTTGTTCTTGTTGTTCTTGCTATTTTTGTTGCTGTTGTTGTAGCAGCAAATGTTTCCCGCAGCCAGCCTTCTGCAGGCTCAAACTTGGAAAAAGTGATGCTTTGAGGAACAAGTAGAGGGACCCCTACCTACGGAAGTTGAAGGCAGCTTGACTTTAAGGAAGGAGGAACTGATAGTGGGCAAACTCAGCCGTCCTTGGGAAGTAACTATGGTTACTTGATGCATCTCAGGAGGATCTAAGCAGAATGAGATCTAATAACTTGGCCATGGGGATTTCAGAAAGCGTCTATGGGCCTAACCTTGTAGCCAATGGGGAGAGACAGCAAAATTGAGTTTATAGATAAAACAGCAGTGGTAAATGGTAAAATAAAATTGGTGGAGATTATCAGAAACAGGAAGAAACTTTGTATTATGAAATATAATGCAGCAAGGGAGTACCAAGTTGTGCCCCCTGAGAATTTATGGCATACAAAACCTGGTATAAAGAGGTGTATTGTGGGAAGGGAGAGCATTGAGGACCTGAAGAAGGGATAGAGGCAGAAGAGTGGGCATGTATTTAGACAATTGAGGGGCAGAGAAGAGAATGGTGCAAAAGAGAGATAAAGACCTCTGGAAACAGCAAGAGAGAGCAGGGCTGGTGGGCAGTCCTTTCATCCAGTTGCACACACCTGGCTCACCTGGTGGCATCAGGTGATGATGTAAGCAAATGCTAAGTCCTTGGGGGCTGGCCAGGAGGATCTCCTGTATGCTAACACTATGAATATATTGATTTTAAAAGATACCCATCAGAAAGTAGTCACTGGTATAACATAACATACAAGTATTCACTGGCTTGATCTTGTGTTAGTTTCATGCAGGCAACTATAGCTGTTGTGAGTTCATGAGTAGATGAGCCTTCTTATATCCAGAAGACTGGTTTGAACCTGTCCTACCAAACTCTGGCTCTTATAATCTCTTTGTCCCTCTACTAAGATATGCCCTGAGCCTTGTGTAAGGAGGTGATAAGGAGGTGACAAAGATATCTTGTTTGAACAGAACAATTCCACAGTCACTTGGTCTCTGCACTCTGATTAGTTGTGAGTCTTAGTGCTTGCTCACAGCTACCCATTGCAATGGGAAGCTTTTTTTTTTTTTTTTTTTTTTTTTTCAAAATGACATAGTAGGTTGTAATCTAGAGCCTATGACAAAATCAACCACAGATTTTGGTGTTGTTGTTGTTGTTGTCAAATTTAGAATACCAGGCATGATTTCCATCCTGTGGATTATTCATTAAATCCTATCAGAAAGCTGTAAATTACCCCTATAGCATCCATGTTATTACTGTACCAATAGAAATATGTTCCAGGCCTGTCATTGTAGCTCAGGACTCATAAACAGAAATGATTGCTGATATTGAAGCCCCATAGAGTCTTCTGTTACCCCAAACTATACAACATCAGGGAAGCTTTTATGCTAGTATCAGCTTGACTTTTCCACATTTCATGACCAAACTGTGGAAACCTGCTTAAACTGTAGCTATTCTGTTAACACTTGCTTTCCTATTTAGCATAACAGAAGTCACTTTGTATTTAAGTCTCTATTTTGATCATAAGATGATATTACATTCAGTTTCTCAGGCTTTAGCTTCCAGGAAGCTTAAATAGCGTTTTACTTACAGTTCAATACTTGTAGAACATTCTGCTTGAATTAATGGTATATGTTCTACTTAAACAAAACCACAGTACACAGCTATGTTCCTTTCTCCCTGAATGGTGGTGAACTGGGAAGTCCTCGAGCTTATATCCCAGCCAATCAGCCTAAAATGCTTTGTCTAGCTACGTGAATACAATATACTAGGAACAAAATCAATTCCGCTGTGTTTAGCTAGTCAAAAAGATGTGATGCTGTCCTTCTTTTGCTTCCTACCTGGTTACCTAGATGTTACCTGGTTACGGTTTTTCTTATAAAAGGCTTGACTTAGAAGTAGGCCAGCATCACATGCTCCCAAGTCATTTCTGTGGCCCTGATTGCAATCAGCCTTGTCTTGGGGTGTGCTGTCACTCAATAACCCATCAATATCTCACTGAGATGGGTGCCTGAGTAGTTTGTGTGGCAATTCTTGTACTACAACAACTACATGATGTTTTTTAGAAGAGGTTCTTATCATCATATTCTGATGGGTCTCTAAGAGCTATGGTAACAGCCTGGAGAGTTTTGGAAGTTTCTGGAGTTCTGACCTACACCATTAAGGGGAATGTACCATATCTGGTCCAGTCTTTTTTAGAAGGTTTTATATTTTAAAATATAAGATATAAGGCAAAAGATATAAGGTACCAGGCAATAGATATTATGTTATAGAGGAGTTTATTAAATGAGCACTGGAGGGGAGAAAGAAAAGGAGGAGGGGTAACAGAAAGAGAGTGCAGGGGGTGGGGAGAGAGAAACAGAGACAGAGGAAGAGGAGGAAGAGAGAGGGGAGAGAGGAAGAGAAAGAGAGAAGGAGGCTAGCGAGAATTGTCTTTTATATAGCCCTGAGCAGGGCCACGCCCCCATGGTAAGTAGGCAATGACATCACAGGTAGGCATACTGAAGCAGAATTCTAACATTAAGGCATCCCCTCATTCTTTCACACCACTCTCACCTGGAGTTCAGCAGTGAGTCCCAGCATCTTTCTGGATCTCTCGCTGAGTAGAGTCCTTCAGAGGACATCTATGTTGGGCTAATATCCAGTTATAAGTGAATATATACCATGAGTGTGATTCTGGGTCTGGGTTTCTTCTCTCAGGATGATTGCTTCTAGTTCCATCCATTTGCATGCAAATCTCAAGATCTCCTTGTTTTTAGTAGCTGAGTAGTAATCCATAGTGTAAATGTACCAGTTTCTTTATCCATTCTTCAGTTGGAAGACATCTAGGTTGTTTCTAGATTCTGGCTATTATAAATAAAGCTGCTATGCACATAGTTGAGCAAATGTCCTTGTATGTTGGAACATCTTTCAGTATATGTTCAGCAGTAGTATGGCTGGGTCTTGCAATAACACAATTTCCAATTTTATGTTTTATTATGTGCAGTATGGTTTACCTTGGCATGTTTGACACAGTCTGATTGTCTGGCATAAGAATGGTATGATCTGAGGCACTGGACAGTTGTTCTCTACCACATAACTTGAAGCTCTTTATTTAGAGGGTGTTCTGATTTGTTTCCTAACTTGTGCATGTAACTTTTACAATTACCAGCATTCAAATCTTTAAAATGGTATGTGATTAAATTCTAGATGGTGCCAAGACTCAGAGATGAAACTGCTCCATATGGTCAGGAAAAGTGACTAGAAGGTTTGAGATCAAATCATCTACCACTCCAAAGGTTTTTAAATGGGGGTGGGGTGGGAGGTGTGAACCAATAAAAACAATTTTTATTGTTCAATAAATGCATTTATTTACATGGATAGAAGTCTTTTCTTCTTGTTGGGTCCATGAACACTCTAAGGTCACTAATTGAGAAAATGAGAAAAGAGAGGCGTAAGGATATAAACTGATCTCAATATCATATTGCAAACTCTATAGTGCAGACATTCCTAGTTGGAATCATTACAGAACTGTGTGTGAACCGTGGAGAATAGAAAAGGAAAGATGGGTAAGAAGTGTGTATGCCAGGACCCTTCCCAGGTGGGGTGCTTTCAAAATACAGAGTTTAGCAATTGAAAGACAGGAAGTCTGTTCAACACAGAAGGTGAAGTTTAACTAAGGATTAAGTTAAAATATTTTCAACTAAAAGTCAACCTAGGTACATTGTGAGTCTTTCCAGGTGTTAGAATGGGTTTCTGAAAGACATTTTCTTGATCGGCTTACACTGTTAACTAATGCTGCTTATGTTTCAACCAACTCTGTGTTTTCTCTCCTCAGAAAACAGTCAAAAGATTAACATTGTTAATATGATACATACCAACATTTTTCTGTATTGGCTCTTGCTGCAGAGATGGAGTATAGTGTCTCCGGAGCCTGTATTTCTACTTCTGAGTTTAATTCCTATGAGGCTGAACAAGGATATTGCTATTTGGCAGTCAGCTCCACATCACTTATAAATCCACATATCCCATCTTTGTCTTTATGTGAACTCAGCAGAGAAATATGTACATATAATAAGTTCAATTTTACCTCCACACTCTTGTACTATAAAAAATAAAAGTTGCTATCTATAATACTTGTGGAGTATGTACAGTGGAGGTAAAGCAGAATTCTATAAACTCAAGGAAACGACAACCAATCAGACAAAGCTCTTCTGAGTATATTTTGTTGCCAGGACCACAACAGTGTAAGGAACAATCTCACAAAAAACAGTTTTGTGAACTAGTGATTTCCTCAAAGACAAGAAAAGGAATTATGATTATACTTACCTCTTGCTTATGATGTTTATGAAAGAACAAAAATGCATAAATTTTATACTTAAGTTAGATACAGATCAATCTGAATTCTAAAGATACATCTTACATGCTTTGCATACTGTTTATAGCCAAACTGTAAATATTAATTTTTCAAATGGTTTTGGTTTCAGAGCTCTGACTGTAACTTTAACATTTATTGTGTTTCTGATTCTGAATTCTAAGTTGTACTATTATACCAATAATGCCATTTTGCCAACACTTTTTGATGAATCAAAGTTAATCCGTTCTTACACTGCAAATACAGTTCAGTAATCATTTTCCTCAACTGATGCTTTGGAATGTGTGTGCCTATTAACCGGTACCTCTGTTGTCAAGTAGCCTGCTACCACACATCCCATTGGAATTCAGAGTTGCTGTCTGGAAATAGAAGACAACTATCATTTGGCGACAATCCCACAGTGGATTATGAGAATCGTCATGAGTGAAGGGAAGAGATGGTGCTTCAGGCCAAAACCTCGCAAGTAAATCCACATTGATTGTGCCTGCATGACTCAGACACTTATCATGTGATACTATCTTAAATTTTGTTTTGTGTATCTGTTTCTGGAGAGTAAAATCTTAAAAGATTAAGTTTCCTTTTTTTTCAGAAAGCACACAGTAATTTTTTTAAAGTAGTTTGTGTGATAGTATATCTTTCTCATTTTTCCTTGTGATTTTACAAATTAAATAAAGAGAATAGTCTGCTGTGAAGATAAATGTAGACTCCATCTATAGGTAGGTCAAATATTTCATATGAAGGAATGAATTTCAGGTAGTCAGAACTACAATACTATTGAAATGCTGTGAAATAATTATGAATAAATTTAGAAGTTGTTTTGCATATTCATTTATTTGGAACCCATAAAATCTCACACATTTTTTTCTTTCACAGCCACCATTATATATAGAGAGATTATGCCATACATACCCACATAAATATTTGTAGATCTGCATATCTTTATGTATATGCATATATTTTATTCATATACTCTCTCTATATATATAATAATTATATATATATATATTTTTGCTGTAGGGAGGAGAGGGCTCGTAACAGTCACCTTCCTGTTGGTAGAAAGCTTCCCTGGGAAAAGGTCATACAACTTAGATACTGTAGGCAACGAGGACAATCACGACTCTGGGAACATTCCCAGGTAGTGTGCTGTTATAAATGGTTAAAAACAGCCATTTTAAAATATAATTTTTTCATGAACACAGGGACGGAAACAGTTTGTCTACAGAGACCCATCTAGGATGGAAATATGGAGTGAGACTGAAGAGCACTCATGGAAGATATGGATCACTGGGGTTTGGAGAAAAGAAACACACATACAAACACACACACACACACAAGGAAGGAAGGAAGGAAGGAAGGAAGGAAGGAAGGAAGGAAGGAAAGAAAGAAGGAAACAAAAACATAAAACTAGCTATTCTCTGGTCCCAGACTAATTTTTTCTTCCTTTCTCTTCAACCTCTGTCTTCTCACTTCCCTTTCTCTTTCTTTTCCCAAACTGGACACAGTATTTTTGAAAGCGCACATTTCATCATTCTCTCCAGAAGATTCCTTTTTTTTTTTTTACTCATCAAAAATGAGTCATACAATCCTCCTGAATTCATATCTGTGTATTCAGTAGCAATAATATGAATAAAAATAAAATAGTGTGGCATCAGCACAATCATTCTATACACACCGCTTAGACTCACTGGCTAAAAACACCAGATTTATTTAAATGAAGAAGAGAAAGCAAGACACATTTCCCTTTAGATTCCTTCTTTCTGTCTTTTTGTTCAGAGACATGGTTTCTTTGAGTAGCCTTGGCTGTTCTGGACTTGCTTTGTAAGCCAGGCACAACTTGAACTCACAGAGATCTGTCTGCCTCTGTCTACGCGAGTGCTGGGATAAAAGGTATGCACCACCACATCTAGCTCCTCTGTAAATTCTTTTATTTGCTAGAGTCTGACATTTTATAACGGGTACTGCAGGGCAGAGTTGAAAACAACAAAATAACTTGTAGTATTTGAGAATTCTTGTACCTGACAGTCAAACAAAAAACAAACTCCAGTTGGCTACCAATAACAATTGGACTCCACTTTTTAAAAGTTTCATTGGCAATGCCATATAAAACCCTTATAACAATTGATAAACTCTCCAGAAAAAAAATATTTTCAATATTAATAGGTGGCTAGGTTTTAAATAGTAGCTATCTGTTGCCTTCTTAGCATGTCTGTAATTCAGACAATACAAGCATGCAACTGAACCTAGTAAAAGGAACTCCTAAATTATCTTGACCATAGCAATTAGAAGACAGTATGGGAAAAGCAGTCTTTTGTGACCACATAAATATCAGAAACACACACTGAGAGGGTTAATTAACCCTGAGATGGTGGAGCACACCTCTAATCCCAGCACTCAGGAAGGCAGAGGCAAAGGGATCTCTGTGATTTTGAGGGCAGCCTGGTCTCCAAGGCTAACCGAGAAACACTGTCTTGAAAAACCATCAAATTTGTGGATAAATGGATTGAGCTAGAAATGATCATAATGAGTGAGTTAACCCAGAAGCAGAAAGAATCAAATGGTATATACTCACTTATATCTGCATACTAGCCCAAGGGGCATGTCCCACAAAAGCCTTCACTTACCAGGAAACTGGGACAGAGGGGAAGGCATCCTATTGGGACTCTAAATGAGAGACGCATGGGAGAATAGCAAAATAAAAGGATACAGAGGGTCCTAGAAACCTACAAGTAGAACAATATGATAGGCAGATTTGGGCCCAGGGGTCCTGCTCAAACTAAGGCACCAGCCAAGGACAATACAGGAGGTAAACTTTAAACCCCTTCCCAGATCTAGCCAATGGTCAGAATATTCTCCACAGTTGAGTAGAGAGTGTGATACGACTTTCTCACGTACTCTGGTGCCTCACATTTGACCATGTCCCCTGGAGGGGGAGACCTGGTGGCACTCAGAGGAAGGACAGCAAGTAGCCAAGAAGAGACTTGATACCCTATGAGAATATATAGGGGGACGTAATCCCCCTCAGGAACAGTCATAGGGGAGGGGAATAATGGGAAAATGGGGGGGGGGGAGGAATGGGAGGATACAAGGGATGGGATAAACATTGAGATGTAACAAGAATAAATTAATAAAAAAAAAAAAAGAAAAACCAAAGAATCAAAACAAAACAAGGAAACAAAATACAAAAGCAACCCTCCCAAAAACCCAGACTAGAACCAAACCCCAAAACAAACAGTAGTAGTCAGTAAGCATATCTAGTATTTCTTAAAAACCTCTAAGATACATGAGCAACACCCAAGAAGTTCTTCTCCAATTTCCTACTAATCCTCTTTCTTGTGTACTAGGACACGTGTAAGCTGTAAAAACCTCTAGGATGTTTTATTCAAGCATAACACCATTTATTTTTTTTTTCATGTTTGATTTCTCTTTTCTTTTTTTTTTTTTTCTAACTTGTAAGCTACTTCAGAGCAAGAGTTTTATCTTTTTTATTTTACCTTTCCTAAATTTTTACTTCAATTTTATTTACCTCATAGTGTGAGCCACACAACAAACTATGTGGGAGCATCTAATATAGGGATCCATTCTCTTCCATGTTAAGAAGCTCCCATATGAAATTAGTCTTGTGGGGGACGTGTGGTTATATAATTTCAAGCCACTAGGAGTTTTCATAATTTGAGTTGTTATTTGTACTATGATATATATGTCATTTATTTTCTGTTTTTTGAGGAATGCTGTAAAAGTTAGACTATGGAGGGATTTTCTTCTTAAAACATACTAATGAATGTAAAACTAATTTTTTAAGATTATTAGATTAATGACATGAATTGTCATTATAAAGACTGCATTTAAATCTGTCAAAGAGTCCTGTGTTGTGAGATGTCAAGTCAGACTTCGTTACGGGCTAAGAATGTGAGAGGTCAAGCTGAACATATTCTTTGTTACTGGCATTAAGTCATCCAAGCAGATGGTGAATAAAGTTTATGAAACATTAATGACTAGTGTATACGAAAAATTTATTCCTACATGAAATTTGTGAGAGTTTCAGCATCAGCGTGTTAAATAAAATATTTAAAAATACAGAAAAATGTGTCATATGGTCACCTGCTGAGTTTGCAAAGAGAGAAAGTTGAATATATTCAAGTTGAAGCTGTCTGATTATAAAGGAGTTTATTGATTTTACTTGGAGACATAAAATAGAAAGAGAATTTACTTCTCTTAGGAGTAATGATTAATAAATGGAAATATGTTGTGAAATGTTTTTACATTACAGATCTGAAAAGTAAAAGACAGCATGTGAACATGCAAGCCACTGTGCATTTTTTCTGTCTGTGCCCAGATGCTCCAAGCAACAAGAACTGAAGGTGCTTGCTGCTGGATTGAGTGAAGTGCTATGATTTCTGTAATGGCAAACACACATTTAAGAGTATAAAAACTTGAAGATATTTGTACATTTTAGGAGTTATTAATATTACCTAAAAGATACTTTTCATTTTTGGAAACACTTATTTTTGTTTTTAAATTTTAAATATATTTTAGGTGTGTGTGTGTGTGTGTGTGTGTGTGTGTGTGTGTGTGTGTGTGTAAATAGGTGCACTTGAGTGCAGGTGCCTGTGGAGTTAGGAGGAGGACCTCAGATCCCCTGGAGCTAGATTTTCAGGCAATTGTGGACAATCTAACATGTGTGCTAGGTCAAACTCAGGTGTATGCATAAACACCTTGTGCTCTTAACTTTTTTGCAAACAAGGAGAAAATCTGGAAGAGACACCGACAGAGGGTAGTACAAAGACAAACATGGTCTAAGTTTGTGGCATACATACATTCATATATTATAATAAAAGTCATGGTTTTGAACAATTAACAATGCTATTAAAAAAGAAAGAAATATCTACGTGGTAGACTACAGTGCTTTGGAGTGGGTGGTACAAGTTCCCATGATGAAATAAAATCTTTGCACCAAACAAATACTCTGTTTAGGCTCCAAATATTCTGAGTCACATAAGTTAGAATGAAGCTTTCTCAAAGGAATTTCTTCACGTGAATCTGGAAAGAGATTTGTATTCTATATGATAAAGATTTTGATAGTTTAATAAATGCAATTTAATCTGTGTTCATTTTACCCTGTCTCAGTTTCTAGGCGGTTTCCAGACCGCCCATTTATCTGCCAGAATGCTTGAACATCACTGCTTTCCAACACACTTCCAGAGATGCAGGTCGTTGCTCAGTGTGATTAGCCTCAGTGCTCCTTGTGGGTCATTTAACCAAAAGGAAGAATCCTGGGAGCATGGGTAAAACCTTTGATCCACAGGGCTACAGGAGATGTCTTGGTCTATTATGTATTAACCAAACCACCTTCAGTACAATATTTAGGGTCTTACGTGTGATATCTTTGAATAAAAAAAACCATTATAACTTCATTGAGATAATGAAAACTTAAAAAAGGAAAATATATATAAAATTGCTTAAATGGTAAATTAAAAGTCATTCACGTTTTTTTCAGCAATGTCAAAATATTCTTTATGGGAAAACTCCTGAGAATTGTGCCTAGAAACATGTACCAAAGGGCATTGTTGGGTTAGTAATTTAGTTTAA
Organism: Acomys russatus; assembly: GCF_903995435.1. NCBI lineage: Eukaryota > Metazoa > Chordata > Mammalia > Rodentia > Muridae > Acomys > Acomys russatus. The sequence goes on along the minus strand of NC_067146.1, from coordinate 46,435,329 downwards.
AAACCTATCCTTCCTGGTTCTCACCAACATACTTTATATTACCACCATTATATAATATCAAGGACAAACTGAGCATGGTCCTGGTCCTCACCACAGTGTGACAGAGAGCTCACAGAACACTTGTACTTACTCTGTATTAATTATATATATATATACATCTCAAATGTAAACACATATATGTGTCTGTGATGAGATTTCATGTCTATAATATACACATGTGTACATGCATTTGTGTATGTATTAGATGGGGACAAAGCAAATACAATCTAGATCATAACCTCTATCAGAAGGACATCTATGAAAATAAGTTGGTCTGTGTAGTATAAGAACAGGGTCATAGTTGGTTTTTTTGAAAACCTGAAGATATGTGCTGGAGCATCTTCTGATATGACTTTCTCACGTACTCTGGTGCCTCACATTCGACCATGTCCCCTGGAGGGGGAGACCTGGTGGCACTCAGAGGAAGGACAGCAGGTAGTCAAGAAGAGACTTGATACCCTATGAGAATATACAGGGGGACGTAATCCCCCTCAGGAACAGTCATAGGGGAGGGGAATAATGGGAAAATGGGGGGGGGGGAGGAATGGGAGGATACAAGGGATGGGATAAACATTGAGATGTAACAAGAATAAATTAATAATAAAAAAAAGAAAACCTGAAGATATTATACAGAAGAAAGCATAAGATTTTTTAAATGTTACAATGCAAAAAAATAGAGTTTCTTTTTCTAAAGACAATCATAGAATTTGTAAGTGTGCATTGTTTATTTTTAACTTGGAGCAAAATTAGTAAAACCATTGCATTCAGACTGCGCTTTTTTTGTGATTCATTATGACACTGAGGGACTATTTTCCGATGATAATCCTCATGACAGTAATTCCAAGTGTGTCAAATTCTGCATCCCTGAGACTGCTCGTTTATCAAGTCACACTTGGGCTTGCTTATTGTACCTAACATGAAGGATGACTACACTTTCAAGTTGTTTTTTGTTTTTTGTTTTTGTTTTTGAGAAATTTGTGTATACTTATTTTTTAAACTGTAGAGAAGACTTGAGCTCTTGAAATATATGTACCTTGGGTTTATGGTATTGATTATTTTAGTAGAAGAAAAGGGGAACAAGGCTTTTGAGTTAGCATAGTACATCAAAGTTAAGTTCAGTCAAACAGCCTCTAGGCATTTCCAACACGAAAGAATTATTGAAGACTTTGATCTCCAACTTCGTTGAACTGTGGACCAAATTTTAACCATAAACATTCTTTTCTAGTCATCATTTCATTTTTCTTCTGCCTCTCTCCTCTCTCTCTCTCTCTCTCTCTCTCTCTCTCTCTCTCTCTCTCTCTCTCTCCCCCTCTGTCTCTGTCTCTGTCTCTGTCTCTGTCTCTGTCTCTCTCATTTTAAATCCTAAGGGTTATCCATGACCTCTGCTCAGGGTTAGTATAAAGACATTAGGGAGCTAAGATAAATCAGCATTTAGCAATCTGGCAAAAAAATAAAAATCTTTCATTGATCATAATGGGAATTATATTATACAAGTATATGCTTCTTTCGTGTGTTTTTGTTGCTATAGTAATTTCCCTAGTCAAAACAGTAGTTTGCTTACTAGGAAACCCACAACAAGAAGAAGAAAAAAAAAAAAAACAAGCAAGCAAAACAAAATAAAAACAACAACACAGTAAAACTTTAAGCAAATGACATACCTAGATCCTTCCCCTATACATTTTACAATCATTCTCCCATAGTAATTTTATGCTGTGTGTTCTATGTACTTGGAAAAGATAGGTGACCATGGCCCCAGAATGAATTTTTAGAACCCAGAACATCTCTTTCATCACAAATCCCTCCAGAGCAAATTGGAATCACAAGAAACCTTATGTGCTAGGGGAAACTGGAGACATTTGCAACTTTTAGCTGTTACCAATTCATTGGGTACTGTTTATATTTTATTTTATTGTGTCATAAAAAGCCATCTTCATCCTGGCAGAGATGAACTTGCCTTTTTTCTTATTATCTACGTGGGGAAGTTGAAATATTTAAAATTTAATTCTCAAAGAGACTTATCAGATTGCTCTTTGTGTCATATCATTTTCCATTCTTCTTTCCCATCCTGCTACTGTTGGGAAAATAAAATAAATACATGGTAGCTCTTTAAACATAAGCTTAACTAAGACCTACACACTTTGGTTTTTAGAAAGGAAAATTGTAGCTTAAAGGACAATTGAACAAAATTGGAAGGGTAGCCAACCAAACAAGATAACAGCTTCTGTTTTGTTTTGTTTTGTTTTGTTTTTAAGAAAGAAATAGGTTCAATTTTATTTCCTTTTTAAAAAAGCTTAACATCACATTTTTTTGCTATTCCTTTGAAAAACATTTCTATTTTAAAATATTCTACCTCAGAATTAAGTTTATGTACGGAAAAAGAAGTCTAACTGAAAAATAAATTTTGTACAATGTACAAAATTCAGGATGTTAGCAAGAATCAAGGAAGTTCTCATATTTTTCTGGTAAGCAGACTGGTACAATGTCAACTAACACCTTTATTTACATTTTTAAATATTTATAAAATAACCATCAGATTAGTGGATTTTTAAGCTTTTTATATTAAAATTCTCTTATTATAATTTTAAAGCATATTATATAGTAAGCCCCTGCTGCCAAAGCTACCACATGATTTAGGTGCAGGACAGAGAGATAGCAATAGAAAATTAATCAGAAAATGTCTTTCCTGGTCACCTAATTTCACAGTGCTGAGTAGACTTGTAGGGGGAAAAAGCTTAATATTCTTACCCGGTAATAAGCCCTGTATGCCACTGTACTGACCTTCCAAACCAGTTAGTGCAACAGTGGCATGACTGATAATGGGGTAACTAACCACTACCTGATTGAATTTGAAGTCTACTCCAACAAGAGGGACTTTCATGACTGGTTTTATATCTCCGTTCAAATACCAATAGCTGAGGATATTATAAACCCATAAGCCTAGGGTAGAGTCTGATACTGCAGTTTTGTTAAATGATTATGTTGTCAAGTTTCCTTTTAAACATTTTTATTTATACCTGTAGACCTGGGCTGTCTTAAACCATGGTCAGAGGCTCTCCTTTGCAGAGGACCATCAGTAACGGGTAAATGTAAACCTGCGGAGTGCTGAGAAAAAGAGTGTGGGTGTTCAACACTAAATGAAGCATTTGTCACCTAACTAGGCTCATTGAACATTGTAGAAGAGGAGGAAGAAAGAAAGACAAAGCCAGAGGATTGGTAGGAATGCTGTGAATGTTGTCCTCTGCAGGCAAGACACCACTTCTGTAGACCTCACAGTTTTCAGCTGGATTGGTGGTTACCTTTCTCCCCTAGTAGCTTGCAGAGTAATTTCTAGTAATCCCACAGTAGTCTAAAGGCTCTATAGTAAAGCACCGACTTAACTCCTCCATGTGATATTTCAGGGTTGTCTTCATCAATAGGACAACAAATAGCCTGGTCAATAACCTGAGTTGTTTGTGGGTTTCCATGGAGCCCCTTTGGTCAATGACTCAAATAGTTGTAACCTTTTTTGGTATGCGAGGTTTCACTTGGTGGCAAAAGAGAACTTGTTGGGATATCACCTCTATTATTTGTGAATCTATTTACACATCTTTCATACATAAAAGTTTCTACAGGAGCAAGGCTCCATATCACCCTTCAACTGGTCCTTAGTGTTAGTTGTACCTCCCATTTTTTTCTCCCTTACATCATTCATCTTTTCCCTTCCCTATTTAATCCTCCCACTCCAGACTCATTCTTTTCTCTCTATAACTGTATCTTCTAGACATAATAAATATATAAGTAAGAAAACGTAATTTGAACATTAATGATTTTTAATTTACCCCTTTTACTGAATACACATTCTTTTCTCATATATATAGATAGAATATAGTTTCCTCTCCCACTATATCTCCCACTTACTCCCACCTCCTCTCCTCTCCAGATCTACATATCTTCTGTTTCTCGTTAGAAAAGAACTGTGAATGTATTCATATTTTTCTATATTGAATAAACAATGTAACAGATACAATGTCAATAAAAGTGGTATGACTAGTTAAAAAAAAAGAAAAAGAAAAGAACATACTTCTGAGAGCTATAGACATAGCGAAGATATAACATATCATAAGATAATATAAAACACATCATATCAAAGTTAGAAAAGCCAAGCCAAAAAGGGACAATGATCCCAAAGAGAAGGGACAAGAATCAGACATTTGCTCATTCATACACTTAGGAGTACAATAAAAGTACTAAATTTAACACTATAGCATGTATACAGAGGATCCAGTGTAGATCTCTGTAGGTCCTGTGATCACTGCTTCAGTCACATGAGTTTATAGTAGCTTTTCTCAGTTGTTTTAAAGAATGTTGTTCTCTTGTTGTCACCTGGTCCCCTCTGTGTACCCGACTCCTTCTACCTCCTTTTCTATAGGGCTCCCTGAACTCTGATGGAGACATTCCAATTAGAGCAGTGTGTTCCAAGGTCTATCACACTTCCAATTTTGCTTGTGGGTCTTTGTATTTATTCCCATCTGCTTCAAGAGGAAGCTTTTCAGATAATGGCTAAATAAGGCACCAATCTATGAATATAACAGAAAATCATTTGGGAATACTGCAATAGTTTGTTTGTTTGTTTGTTTTAAACCATTAGTATTTGGTTTTACCCTAGGCCTCTGGGCTATCTAGTCTATGGCTATTGATTACTCAAGTCATGTCAACTATGAGTTTCATCTCCCTCAATGGGCCTTGGGTCCAATCAGACATCAGTTGGTTAGTCCTACAAGGTTTGTGCCACCAATGTGTAAGCATATTTTGAAGGCACAATATATTATAGAACAAAGGGTTTGTAGTTAGGTTGCTGTTTACATTTTTTTCGGTAACCTGCAGAGTGCCTTTCCATGTCAAAGACATTAGAGCATGGGGGTAAAAGTTCTGGGGAGGAACTAGCTTAACCACTCCATGTCCAATGCATTTTGCTGTCTTTGGCAATGGGGCTTTGATGTCAGTTTATGGAAAGAAACCTATTGTCTTGGCTTGTTTCAGGACTTCCATGGGACCCTTTCAGCTAAAACTCAATTGGCTAAAACCCAGTCCTGGTACAGGAAGCTTTATTTGGTGACAGGAAATGGTCAGTTCAGGATTCGGTTTCTCTCATTTTTTGGAGACTTCTTTAAGATTGCCTTCATATGTTACAGGGAGTTCCCATTGCACTAGGTTCTCATAACACCCTTCAAATGCACTTTAATTCTACATCTCTTTTCTTTCATTCACTCTCTCAATCCCATCTTTCCTCTCATTTACCAAGTGATTCTCCCATGTTCTCCTCTCTGAGCTCCAGCCCATCCATAAAAATCTACTCTGTTTCCCCCTTCCAGGGAAATTAGTCCATTCTTCTAAGTCTATCCTCCCTAGGACTATAAAATATAGCTTGATTATCATTTACTTAAGGGTTAATATACAAGTATAAATGAATGCATACCTTATTTATCTTTTTAGGTCTGTGTTACCTCACTCAGGATGACCTTTGCTAGTACCATTAATTTGCCTGAATTTTTAATAATTTCATTTACTGTTAAGAGCCAAAGAATACTCTATTGTGCAAACCTGCCATATTTTCTGTATCCATTATCCTGTTGAGGGACATCTAGTTTGTTTCCAATTTCTGGATAATATGAATAAAAGAGCAATGAATATTGTTGAGCAACTGTCCCTATGGTAGGACGCAGCATTTATTTGATATATTTCCAAAAGTAGTATAGCTGGATCTTGAGATAGATTGATTTCCCCCACCCCTTTTTTTTTTGAGGAATCATCATACTGATTTCCACAGTATTTATACAAGTTTGGAATCTCACCAGAAATGGGAGTGTGTTCCAATTGCCTCACATCCTTGCCAGCTGAGTACATGATATTATCATGTTATCAGGTACACTCTGAAATACTCTTGGCTAAATTATCCAAGAGATAATGTGTAAATGTTCAGAACCTACATACGTTGTGTCATCACAGAGTCGACATTTCACTTTTAACCTCCCTCCCACGGCACCCTCTTTCTCTGTAATTAATGATTAACAAAAACTGTCCACTGAAGTGCTAAACATCATAATTACTTGGTAGATTTGATGAATTAGTGATTAACTCAAAGTCACCAATAATGTGTCGATGTCACATTAAGGAAAGAAATCAAAGCACTTCCCTTTGGTGTCTCACTGAACACTGAGCCCAGATTTGGATTCTCTGCTCATTCTCCCTTTGCATCCTCTGTCTTCCTGTTGTTTGAGTCTGAATCTTTGCCTAACTGAAGTGTATCTTGTGAATCTGTCCCTGAATATATCTTAACAAAGGGCTTTGCTTACTCTTTTATTAAACAGAACAAAAAGAATCACAAAGTTAAACAATAGCTTTAAAAGTTCACTAAAAAAAAAAAAAAAAAAAAAAAAAAAAAAAAAAAAACTTCTGGAGGTACCACTATCCCTGATTTCAAGCTGTGGTACAGAGCAATAGTAGTAAAAACTTCATGATGGTACTGACATAAAAGCAGACATGTTGATCAGTGGAATCCAGTCGAAGACTCAGATGTACTTCTACACACCTGCTTTTTATCACTTCCTCATGTCAGAGCTGCCTTGACAGGTCACAGGGGAAGAGGATGTGCTTGGTCTTGGTGCTACTTAACGTGCCTGGGTGGGTTGGTGATGATGGAGTTCCCCTTTTCTGAAGGATACTGGAAGAGAGAGGGAGGGTGGGACCAGGAGGAGAGCAAAGAAGGGTCTATGATTAGGATGTAAAGTGAATAAATAAATAAGTGAATTTTTTAAAAATGAAGCGAAAAATTCACAATAGGAAAAGGGAAGCTTCTTCAACAAATAGTGCTGTACTAATTGGATGTTGGTATGTAGAAGAATGCACCTGTGCAAAACTCAACTCTAGGTGGATCAAAGACCTCAACATGAAACCAGATACACCCAAGATGATCTTTTCAAGTTCCATCCGGTTTCCTGCAAATTCCAAGATTTTCTTGTTTTAAATAGCTGTGTAGTATTCCATTGTGTAAATATACCATGGTATCTTTACCCATTCTTCCATTGAGGGACATCTAGGTTGTTTTAAGATTCTGGCTATTATGAATAAAGCTGCTATGAGCATAATTGAGCAAGTGTCCTTGTTGTGTCATGGAGAGTCTTAGGGTATATGCCCAGGAGTTGTGTATCTGGGTTTTAAGGGAGAGCCATTCCCAATTTTCTGAGAAAGCACCAGATTAATTTCCAAAGTGGTTGTATAAGTTTGTGCTCCCACCATTAATGGGGGAGGGTTTCCCTTTCCCCACATTCATGCTAGCATGTGCTGTCACTTGAGTTTTTGATCTTAGCTATTCTGATGTGTGTAAGATGGAATCTCACAGTCATTGATAACAAAGGAAATTGAACATTTCTTAAGAGTTTTTTGATAGTTCTCAGCCATTTGACAGATTTCGGTCGAAAATTATCTGTTTAGCCTTGTGCTCCATTTTTCAAAATTGGGTTATTTTGTTTGTTGGTGTTCAATGTTTTGAATTCTTTATATATTTAGAATATTAACCCTTTGTCAGATGTAGAACTGGTGAAGATATTTTTCCAATCTGTAGACTGTCATTTTGTTCTAATGACAGTGCCCCTTGTCCTACAGAAGCTTTTCTGTTTCAAGAGGTTCCATTTATTAATTGTTGATCTTAGAACCTGAGCTGTTGGAGTCTTAGATCCGGAAAGACACCATGGTAGTGTACTCACTTATAAGTGGGTTTTAGCCATATAGTACAGGATAAATATACTACAGAAAACAGACCCAAGGAAGATAAGCAACAAGGAGGATCCATGGGAGGATGATTAAATCTCACTCAGAAGGGGACATAGAATAGCAGAGGTAGTGGCCGAAGAGAGGAATTAAGGTAGGAGAGGGTGCACAGAGGGTGTATATCAGACCTGAAGAGAGTGGAGGCGGAAAGGCAAAAGAAGGCTGCTAGAGCTGGAGCATCTCTGTGAGAAAGAAGCTGGAGACCAAAGTCAGCGTAGGGTCCTGGGAGGATATGGAGGGGATTCTAGCTGAGACTCCTAGTAGCTGGGGTCATAAAGACTGAAGAGGACACCCTCTAAGTAGACAAGTGTTCTAGTAGGGGGAGGGAAACATCAACTCACTCACAAAAATTTGACCCAAAATTCACCCTGCCTGCAAGATGTACAGGGATAGATAGAGCAGAGTTTGAAGGAATGTTCAACCAATGTCTGCTACAACCCAAGACCCACCCCGATGGGGGAGTGCCAACCCTTGACACTATTAATGATACTCTGGTATGCTTGTAGACAGGAACCTAGCAGAGTTGTCCCCTGAGGGGGCTCCACTCAGCAGCACCTCAAAACAGAGGGTGAGACTCACAGTGAAACACTGGGCAATGCATAGGGAGTGTTGTGGGAAAGTGTGGGGAAGGAGGAAAAGACCTGGATTTGACAGGAGCTTCATAAAAAGACCAACAGAGCCAACTAAACAGGGCCCAGAGGGGCCTGCTGAGACTGAAGCACCAAACAAGGATCTTACAGGGACTAGACCTAGGCTCACGGCAAAAATGGAGCTGATGGGCAGCTCAGGCTTCATGTGGTGCCCGTAGTAAGGGGAGCAGGGCCTGTCTCTGACATGTACTCTCTAGTCAGCTTTTCAATTACTTCCCCTTTTAGGGACTGCCTTGCCAGGACACAGCAGAAGAGGACAAGCTCAGTCCTGTTGCGACTAGATGAACTGGGGTGGATGGGAAGGGGTTCCCTTTTTTTGAGAAATAGGGGATGAGAATAGGAAGAGATGAGACTGAGAGAGAGGCTATGGCCAGTATTTAAAGTGAATAAATACATTGATTAATAAAAAAAAAAAAAAAACAGATACACTGATCCTGATAGAAGATAAAGCAGGAAACAATCTTGAACACACTGACACAGGAGACAACTTTCAAAACAGAATACCAATAGCCAGGCACTAAGATTAACAATTAAGACATGAGACCTCATGAAACTAAAAAGCTTCTGCAAAGCAACGATCACTTGTATTATTTATCTTAGCAATTCTCACAAGTCTAATATGGAATCTCAAAGATTACCCTGATGGCTAATGGTGACAAACATTTCTTTTAGTGTTTTCTATTGAGAAAATTGTTTAGATCCACACCCAATTTTAAATTAATTTGTTTTTAGATCATGTTCATTATATATACCTGTATATGTAAATGTATATGTATATGTATTTGATATTAGCCCTCTACCAGATTATAGTTGGTAAAAATCTTGTTCCATACTGTGGGCTGCTGCTTTGTCTGAATGATGGTGTCCTTGGATCTATGTTTATAAGAGAAATTGGTCTCTAGTTTTCTATCTTTATTGTGTCTTTGTGAGCTTTTCTTACCAAAGTATTTGTAGCCTTGTAAAAAGAATTGGTAACTGTTGCTTCTGTTTCTATTTATTGGAAAATTTTGAGGAGTTCTGGGGTTAACTGTGCTTTGAAAGGCTGGTAGAATTTTATTCTAAAGTCATCTGGCCCTGGTTTTTCTTGTTTGTTTGTTTGCTTGTTTGTTTTTGTTTAGTTTTGGATTTTGGCTTGGTTTGGAGAATTTTTATGACTGCTTCTATTTCACTAGGGTTGTAGGTATATTTCAAATGCTTCCTTGATCTTAATTTAACTTTGGTAAGTGGGATTTAACAATAAAATTATCCATTTTTCTTAGATTTTTAAATTTGAATGATTACAGGCTTTAAAAATATACCTGTATGATTCCCTGGATTTCATGATATCTGTTATTATGTCCCCCCTTTTATCTCAAATTTGGTTAATTTTGATATTCTTTATCCACATTTTATTTAATTTGGATAATGATTTGTCAATCTTTTTTATTTTCTCAAAAACTAATTCTTAGTTCATTGATTTTTTTGTACTCTGTTTCTGTTTTATTGCTTTTATTGTTTCCTTTTTCTCTATTTTCTTTATTTTTATTATTATTGTTTTATTTTTAATTTGGTCAGTTTACATATTCCTTGGATGCTGAGAAAGCATTGGTCATGTTTATTCATCCATTCTTCTAGTCGATGTCTTTTTATTAGAAAATTGAGGCTGTTGATATTGAGAAAGGTCAATGACTAATAATTATTTCTTTTCCGCATTTTCAAGGTTACAGTTAGCTTCTTTATTTTGAAATTTTCCTTTGAGAACCTTTTGAAGGGCTGGATTTGTAGATAAATAATGCATATATTTAGTTTTATTATAATGTGTTTTATTTTCTCCATCTATGGTGATTGAAAGTTTTGTGGGGTATAGTAAGTAGTCTGGGTTGGCATCTCTGGTTTTAAATTCTACATCACATGTCTCTAAGACTTTCTAGGTTTTAGAATCCCCACTGAGAATTCAGGTGTAATTCCAATTGGTCTGCTTCATCTTACCTGGTCTTTTCCCTTTCAGATTTCAGTATTTTTTCTTTATATTTACTGTGTTGATTATTATAGGCATTTCTTTCTTTTGCTTAGGAAGTTTTTCTTTTATGATTTTGTTGAAAATATTGTCTATGCCTTTGAACTGGATGTCTTCTCTTTCCTCTATTTTTATTATTTTTAGATTTAATTTCCTTATATTATTCCATATTTCCTGGACATTTTGTGTGAGGAAATTTTTTGATTTCACATCCTTTTTGACTGATTTATCTATTTTTTCTATCATATCACCAATACCTGACATTCTTTCTTTTATCTCTTGTATTCTCTTGGTAAATCTTGCCTTTCCAGTTCTTACTAAAATTCTCAAATTTTTCACTTCCATAATTCCCTCAGTTTGGGTTTTCTTCATTGATTCTGTTTCCATCTTCAGATCTTAAATAGTTTTATTTATTTTCTTGTACTGTTTGTTGTGTTTTCTTGGATTTCCTTAAGGGTACCTATAATCTTCATAAACAATCTTCTTTTTTTTTTTTTTTTTTTTTTTTAGAGTGTTAAGCTATGTTGGCGTATTCAGTGCCTGCTCTGGTAGGATTGTTGGAATTTGGTGGAGACATATTGTTCTGACTACCCTTGACTTTGTTTTTAATGTGACTTCTAGGCATCTTGGCTGGGATAATTATAAGTCTGGCTGGTAATATATGGCTTTTCTCGCCTGAGTGTTTCTCCCCTTGATTTCTGCTTGCTCGCTGGACTTTAGGAGAGTATGGTGACTATTTAATGCCTGGTAGGAAATTTTCCATAGACCTCTTTCTCTGGCTTGCTCAGTTGATGTATTCCCTAGGTATGCATAATGATGTTGTAGGTTGGGATAACAGAATGAGTTGGGGAAAGAAAAGTTAGAGTAGAAGACCTTTCTGGTCCACTGGGGGCAGACAGAGAGAAAAGCAAGGCCACAGTGCACAGCATGTTTTCTTTTCTGTTATTCGTTTTTACGTTTATTTTAATCAATTTACTTCCTGAATATAGCTCTCTCCTTTCACTCCTCTTGGTTCTTATGAAGCTTTGCGTGTCGTGATTTTTTTAAAGTAAGCCTATTTTCCTATTGATAAAAAGTAGAATCAGGGACTGCTTCTTTCTCTACTGTACTCAGACATCCTTCTGACTGTGATCCAAGCATTCCTGGGTCCCAGTGGGAATGCTTCTTGATACCTGAGGCACTGTTTGTGAGTGAGTCAAAGGCACTGCTGGCTGATGATGTATTTTTATTTATGCTTTGTAAAAGCATTTTCAGGCACTTTTCCAACCTTTACAGTGTGATTCTACATCATTATTTGTACTCTTCATAGCTTCAGTTCACAAAGCAGTGTTTTAGAGGGAACATTTGATTAAATGACAAAAAGATAGTAGCCATGAAAAAAATTTCAATATTTATGATATAAATAATAAAGCAAAGTATATGCATCTTAGTATATCAGACTTTTAGGCACTTAGAAAATTCACAGAACTGATTTCACCAGCATTTTTAGTTATTTTCTTCATATTTACATCCTCTTTATAACTCCAGAGTATAAGATCATAAGAACATTATGCATTATTTTCCATTACAATGAGCTGTCTTGTCAAAGTTGCTTGTGAAAATCTTACCAAATATAATGGGCCCATTTCAGACTCATCAAGTAAAAACAGATTATGCTATACCATGATTTCTAGTAAGATTTTATCTAACTAAATAATTCTAATAAAAATAAAGCAATCAGCTTCTGTGAAAATAAACTTCAGACTTGTATTTTTTTTTTTTTTCGTTTTCATATGGTTTCACTTAGTCATCAGTGCAAAAATATGGGAAAAATAATATGAAAACAGTTACAATTGTTTTATCTGTCAAACAAAAAGAAGAGGAAGAGGAAGAGAAGAAGAAGAAGAAGAAGAAGAAGAAGAAGAAGAAGAAGAAGAAGAAGAAGAAGACGAAAAGGAGGAGAAGGAGGAAGAGAAAGAGAAGGAGAAGGAGGAAAAGACCTAGGTTAAATAATAATAGAGCAGAATGCAATGTGTGTATTTTATTTCAAACAAAATTATACACTCATAATTAATTATAAACTATCAGATGGCTTTCAAAAATCTATGGTTTCAGTTTTATTTTGTTTGTATTATTTTTCATCGTCATAATTAATATATTTTTGACACTTTGAACAAAATGTAGTCAGAAATATGTGTTCAACAGTACATTCTAGTGGTTTCAATTTATTTTATATTTTCATCATATCCATGATTTAAAATCATTTTGAAATATTTTAGATTAAATATGCATCTTTTCAGTTACTTATCATATTTTAATGTGACTTAATTTTCAAATAACATAGAATGTACAAAATAATGTGTATCACTTACAGACTTCATTTACTTGTAAAAATCTTGAAGATAAGCCAAGGATTCTCACATAAATATTTACATTTCAGTTCTTTTGTTCACTCATTTTAAAAATTCATCCATCAAACTTATATAAAATATTTATTAAATAAAGTGTGGCTAAGCTATGTTTCCAAAAGCACCTTGGTTAGAGTTTGCTTTATGTTTTCTTTAACATTTTGTGTTACTTTGGTCTTTTGGTCACCAGTGTTTGACTATGTAAACTCTCAAGCTAGCTTTTGTACTTAGACATGATGAGTCACGGAGGGTGCTGAGAAGTAGCTGTCACATTTCTATTTAGAGATATGATTTGATTTTTTTCACCTTTTAAATAGCTCCTGCTATTTTGAGGACTTTGAAAATTGAGAATAGTTCTAATCCACTCTTCAAACATTTGTTATGTGATCTCTCTTCTTCAAATGTTGTAGTAAAGTCTGTAGTTTTTTTCTTTTTATCAAGTTTTGTTTATGGATCTGAATGTATGTTAATAAAAATGTAGTAGAATATTGTTTTTCAAATTCAATACCTGTCCTAAATAGTAGTTGTTATTGTTTATTTATTTATTTTGCTTTGATTAGATTTTCAAAGTAAATTTCATTATGTTCCTACATTGTACTTGCATTCCCACAGTTCCTCCCTTTACCTCCCGATTGATGCAATCAAAGGCATGTGTTACCACTCTCTGTTCTAAGGCGAGGTTATGTTTAAATCTTTCCTGTAGCAGTAGAGGGACAGAGAGTCAAGGAAGCTGCTGTACAGGGATATGATGTTTATTGTCCACATGCATGCAACTTTATTATTGTGAAACATCCGACAATTCATTTACTTTCATTTTGTGACATTACAAAAAATTAGAGGAGTTTTATTGTACCATATACTTAGTTGTAATTTCTGTGAATGAAATCCTGTATGTCAACTGTACTGTCACATGAAGAAGTGGCTGGGTGAGGTAACACTTAGGAGATAACGCACAGTATGGAGGATAGCCCAGAGACTGAACTGAAATCAAGAACACCATTTCAATTCCTCCTGACTCTTTTCTCTGATCATCATCCAAGACAAAGCTAGAAAGGATTTTACCACATAGAATATGACAGGTCAGTACCAGCTGAAGTTGGTGGCATGTAGCTAATGCCACCACACTTCCTCCTGTGCTCCTTAGGTTGTTTGATTTTTTTTTTCTTTGTCTCAGTTATTCACTCTAGTAAGGAAAATTCATTTTCTCAAAGAGTTTGGATAAATTAATCTAGTCCTTTGCGAAACTCCCTTTTTCTAAATTCTTCAGAAACAGTTATTCATTATTACCTAATTCACCATAAAAGAAGACAAGCAAGAAAAAAATAATTAAGCTGTATATGTGTGTCTATACACTGAGTTGCTATATTGTAGAGTTTTGGTTTGGTTTGGTTTTTTGGTAAATAGTTAATAGTAGTGTTCCTATGGCTGTATCAGATATCATCATCATCATCACCATCATATGATTTTACCCACCTCTGTCCTTCTGTATTTACTTCACCAATTCTCCCTAAATATCCCCCTTTCCTTCTTTATATCTACCTCAGTCGCTATCCTTAAGGAGCTCCCACTTTCCCATTTCCCTAAGTAGTTTGCCATGAGATTTTTGTGTCCTAGTAATATCAGAATCTACACCAAATTTTTTTCACCAACATGACGGCCAAAATATAATCTGACAAGGAACTTATATGTATTTTCATTAATTGCAAATCTCTATCTATTTATGCACTATATATATGCAATAACAATAATAAAAAAGAGACCTTGTGAATTTAAAGAAAATAGGGAAGAACATACGGGAGTATTTGGAAGGACAAAAGGTAATGAGAAATGTTGTAATTAAGTCATAATTTCAAAACTAAAAAAAAAAAAGAAAGAAAGAAAGACACAAAATGCAAAGAAGGACAAGAAGGGAGGTCAACAAGGAAAGGAAGAAAGTAAGCTGCCCCAAACTTAAATTTTGTTATGTAAGTGACTTTTGAAATTTATGTAAAATGGGGCCAGATCAACAGTTAAGAATGCCTATCTGAGTCCCGTTCCAAGCACTGTCATCAGGCAATTCTCCATGTAACTCCACCTTCAGAAGATCTGTTACCCTATTCCTCACAGATATACATATATACAAGTAATGTAGAAAATAAAATAAATCATAAAAAAATATTTACTTGGCAGCAGATGCTCAGTCAACTCATTGCAAGTTTAAAAAATACTTGAATGATGAATAGGTCACTGTGGGAGACACATAGAAGCAATGATCACAATCACAATGGTCAAAGAAGTCTCCTCATTAAAGCAGCTCATAAACTACAAAGTGGGTGTTAGAATACTTGCACCTAGGTTGCTTAGCAACCTCCGAGATCATCACACCCATGACTAGGTGTGCACCAGGGGCCCAGGATATAAAAAGGACAACCCACCACCCACCTCTCTCTTACTTAGTCTCTTACTCTCTTAGCTTCTCTCTCTCTCCCTCTGTTTCTTCCCCTGGGCACTTCGCCCCTCTTCCGTTTTCCCTTTCTTCCTTTCTACAATTAAATCTCATACCATACATGTTGTGTACTGCATTTTTCAGACTTAACAGAGGGACTGGCTTAAATCCTTCAAAATTAATAATTTGTTTCCCTTTTCAGGAGCAACATAAAATAATCCTCTGTGTTTAGTGGGACTTTAAATGTTATATAATTTGAAAGCTTCATTACTGCAATGACTGAGGGAAAACAGGATAGTTACCTCATTCCATGGCTATTAGCCATTAGGTTGTCTTGTTTTGTTTCTTTGTTCACTTATTTTGTCTTTGTGGTTGCATGTTCACATCCTACACCTCCTGTTTGGAACAGTTGGCCTCGATGTTGTAATATATGTTCATCGCCTATTGTGCTTGTTATAGTTTATTTTATTTTTCTATATTTTTCACTTTGTAGATTGAGAAATGAGGACATCCCACTGGGACTCTAGCTAAAAGAAATATAGGAGAATGGGGAAATAGAAGGATCCAGAGTGTCCTTCAAGGATCCACAGTGTTACAAGAAGAACACTGTGACTGGTGGATCTGGGCCCAGGGGGTTCTGCTCAAACTACTGCACCAACCAAGGACAATACAGGCAGTAAACATTGAACCCTTCATCTGATCTACCCAATGGACAGGACATTCTCCATAGTTGTGTGGAGAGGGGGGACTGACTCTGACATGAACTCTGGTGCCCCATATTTGACTACTTCCCTTGGTGGGGAGGCCTGGTGGCACTCAAAGAAAGAATAAGCAGGCTACCAAGACGAGACTTGATAGCCTATGACCATATAGTGGATGAGGAGGTCTCCCTTGGTCATAGACCTAGGGGAGGGGAATAGGGTGAAAATGGGAGGGAGGGAGGAATGAGAGGATACAAGTGATGGGATAACAATTGAGATGTAATCTGAATAAATAAATTAAATTAAGTTTAAAAAAAAGAAATGAGTGTCACTGACTGGTAATTATATAGCATTCTCTCTCAGAACATGATGTGGTGTGAATGTGCTTCTTTCCTGAAAGAGTTCTGGGCAGGAGGCACAGTCCTTGAGTAGTGAGGGCATGGAGTTAGGAGATGAACCTTAGTAGGATGTAGTTGGAAAATGATTACACTGGTTGTATGGACCTACTTAGCCCTCAAGTATGATCCACGTTAATCTCTCGCTCTTTCTTAGTTCCCATCTCACATTCACTCTTGTTGATCCTGCCACTCGATGGCACCATTCAAGGCTCTCTGGTGCCACAAACTCTGTGTGTTGAGGCCTTTAAAAGGCGTGAGCTACATGCAATTACTTTCTTCATAAAGTCTTTAGCCATTGGTATTTTGTTTTAAGAATAGAGAACAAAAACTAAAACAGAAAACCTATTTATAGAAACATGGTTAAACTGGTAGTTTATTTTAATGATGTTTCACAAATGGTCTTCACTTGTAATAGCACCTTCAAGATAAATGACTTATCAAATCTATTTCAAATATTTTAAAAGACTGCTTCTTACATTCTGATGTGCATTTGGTAAAATGTACATTCTAACTCAGAGCTGAGATAGTGCAATTCTGACAAGTTTTCATGTAACACTCGTCCTCCTGAAGAGATGACTGGCAGATGCTGAGAGGCTATGCTCCTATGGCAGAGTAAAAACTCATTGTGTTTAACGCACCTTTACTGCAGTCAATCAGCTACACTTACATGCAAGAGCGTTTATCACTAATAACCATTTTAAACAAGATAGGGAATCTGTGTTTTGGTGACGGCAACAGGTAGCAGTCACAATTAAAGTTGAAACCCAAGGCTCATGGATATCAATCTTTTAAATGCATTTAGAAGCAACAAAATAAGTTAGGTCATTTCAATGCTGTAAATGCATTTTGAAGAGTAACTCGTCTCTTTCCAAGAAACTGCACTTCATTCTGAGATGTTTACATAACCTGCTAGATACCCACGCATACGTTCCTCAGGTCCAGTGAAAGAGTTTTTTTAATACCCTCACTCCTTAGATATTTGGTTAATCAAGAAATATTTTACACCAACTCTGTCCAGACACATTCATATGATTGTAAACTCTGAAAGATAAATTGTGTACTCTGAGAATTTATCATTTAATGAAGGATCAGCCATTTAGCTCTTGAGTTCGCTATTTCCCGTCTAGACAACTTCAGCATGATATTGTTTGGATAACTTGCCTCCTTCCAAACTCTCCAAAATGATGCAATTGCTTTTTACCTCTATAAACTTTGTCCACTAAAAGATCTCTCAAATAACCACACATGTTCTTAGAAGGATCTAATGCTTCCCTGGGAAATGGTGTTATCTGAATCAGATGGTTTACACAGCTTTTACAAAGTTTTTGACAATATTTATATCAGAGTACAGAGTAACATTAGAGATTTAAATCTAAATCTGTGTTTTTTCCTGTAATATAAAATATACCCCATTCTTTCATTGTATTAATACATTCTCTAAGGTTTATAATTTTTTAATTATTTCTTTTAGAAAAACAAGAGTACTGACACACAGATGTAGTTATAAGACATTTAGTTTGCATCTATTTACATAAAATACTATAACATAAATCTAGGAAGATACTGGTGCTATTAACAAAATCAATGGGTTAGAACCTTAAAGAGTAATTTCCTAGAGTTAGAGGGTATCCGGGCATAACCTCCAGTTGAAAAGTAAATTATCCACTCATAAAATGACTTCCTTCATTTTTGTACAAATTAAAATGTTTTAGTTATGAAAGTGCTTTATAACATAAGTGATTTAGAATCTATTTGAAATTTTTCTCTTTTCAGTTCCTCCTTCACTATGTGGAAGAAAAGGAAATGTGTTTAATGTATGATGTTGGTTTATTAATGAGAATTGTTTCATAGTGAAATTTGATTATAATTTGTAAGTTAGAAGTACTACTCATTATGAGACCTGTTATTGGTATACCATTCTTTCTCGAATTAACATTATGAAAGAATATCAAAGAAAAAACATGGATTCTGATAAGATGTTATATAAAACATTGATAATGCCTGATGCCGGGGCATGGTAGCACATGCTTTTTAAAATCTCAGCACCCAGAGAGTTAGAGGCAGGTAGATTGCTGTGAGTCCAAGACCAGCCTGATTTCCAAAGAGAGTCCATGACAGCCAAGGCTACATGGAGAAACCCTGTCGCAAAACAAAACAAAACAAAAAATACTCCCCAACAAACAAACAAAAATTGTCACTCTAACAAAACTATTCATGAGAAATTAATACTACTACTGCATCTTTATTTTAATGTAAAGTTTTTATCATTTTATCAAGACAGAAAATGAGATAATATGCACTGAAAAGAACTTTCAACATTTTTAAAGGGAATGATTGTATGAGTGATTGCTCCTGCATTTTGAGTCTGTAATGCTTGATAAGTCGACTCCTGGTGGGCATTAATCATGTTATCTATGGAAGTCTAATTGTGTTTTAAAGAGAGCACCAATGCAATGAACTCACACATAATATTATCACGTTATGTCATAAGAATTGGTCTTTATATGACCATTGCTTTATTTTTTTCAATTAAAAATGAAAACATACTTTCTAATCATTAAACCAATTTTATATTCAAATAAAATAAAAATATGTGATTTCAGTTTCTAAAACATTAATTACTGTGATTAAATTAAATTTGAAAATTTTTGTCTACATTGTTTATACATTTAAGTGAGAAGCTTTACTTTTTAAAATATTTTTAAAATTTTAAAATTTATACACTTAGATTTCTACGGGACAATTCAAAGACTGTCAATTGCCTCAATATATAATTTTAAAATAAATAGTTTTCTTATCTCTTTGAAAGAGGTATTAATATTTTCCTGTTTAATAAAATATATAATTTAATATCTGTTGTTAATTTCTATAAGACAAAGTTAAGAAAACCTATTCAATATTCAAAATTATCTAAAATCTCATCAATCAAAGTTAAAAACAAGTAGCCTACTTTTACGACAAATTTCTGGAATCAATGAATTATCTGGACTAAATTATTACACTCTTTGAAATAGAAAGCATGGTTTTAGAATCTGATGGCTTCTTCTTAGAGGCGATAATGATAAAATAAAATTTTAAATTAAGTTTTATTCATCTTCGTACCTATAATTCAAGTACAGGTATCTACCAGTCAGTGTCATCCCTTTTTGAAGGGTGACAAACTTACTATAAATGCCTCTGACACACCTTGAGGTACTTGTAGTATTGTAATGTGTTTGAAAGTTAGTACATATATATTTAAATGTCAGCATGATTTTGTTTTTCTTAGTGGCACATTATTGATGAACTCCAGAGAAATTTTAATATTGTATATCAAATTCTAAAGCATATTTGAATACAACTACTGGTTCCCTTAGCTAATATATATTTCACACACACTGGAATAGGTTTCCAGTTGAAAACTGCTTAAAAGGGTATTTCTATCACTATGAGTTGAGAAAGATGATTTTATATAGTGTAGATAATATTACAGCTGCTATTTAATCCAATGAAGCTTCGTATCTATCCCCTCTAACTCATTACTGTTTCTTCAGAGTAAATGTAAACTATTCTTCTGAATCTGTGAAGTTGCCACTATTGTCAACCTTATGTGACTGCTGGGCAAACTAAGGAAAAGACAGAGTAAGTGGTTTAATGGAACCACATGGTAACCAATAATTCACAAAGTTATGAGAGAAGCAGCCAAAATATAATCTGTGAAATAATTATCATTTTTGAGCCACACCAGAAAATACTAAAATAACTAGATAAAACTAAAATACTAGATTAAAAAACAATCGCAAAAGACATTTTTCTATCTCATCTCACAATTACCAGGAGTAATGAGACCTAGAAGCATAGGTGAGAACAGAAAAGAGAAAAAACAGAGATTACATTCACATTCCAGTTATCATTAAGCACATTGTCAGGTGGAAAAAAGCTTTTTATTGCAGAAGAAAAAGTAAGGTTCATTTTCATTTCTATGTTTTTTAACTTATGAGTGTGTGTGTGTGTGTGTGTGTGTGTGTGTGTGTGTGTGTGTGTGTGTGTGTGTGTGTGCGTGTGTGTGTATCTGACTATAGGTGTCTGGGAAGGCATCTATCTCTTGCATTTAAGTTACAGGTGGCTGTGAGCTGCCAGATGCTGGGAACTGAATTTGTGTCCTCAAGAAGAGTTGTAAGGGCTGGAGAGATGGCTCAGAGGTTAAGGACACTGACTGTTCCTCCAGAGGTCCTGAGTTCAATTCCCAGCAACCACATGGCAGCTCACAGCCATCTATAATGTGATCTGATGCTCTCTTCTGGCCTGCAGGTGTACGTGCAGCCAGAGCAATCTATACATAATAAATAAATAAATAAATATGTATAAATATTATTTTTTAAAAAAGAAGAGCAGTAAGCACTCTCAGCTGCTGAGCCAGCCATCTCTGTAGCTCTGAAAGATGTAAATGTTAAATTAATCTAGCTGCTTCCATATGGGTACCAGCCTGTTAGGAAGGCTGAGGTATGAGGATTGTTGCATTTGATGCAAGCTTGAACTACACAGTGAGTTCAAAGACAGCCTGAGCTACAGAGCGATCCCTTGTCTTAAGACTATAAGATTTAGGTATGTAGCTACATGGTAGCGTGCTTCGCTAACATGTAAATATTGAAATTGATGTTTTTAGTGTATGTACTATCCAGACAAACCTTGGCAAAGATAGAGTGATGGGATATAAATGCAGTTCTAGATTGAAGTATCTTGACTATGTTGAAAAAAAATTGTGACATTCTTAATGAATTCATCCCAAATCAACTGTTTCTCAGGGTGGGCACTGAACCTTAAAATGTCCTGTGGTGAAATGTGTGCAAAACAACAATTGTATAATGACGTTCTTGAAGAAATGTGAACCAACATTTACTCAACTTAGATGTGTAACTCACTACAGGCAAAAGCATTAATACCACCAAATTTGAACTTAGTGAATCAATGAATAATATCAGGGTGATTTGAAAAAATATAGGTAAAAATTTACTCAAAGACAGCTGCATCACCAAAGCCCAATCTAATACGGGTGACACCTCACAAAAGCTGGGAACCCGGAAGACACTGCATGGCCTTTTGGCAACTCGACAGGTTGGGAAGGATCTTTTCTAGGAGCTCAGTTCATCTAAGGCTTTTCCTCTGCAGCTTGGCCCTTCTTTCTTTCTTTCTTTCTTTCTTTCTTTCTTTCTTTCTTTCTTTCTTTCTTTCCTTGACATCTCAATCTTATTCACCTCTCTTTCCTAACTTGGTGCGTCTAAAATTCTGAATGTAAATCAATATCTATCCAATCTTGTCATTATCATCTTAAAACAATGATTTAGACCTAAAAACATCCTAACCCCCAAACAACTAAGCTTGTAAAACTAAACTATCTGGTCTTCAAGCCCTTCAGAGACTTGAGACAGAATAAAATTGATTAGCTGAGTATACTGGGAGCACAGGTTAATAGCTTTCCAAATGAGAAGATGACAGAGACAGTTTGCTACCTGAATAGTCACCCAAAACTTTCTATAATGGTGGAGCATCATCTTCATCCTTCTGGCCCAATATACCTGACAAATATATTTGTGAGACAAGAACCATTGAGGATTTGCTTAACTTATCTTGGCAGAGTTTGGCTGTTGACTCTGCCTGCACCCAAGCTGCCCCTTTTTTTGCCAAGAATTCTGTCTGTGGTAGAAACAAGGAAATATTGCTCAGTGGTTTGTTTGCTCTTTGATACTCTTCATCTTCTTTGAGGTAGGCTGTTTGTTGCCAGGAGTTAACCTGTCTCATTTTCAGTGAATCTTAAAATAATAAAAACATTTAAAATGCCATATGCTTCATGTTCTTGAGGTTTTTGTAGACCTTATCTAATTATCCTACCTTATCTTTCTATAGAATCATATCTATCTGCCAAACCTAAGATGTACATTCTTGTGATAAAAGTAGGCTAGTAATTGATATGACTATGACTTGATCAACAGTTAAACTTATATAACTTATTTATCCTAAACAGCCTGCAATGGAATTAGAAGTAAACCTTGTAATGTAATTGAGTTATATGTGTACAATACTTTTAATACTACATATATATATGTATATGTAATATATATATATATATATATAATGTATATGCAGGATAATCTTACATTTGAATTATATACCACTGTATCTATAATTAAGCTTATTTTGCATCTATATACAAAATTCTATACCAGTGAATTAAAAATAACCTGTGAGTGAACTGTGGGCTTTAAACACTTCATTTTAAAAAAAAAAAAATATGTTCCAAATCTTCTGTAATTATCTGTAGCCTATTCTTCTTTCTCTTGTATCAAAGAGAAAAGTGGCAAATAACATTAAAATACTTTATTAATTTTTTGCGAATTTGATACAATGTATTTTGATATTAATCCCCAAGCCTTCTTTTAACTCCTCATACATATACTGCAAACTCATACCTCCAAGTTCCGGTTCCCTTTTTTATATTTTAATAACCTATTGACTCCAATATATGCTGTCTATATACTTTGCTGTTTGGGGATATGCAGTGGAATGTGGCTGAACTACTTTTAAGTACACCCTTATAGAAAACCAATTCTCCCAAAGAAGCTAAAACTCTCCATAGCCCCTTGGTTAGGGGTCAAGGCTCAATAATCACTTCCTCATCCATGTTAAAATGTTGAATGACTTAATTTTATGCAGGCCTTATACTGGCACCCTCAGCTGCTTTGAGTCCATGAGTAAGTAAGACAAAGAAAAATTATAAGTAAGACAAAAAATGTCTTATCATCTACCGTAATACTTATAGGACCCACTGCATTGAGACTTTCCTACTGTGTAGGGGAAGGGGTGATGAGCCTGAATGTCACATATTGTAGGAATACACGGGAATGAATGTACAACCAAGGAGCAGAGTGGAGGTCAGTGGATACAGAGTGGGGCTTAGTGGATTCAGGGTGGGGAGGTCAGGGGATGCAGAACAGAAGTCAGTAGATGAGTGGAGAGAAGTGGCTGCAGAGTGGGGTTCAGTGGATGTGTAGTGGAGGTCAGTGGCTGCAGAGTAGAGGTTAGTGGATGCAGAGCGGAGGTTGGTAGATGCAAAGTGGTTAACAATGGGGACTGGAGGTAATTTTGGCCAAAATAGCCTAAAGAAACTTTGAAGATAGGAGGCTACAGAGATGGCTCAGTGGTTGAGAGCACTGCTTCCTCTTCCAGAGGTTCTGAGTTCAATTCCCAGCAACAACATGGTGGCTCACAACCATCTATAATATGATCTGATCCTCTTCTGGCATGCAGATGTACATGCAGACAGAACACTCATATATATAAACTAACTAAATAAATCTGAAAAAGACAGAAAGAAAGAAAGAAAAAGAAAAAGAACTTTTGAAGATAGGCCAACATGATCAGACACTACCTGGAGGATGGTAGAAGTGCAATTACCCTATCAGACATCCAGCATGATCAGAAATTAAGGTAAGGCTTTTTGTATAGGGTGAACAAAAGGTCTGGAGTAGTGTCATGTGGAAGACCGACTTTACACATCAACCCACAGTTGGTCGTACAGGTTGAGGAACCTGACTAAAAGAATCTCTGTCACACCCCTCATAAAATGTGGCATTCATGTCATTCTTAAGAATCATTAAACTTTAAAACTTCACTTCCTGCCCAGCCAGAGAGTTATGCCTAAGCTTGTTTCATGGATAGAGTCTGGAGCCAATATGTAAATATTATAAACCTTCAAACTGTATATGTGTATATATTTAGAGTACACTAATGCTACCTACATTTCACTGAGTCACAGTGTTTCTACATTTTAGGGAGAGTGTTCTGTCGCTTCCTGTTTTAACCCAAATAAAAATACAGTAAAAACAACTTGATGAATGTGTGTGTAGGGGAGGGGGATTTAAATGAATAACAGCCTGTGATGTTTACTGAGAGACCAAAGCAGCAGATGCTTAGCCTGCCTGGCTCTACAAGAGAGGCATGTCGACAGAAGCTTCTGACTTTGCACATGCATAAACAGCAGTGTCTGGTTTTGTTTAACATATAGAATGTGGTGCGTGATGCTTCTCTAGTGACTGAATTACTTGACTCATATTATGCAAGTTTTAGAATCACTAACAATTTGCATTGTGTGTACACCTCTGTACCTAGATTAACCAATGGGCCAGAAGACTTGTGTTGTTAGCATTAATATGATTTTGCAAAACATCCCTGGTAGCACCTGGGGACACTGGAAGTGGCTGATGTGCTGCTTCCTCGGTGTTCAGAGTTAAACAGAGCAAAGTAAGCACTTGGTAGCATCGCTATCTGGGGTACAGTTACCCTAATTTTCTGGGTACGATAACGGACTAAAAGAGGATTGTTCGTGTTACTATATATAAGAAAGTGAAACTTGGGAATGTAATAATATGTACAACACATTTCTGAATTCCTCAGAGGAAAAAACTGCACATTTACACCCTATTTCCATGTAAAAACAGAATGTAATTTTTATGGAGGATGAATATCTTATCACTTTATCTTTTAAAAATATGTGTATTTTTTAAAATGCTAATATCAGTTGGGTAATTATGTAACAAGAAAAAAGTTTAGTTTTAAAAGCTGTGATTGGATCATCTTTAAAGATAACCATGAGGGCACTCAATAGCTGCTACATAAGAAATGCTAAAAAGAGAATACCTCTGCTTTGGAAGACTAACTGGTTTGCTGATTTTTTAAAAGACGTTATTTTGAAACACAGCTTTTAATCCCAGTACTCAGGAATGCAAAGGCAGGCAGATCTTAGAGTTCAAGGCCAGCCTGGTCTATGGAGTGAGTTCCAGGACAGCCAGAGCTACACAGAATAATTCTGTCTTGGAAAAAAATCAAAACAACAACAAAAAGATACCATTTAAAAATACACATGACATTTATAATTGCTGAGGAGTCTAGAAGTATTCATGAGTCTGTCTTATATCTGTTATAAGAAAAACACTATTATTAGCTTTTAAAAATGAGTTGCCCCCATATACAACAATTTAAAAAAATATATCTACATCATAAATAGTCACTCTATATTATGAATCCCTGATACATTTGTAGCATATGTTTTCTGAGATAATTTTATACTGCCCTAGGAGTTTGTTTGAAATGTTTATTTTTTATATGTGAAAAGGCACAGATAAAAGAGCTTTACCCACTAGTAAATTTGGTATTGTTATTCATAGCTTGTGTGAGGATATATCAGTTCACTTGCTTCTCTACCTGTTTGTGTGAAACTGTGTTCCAGTGGATCAGGAAAACCCACAGTTCCAGCAGTGGGGCATGGACCTAGCAATACATGTTTAAAGAGATGCCAAATAAACTGATAATTATGGCCACTGAGCATGACAGTTTAATTCTGCAAGCTTTGTTTTCATTGGATGAAGGAACAGTGATGGCCAAATAAGAGGATGTGAAAGAAAAGCAGGAGGAATTTAGAATAGCGCTGCATGACAACATGGGTTGAGCATTTACCCTGTGACCTCCAAGGTGCGGTGGACAATTGTGGGAAGGAAAAACAAAAGGAGATGCTTCTCTGGTACAGAAAGATTACTAGAACTCTATACAAATGAGGGACACTGTAAACAAGGAAGAACTGAGGGATCCTACTGCTGACACGGTCTGTGAGTGCACAGTGCTTTTCATGCACAGCTTTTATAGTAACAGCGAGTCACTTGAAGACAACACTGTGCAGAGGCAGAATCCAAAGCCACTCTACTGATTATTCCACCTCAGTCACTTTTGCTCGAAAGACAAGACTACTCTTCTGTTAGACCTAGAGCTTAATCGTATGCCTCCAAATTTGAATATTTTCAGGTATTCAAATTCTGGTCTTCTCCACCGAACTGTGTGCTGTCAAGATAGCATTCTGGGACAAGCTCCCTGGGTTTATTGAGTCTCCATAAGAATAACCCAAGGACAAAACACTGTTTTGAAAATGTTCAAATACTAAGCCAATGAAGAAAGTACAAAACTTTTGGAATTATTTAAAGATCAAAAGTTTTTTTTAAAAAACCTAAAAAATAAATAAGTACATAAGTAAATAAATAAGTAAAGTAATTAATTAAAGTCCGTAATTTTAATACGCTTTTGATAATTCAGAGATACTTGTCCTATACAATTATGGGACAAGGAGTCATGAAATGGTTGACGTAGGAACAAAAATATACATGCATTTTGCTCTTAAGTATCTAACAATACTATAAAGGAGAAAGAAAAGATATATACTAATACACTACAAGCATGATACGTTCAATTATACTTGAGTAGACATGAAGCCGTAGTCTACAAGATTCCTGGATAAGGAGAAATCTGTTTTGAAGTCACTACATTGTATCAGTATATAAGTGGTGGCATGAAAGGCATGATCGGAAGAGCAGTAATAGGAAACTCAGCAAAGCTATTGTGAAGGGATCTGATCTGTGACAACCCATTTGAATAATGCTACAAGATAAATAATATGAGTTTCACTGATACATTATCAGAAGTCGATACTTTATATGACGAATATGAAAATCAGGCTTGGAAGCTATTTTTATAGAAGATTCTCAATTCTGTGTTCCCATTCCACCACTGTTTCACAGACCCAGGAAGCAAAGCAAAGGTCATAGATTCTTTCTTCTTCTTCTTCTTCTTCTTCTTCTTCTTCTTCTTCTTCTTCTTCTTCTTCTTCTTCTTCTTCTTCTTCTTCCTGTAAATTATGTTAACCACACCACACGGGAATGTGTATTTGTATGTGCCTGTTTCCTGCCACACAAGCCTCCTCTGTTCTCTTCCTGTAACCCCACTGCTACACACAGATGGGAAGGGGCACAAACACTCCAGAAAGATTTATGTTTCTGCTCGATGACTAGCTATTAAATAAAGCCCTTGACTATACAAAGATCTCTAAACTATACACAGGGAGGAAGACATTAAAGAAAATCAACTTCAAGTTGAAGAAATTAATGCTGCAAATGGCCATCCAAATAGAATTATCTCAGTTGGTGTCATTGAGGATTTTCCATTCTCTTATTAAGCTTTTTTCCCCCTGTAAAGATCTGTAATTTGTACTCCAAACATTTGTATCTAACAGAACAAAATAAGCTACTTGTCTAGACATTGTCTAATAGACAGAGGTGGGGGGGGGGGCTAGGGAAGGTTTGTAGAAGGAGAAATGTCTGGACAGTCAACTATGTGCATATATGATGAGGTATTTCCTGGGACAAAATATTGAGTAGAGTCCACATGCTCTTTGTATGGAAGTAGTTATCAGACTAAACTATATTTTAAAAATAGAGCATATAGCACTTAAAATCGTTTTTATTTATAAAAAGTATTATATACTTTGGAGAGATGAACATTTTGGTGAAGGTAAGTGAATAGCAGACAGAACAGAGAGTGATTTAATAAAAAGAAGGAACCATGTGGACCACGATGGGTACCTTTAAAAATCAGAAGGTAGTTTTCAGGGAAGCAGTAGTAAACTAAGGAGACTCCCACAGGCTTGAAGCTGGACTGGGCTCCAAGACAGCCTGGGCTACAGAGGGAAACCGTCCCTCAAACCACTAAACAGACAAAAAACCAAATAACAACAACAAATAATAATTTTTTTAGAGGCTACAGAGGTCAAAACAGCTAAGGCCATCTCATATTAGTGGTGTGAAACTGAAAGTGTAGCCCAACCAATTCCTGGAATAAAGTGGAATTTACAAGTGTTTTATGGAGTTTTCTTTCTCATCACAAGGTGCTTTCCCCCACTGCCGAGTCTTGAAACACTCACAACCTTGACAAACATAAAAACATACCTACTTTCGTATTCAGTGCATTTTCCTACATGTTTTCTTTGCTTTTGGTGACAGGAATCATCTGCTAGCTGATGTATCGATTGTAGCTGCATCTCCACTCAGATTTCTACATGGGAAAGTTGTCAATGAGAAGTTTTACTGTGGAAAACAGTGGGGGAGGGACAAAGTAAGGAGTTGTAGCACAGAAACAGAGAAACAATATCTACAATGTAGACTGAAGTGCAGAGAAAAGAATATGATCGAAAAGGAACAGGAAAGAAGGGTAAGACAAAAGCCATGGATGGGAGTGTGGAGGCGGAAGTCATTGCTGGAGGCGGAAGTCATTGCTGGTTGGCTGTTTCTGTTTATCTGCACATGCTGGTGTTTGTGTAAGAAAAAGACAAAAGGTTTTTAAGAAAGTTGTTACAGCAACCACTAGCCCATTTGACATTATCAAGTAGCATCAAGAAGGTTTTATGTTTTCAATTACTGTCATAACAAATGAGAATTCAGCAACCTGATTTTTCCCATTTACAAATGCTTTAATCAGATCTTTTTAATAAAAGGTCAAATCATCAATCTTAGATTAATGTGTGATACATAGTTATTAATAAATAAGTCAATAATATGTGTGGCTCAGAAGACAACTCAAAGTGGTTTATTAAATACACCAGGAATTCCTGAAGGAATTTGAGAAGATATAAAATTACCTTGTTTCCACAAGGAAAAAATGGAAATAAGTAGATAGGAGAAATTTCCTTTTCATAATCTACAATGTTATTATTTGGCGGGGAAGACCAGAAGTATGAGATACTCAGGGCAAGTGCGAATATTTGTTACTCATCCTAAAGTCTTTTGTGCTATTTTTTCCAGAAGCTATATTTCCATAAAATAACTCTATGCTGATTTTTAGATTTGAGTCGATAAACCACGCTTTCAATATGCTAGATGTATATAAACTAGCTGCTAACATTTTCAGAAAATTTGCTTTTTTATTGGCTTCTTATATTCTCTTAATAATCGAATTCCAAATTAAAATGCTTTTTGTCATACTTGGTACTTTTTATTTTATTTTATTTTATTCACTGGGTTAATTTTGGTTACTGTGTTTCATTTGTCTGACTGTATATAGGTGTGTTTTCATTAAGCATTACGTCCAGTGTTCAAACCTTAAATCCTCTCGTTCCCTCACTTTCAACACTTTCTTCAACCTTTGGAAAAAGAGGGGGTATCTGTGTGCCTGATTGATGTTCTGCCACTGGCATGGAGGGAGAGGTAAGAAAGCCCAGTGGTAACAAATGAGAAAAGTAAAAAGGTTGTTTACATGGAGTACTGGAGTAGTGTTTTTTTTTTTGTTTTTTTTTTTTTTTTTTTTTTTTTTTTTTTTTTTTTAACTGAATTTAAATTGAATTCCTACTCTCAGGTCTTCAAGTTCAAAGACACTTGAAGTCACACTGGAAGAGTCACGCTAATTTGCCTACTGGATTGATATAGAAATTTAAATGGTAAATAGTATGTATAATCTAAGTTACTTTGGTGACCACTAAGTTGAAACTGGCGCCCACTCAGAAGCATCACTTTTTTTTTTCCAGAGTAGACTTAACAGGAAACCAGATGCTGATTAAAGTTACTTTACAAATCCACAGTATTTTACTATAAATATGTAATGCCATGCCAATGTGCAGTGAGTTTCCATTTTTAGTATGAGTGGTTTGCAATTTAAAATAAATTTTAATTTATTTTATAAAATTTGAAATTTAAATAAATTGCACTTGACCCCCTGAAAAGAAGACAGAATGTTTTAACATTGTCTACTTTAAGTCTCAAAACTATTTGCTAACATAAATAGCAATCTAAGCATGGACCACATCTCCTCCTGAGAATGGGCTACCAAATGGTTTCTGGTTTGCATCATCACTGCTAATAACATGTTAGCTTAAGTATGATGTATATCCTTATTACAAGGATGTAAATGTCAGAAGTTTAGTCTGAGACTAGCTTGGGTAATTTTTCTTGTTTTGTGTTTTAATGATCCCAGGAAAAAGAAATTAGTCACTTCAAAATTGCGTTGTGTCACTTTCTAAATTATAGGATTTGTGTAGATAGAGAACTTTAGTTCAGAGTTCATGACTCATTGAGAATCATCCGGATCAAATTTCTAGAAGACAATTTAGTACATTTAACAAAAACAACAACAAAAGACAGCCAAGTGTTAATTTTTATTAGATTTCTGAACAAGGAGTACATTATTCAGTCTTCTTGTCTTGAATTAGCCACGAGAACATGAACTTCATGACTCACTCAAAACAAATTACTACGATTTTCCAAGAAAACGCAGAGCACAGCAGTACTATATAGGAAACACAGCTAGCAGCTCGTCAACAACAAAGTATACCACAGAGGTTTTTAGCCATATATTCTACACAGAGAGAGGTAAAGAAAGAAAAAATGCTGTAAATGTCAACTGAGGCACAAAAATAGTAACAGTAGGAATCAACATTAAATTCATTATCAGCTCTACCGAATAGAAACTTTCTGATGTAAAGCCCTTTGCTTCTATACCAATTAAAACTATACTTAGAACATGTAGTGTGTTTTTGACGTGGTTACTGCTGTCTAGGTCTGGGGTATATTTTTAAAAACTAAGAATTTGGGAGGAAGAGTCATGAAGATCAGGAGTTCAAGGTCAGACTTGTTTACATATCAAGTTATTGGGTACCTGGGATTCATGAGATACTGTTTCAAACACAGGGAAACAAACCAACAAACACCACAAACCCTACAACAACAAACAAAACGAACATTTTCTTTTTCATTAAACATTCTTTAGACTCTTTTCACTTTATTTTTATATCAGGTCTGGCCTGGGTCCTTTTTCATCATTTTCCTAGAACAGTGGGACCACAAATCTTGCTAAAGCCATTCAGAGAGAACCCCTTACTCTCAGAAACTGATGACTTTTAATATCTGGTCTCCATCCATATCGAATCACATTCCTGCTCTCCCATGTTCCCACTTTGGGCTGCCTTCAGCAAAAATAATTGTCCTAGCAAATATCCCTCCTACCCTTTACGACTTATCTCAGTGATTTTCTGTTTGCCCAATTCCATCCCACTTATTCATACTCAGAGTTGATAACTCAGAAGTTATATTCAATGGCCAAATTCAGCAGTCTTGACATCTTACCTCAATAGCATCTTTGTTGTTATATTGTTTACTTAAACTACTAAAAAATCAAAATTATTTAGATTAATTGGCTACATACATATACACACATGTGTATTGAGTATGAATATTATACATATTCAATGCATATGTTGAAATTCCATTCAATGTTCTATCTTCTCAAACTTTCATTTTTGTGAAGATTTCAATGCGATTTCTAGCTTTGAAAGGTACATTACATTTTTTAACGTCTACTTAGCACACAGCATTTCTCATTCCAATACAACTGTAGCACAGTATCCTCTGTGGATACACTGTTATCTCTTCCCTCTTCCGGCCCTCTGCTAACCAGCTTTCTCCTGTCACTGCTATAGTAAAGTATGATCAAATAAATGTTTTTAATAGCCCTATAATTATTATTATGATTGTGTTTTCTAACCTGCAATCAATTAATAAAACACTATATCCCACAAAGAAGCAGGTATCCCATACCCTGCCCTAATCCCATGCCACCTGCTTCTAATAATTTCTGTGGAGCTACCTCACACCCTTAATCCCAAATACTTGCTAAAGCTCTTCTTTTGGGATGGAACCTTCATCCAGTCTGGCCATTTGTGTCTTCCTCCACCTAACCCATAGTGCTGGTTCCCCTGTCTTCTCCCCTGCCTCCCGTCTCTCCTCGTCTCTTCAAGTCTCTCTCCCAAAAGCCAGGGAACCTTAGCCATGCCTGTACCATTTGCCCTGCTCAGGGGTGTTGGCTTTTTATTGGTCAAACAGACACAAGGTTTTAGGCAAGGTTACAAACATTTGGGCATACATGAGTCTGCTTATTTGGGCAACCAGACCAACCTCCACCATGTCAACATTTATAAATAGATTTTTTTTTTTTTTAATATTAGATTGAGCCTATGGATGTTGTGCCTTGGAACTTGCTTTCTCCCCGTAGTTAACATCATATAATGTAATTATCACATTTTATCTGTTCTGTGTCAATTGACAAGATTTCATGATTTTTACATGGAACTGTGTTGCATGAATGTACCATACTTCCTTCATCTACTCATAAGGTTGATAGATACTTTGGCTGTGCTCAATGTGGTGTGATACAAGATATTTGATTATTGGCATAGAAAACTTAATTGTTAGCAAAATACAAAACTATATGCTGCGTTTGTCAGATGCAGTTAGGTGTGTCCTGAAGGCAGTTTGGGTGTGTCTCTGAAAGCTTCCATAGATAAGAATGTTAAAGAATGGAAAGTTCCAGCCTATTTTATAGCGAGTTGCTTGGGTCTTTGCTCTGTCACAAAGTCAGCTGCGTGGCATCAAGCTACCTCACCCTAAAGTTGAAATGGTTTGGCCCCTACTGACTTGCCTTGGAGCCCCCTACCATGACAGTGACATGGTTCAGCCTGCCAAGGAGGGGAGCTGTAAACACACACACACACACACACACACACACACACACACACACACACACACACTCACAGACATACACCCACACCCCATTGATATATATATCAAATTGGACTCTCTTTTGGCATGAAAGGGCACTTTTGGAGGAATTCCAGTTCTGAGATAGAGATTCTTTCTCTGGGCTTGCAGGAACAACAGAGAAGCAGCTGGCAGGACACGGGTAAAACAGTATTCTAGGAAAGTAAGCATCTTGGGTTTGGAGTAACTGAAGAGAAAGGCAGACTAGCTAGATAGAACGGCACAGATAGAGATTTCTAAAGAGCTAGCAGTTTAGTTGTAAAATCAGGCTTGTAAATATATTTTTTGTATACAGTTCAAAAAGTAAAGTTACTTCACTGAGCCAGCCCGTTTTTACCTCAGTTTATGCCTTCCATGGCTTTATTGGTATAAATATTAGATCATTTAAACAGAGCTGTGGAGCATGCTGTGGGAACATGGATGCCTCTTAGGCATATAGGTTTTCTTTCCTTTGGAAATATATGCAGCGGTGGAGTCACTAGATCAGATGATAATTCTATTTTTTTTTTATTTTATTGTGAATTTCCATAATGTTTTCTCTTAGGCCATGTTAGTTTCAATTCCTATTAACTGTGTTTAAAACTTTCCTTTTCTATGTATCAACAACACATATTCTTTTTATACTTTGATAATATTATTTTTACTGGGCTAAGGTGGTATTTGATTGTAGTGTGATTTACATATTCTTGATTAGTACTGTTGAGCGCTATCCCCTCCAGGTACTTATTGGCCATTTGTTTGTTTAGTTAATTAGTTGTTTTTGTTGTTTTGTTTTGTTTTTTTAAGACACCTGTCTAATTCAGTCTACTGTTCTTTCTTAACTAGTGTAGTGACACTGTGGGCATGTGAATGTGTGTGCTTGTGTAGACAATTGAATGCTTCAAGTTTCTTGTGTGTTTCTCATACCAACCTCATGTCAGGGATCTGTTCTGTAAATATTTTCTTGTGTTCTGCAGACCTCCTATGCAGGCAGTTCACTATTTCTTTTTCTGCTCAGACATTTTGTGTTTAGTGAATTCACATTTGGCACAATTCGCTCTGTTTTCTGACATCTTTGGATCTTTTCCCGAAAGATACTTCCCTGTTCCTGAGTCCTGAAGCACTTTCACCATGGTTTCTTTTAGTGTTTTCATACATTGTGTTCTGGCATTTAAGCCTTCAGTCTGTTTGGAAGCCTTTGCCCCTACCAGACGTCTCCTTAGACCTTAAGTTCACTGTAGCTGGCTTAGCACTGGTTTATCCAGTTACTAACATGTGTTCTGATAGTACAGGATTCTGCCTGGCAATGGACACTAAAACTGTGGGTGAACCATTTCCACTTTGCTACATCATGCCTGTTGCCATCGGTATAAAGGTCCGTAAATCGCTGAAGGAAGACCCCAGACTCAAATAGCATGTGAAAACAAAGAGCATTTATTCTACAGAAACAGCCTGCATGGAGTGGTCAACCACCCATACAAAATGGCGGCGACCCTGATGGGGAGCCCCGAAGCTCTTTTAAAGGCTTCTAGGGGAATCTTTTCTGTGGCTACGTGAATCTAACTGTGATTGGCGAGCGCCCATGGAGGCAGGCCCGTACTTCTGCAGGCTACTTGACTCTAGCTACAGGCCTTTTAGCAATGTCCAGTTCTCTCAATTAGTGCTGCTACAGTGTCACAACTTTGAGGATTAGAGAGCTTTGCAATAATGTAGGGTAGAATCCAGCCCATGCTATGTGCCAGCTAAGGCTGCAGGGGAATAAAAGCTGAAGACTGCTGCAAGCTGCGCAGGTGATACTGGTGAAAATAGAAGTCTGAATGAGGAGGACTTTGCCCGCCTGGTCGAGGCTTTATTCATATCCATGTCTGGGATGGAGGGATTACTATTTACTCAATGTTCTGCTTGTTTGTTTAAAGAAATTTCTTAACATTAAAAAGACCCAATCTAGCTGGGTGTGGTGGCACATGCCTTTAATCCCAGACCTTGGGAGGCAGAGGCAGTTCGCTATGAGTTCGAGGCCAGCTGGTCTACAAAGCGAGTCAAGGACAACCAAAGCTACACAGAGAAACCCTGTCTCAAAAACAACAACAACAACAACAACAAAAGACCCAATCTCCCAATCGTTAAACAATGTTTTATTTTGGATATAGGTGTCTGGGGGTGTGGTGCAAGCATGTGAGTATGGGTGAATACACCCACGCTTGTGCGCGAAGATGCCAGAGATGTCAGCTGTCTTCTCCTCTGGCTCTTCCCACTCCTCTCTCTCTCTTTTTTTTTTTTTTTTTTTTAACTCGAACTCATTATACTTAAGTCTTTTATTTTTTCTCATTATTTTACATGTCTGTATTTATGCCAGTATTATACTGTTTTATTTATTATAGTTCTATAATATTGCTTGATATCTGAAATGGTAATCCCTTCCACATTTTTCTTTTCTTACACGTACTCTGGTGCCCCATATTTGACCACGTCCCCTGAAGGGGGAGGCCTGGTGGCACTCAGAGGAAGGATAGCAGGCTACCAAGAAGAGACTTGATACCCTATGAGCATACACAGGGGGAGGAAGTCCCCTTCACTCACAGTCATAGGGGAGGGGAGTAAGAGAAAAATGGGAGGGAGGGAGGAATGGGAGGATATAAGGGAGGGGATAAATATATATATATATATATTTTTTTAATTTTATTTTATTAATTTATATATTTTTAAATTTTATTTTATTTTATTTTATTAATTTACTTATATTACATCTCAATGGTTATCCCCTGCCTTGTATCCTCCCATTCCTCCCTCTTTCCCATTTTCCCCTTCCTTAAAGACAGGGTCCTTTCTGGAGCAGAAACTCACCCTTTTTGCTAAGCCAGTTTGATCCATCTGCTTCTTCTCTTCATACAGAGTTCTAGGCACACAGCTATTCCTGGCTTACTTGGAGTTAGTGCTTATAACTCAGGTGCCCATTCTTTTTTTAATATACATATTTTTATTATAATTCATTTATATTACATCGCAATTGTAATCCCCAGGTTATTATATTCCTGTTCCCTCTCTCCAACCCTCTCTTTCCTGTCCTATTTCCCTCCCCTAGACCTCTGACTAGTGGGGTCCTCCTCCCCCAACAACTAACCACAGCCTATCAGGTCTCATCTGGATAGCCTGGGTTCTCCCCAGGGCCTCTCTGTCAATGGGCAGTGCTCAATCTCTGGCACCAGAGTTCTTGTCAGAAGCAGTCCCCCCCCTCCCCCTTGCTCTCCTCTCCCCTTCTCCATGTGGAGAATGAGCTGTCTACCGGCTACATCTGAACAGGGGCCCTAGCGTCTCTGCTTCCATTGTCCTTGGTTCGTGCATCAGTTTGCGCAGCAGCCCCCTGGTTCCAGATCCACCAGTCTCGAAAATATTCCTGCCCCTGAATAATCTCTCCACTCCTAGGATCTGCCCAATGTCAAGTTGCTAATACCTGGCACTAAGTCTGTGCTTTCTGCACTGGCCCCTCCCAGCTGAGTGTGGGCGTGGCTCTATACTGTGCTTGCTGCCTGAGGTTGAGGGATGGAAAATGATCATGAGGGTGATGGTACACCAGCTTCAAGGAACATTGCTGTCTCTGGAGGCCCACAGGCAATTATTGGTTCCACTGATGAAGACACGGGCTACTGACTAGTTCTGGCTTCGTTTTAGAGCCCTGTCTATGATCACTAGCCTGGTGATCGCTGTGTTGCTTCACATCAGGAAAAAAGTGATATGGTCTCTTAGACAGCAAGGCTGATGCCATGATAGTTTCCAATCTACCTCACAGTGACAGAGGCCTTTATAGCCTCAGAAAGCAAGTGGATGTGCCTTGGACATAGTCCAAACCTAGGAACTGTGTCCAAACTCAGAAGTACACAGAGATCTCGGTGTAATACTGGAGCAAGCCTAGTATTTCTGCCTATGACTTCTTGCCTGAGGCCAGAGGTTTCACTCTTTGCTGTATACTTTCACTCAAGGCTGTGGATTTGGCACTGGGCTCCCTGACACAGTCCTATGGTATCTTTCATGGCCTGACCGCCCAGTGCATGTAGTCCTCTGCCCATATCTCCTGCTAGATGTTTGTATAAGTACTGTTGAGACATTGGCAACTGGCCTATCCAGTTCCAGATGTTGGTTCTGTGAGTATTGGCCTGGTGATCCTGGGACATTTCCCAGTATGAAGTATTTCTAAAGCTGGCTGGCCTTAAAGTGCCTAAAAGTAGAATTCATCTTTTTCTGTTGCTTGGAACTCACAGGTGAAATATGGCTCTCTCTCTGTTCCCCTCCTTCATCATCCCTCTCCCCTTTGCTAAAATAAGAGCGGTCACTAAAGTCCTTCACTATGTACATGGATCTCACAATGGTGCGCAGAAATAAGAAAAACTTGAACTTGTGTCTGCGAGAAGCTGACCTCCTAAACATTTTATTCAGCCATCTTGTTGTCTTTTTATGCTTCCTTATTTATCTCAACTTAAGTCTGTCTTACATTTTAACATTAATCAAATTGATTTTTGTCTTTAATCATTTGAGAATATACATTAGATGTTGACATTTTTCAAAATGTAAAATTACTTAAAAATACAATTCTCTCATGTACAATTTAACTTTGTGTGACACTGCTTAGTAAGTAAATATTTTGTTAAAGCAATATGAAGGTTAAAATGTTGGGACTAGTTGATATTGTGCGTGAAGATCAAACAAGAGGAACTAAGTTTGAGTTTGCAGCACCCATGTAAAATCCAGAAATGTATGCATCTGGAACCCCATTGCTATAGTGAAGAGAGGGGAGGGCAGATTTGTTCGTTAGTTAGCCAGCCTAGACTACTAGCTTAGCCAACTGATGAGAAGTTATTTCCATGAAAGAACATATGTCAAACTTAAGAGAGAGTCAGTAGAAATACGCATCTGATGTTGGTCTCTGGCCTCCATTGCTACTACACGCACTGGCACACAAACATACACAACCATAGACACATACAATACTAAACACACACACATACAGTTCAAGTACTATAGAACTACATCAAGTGTTATCAAAGTAGAAGTGGAGAAAATGAGGGCTGTGGATTATACTGGGAATGAGGTAAGGAGAACAATACAGAGGGTGAGGAAGGAAGGATAAATAACCATATGGATGCTTGAACACACATACACACACACACATACATATATAGTGAATAAATTTAGGTGGAGTTATGCCACAGGGTGACAAGGATATAGGTAGAGCCAAGACTATTTAACAAATATCCCTGCCCAGTGTACAAAATCTTCCTGAAAGGTATTGGGCAGTTAATGCAAAGGTACTCTCAAGGTAATATAAACTATTGACATTATCCTTACTAGAGATACTACTTCAAATAAAGGACCTCAATGAATCAAACAGGAACTGACCTGGATGCTTCCTCTTGGAGGACAAACTCTCATACTTTTAGGAGATGATATGCAAGCTGCCAAGGGAGAGAAGTAATCAGCCCCTACCCAATGGTAAAGGCTACGAAACACAATGACGGGCACTACATGACATCTGCAACATAACAATAGTGGTGCTCCTATGTTGGAACTAAACAACATTTATCTACTTGTATGTATTTGGACCAGCCAAATACTTCTGGCTGGTGAGGTCATGGGCCCTAGAAAAGAACCTACTGCTGCCAGTGTCCCAAGCCACTATGATTCCTAACTACATTGTAATTATGTGCCCTTATATCCAGAGATAAGTGTGAATCTTACTCCTCATGAAAGAAGCTTTTATCTGTTCTTGCTGACACAGATCATTACAGAAGAATATAACTGCTCAGTCCAGGAAACTAAAGGTGAGATGCCCAGCCACAACTGATATATCTCCAGGTCAACCCCTACACATGGGGCCTACATATGTTTGCTTACACACAGCTTTTGAAAATCAAAAGACTATGTTACCTGCTGTGAGATAATGTCTTCAATCTATGCAGAAGAGCACCATCCATGAAATCTCAACAATGTAGTTGCTTGAAAAGAAAAAGCCTTCAAAAGGACACACTATGCTAGTTGACCAATTAGTGAGGTTGGAAAAAAAAAAAAAAAAAAAAAAAAAAAAAAAAAAGGAAAAAAAAATCTCACAAGTCCCTTCCTCTAGATGAAGAATTACAGGCAATTAATGACTTTTGAAAGAGCAAGAAATAAGTCTTCTCCAGGATGAGCAGTCAGCTATAAACACAGATACACTAGCCAATTAAATGGACTCAGTCAACTTTATTTGCATTATATCCTATGCCATTGCCATATACATATATATTTACATATATGTAATGATAAGAAAAGTTGTTACCTTGAGTTATGACTTCTTTGAAGTCACAAAGTCACAACTTTGAGAAGGAGTTAGGGGTTGAAGCTTGGGAAGACTTGGAGTGTAAAGAGGGAGAAACAATGTAAATACAGTACTCATGCATGAAATCGTGAAAAAATAAATTTGAATTAAAAACACTTTTCTTTTTCAGGTAAAGACTGAGTCTGGAGACTTGGTTCATTGGCTAAGAGCCTCAGAGGCTCTTCCAGAGGACTCAGGCTCTGGATTCAGCTGAAAGGATTCCCAGCTCACAGTTGCCTGTAACTCCAGTGCTACATACCCCTGATGCCCTCTACTGGCCTCTACAGGCACTGCATACATGTGAAGCACAGACATGTAAGCAGATAAAAAAAAACCATATATATAATAAAAGTGTACATTGAAAGGGCTTAGCATATGCCTGTAATCCCAGCACGTGGGAGACAGAGGCAAGTGGATCAATGTGAGTTTGAGGACAGCCTGGTCTACAAAGCAAGTCCATGATAGCCAAGGCTACACAGAGAAATCCTCTCTCAAACAAACAAACAAAATGTTTTAACTTGAAAATTCTTTTAATTTCTTCATCTGTTTTTTTTTCAAGATAGCCTGAACCAAAATTTTGTGGAAATTTTTTTCTTAAAATGTACAGGTGTATATTTTTAAAGTATTTACCAGAATCTTCAGTTAATCATTTTATATCTGTCTATGGCTAATCTGTGAATGTATACATTCTACTTAATATTTGATATATATAAATATAAAAGTCAGTAATTGTGGCATAACAACACAAGCTAAGTTTGTGCTCTTAGAACTTCAACAGCATGGACAGTCATTACCTATGAAGATAGTAGCTAGACTTTCAGATGTGCAGGTCTATAAGTAA
Organism: Acomys russatus; assembly: GCF_903995435.1. Taxonomy (NCBI): domain Eukaryota; kingdom Metazoa; phylum Chordata; class Mammalia; order Rodentia; family Muridae; genus Acomys; species Acomys russatus. The sequence goes on along the minus strand of NC_067146.1, from coordinate 46,395,325 downwards.
GGAGGGCACTGTTGCTTGACAAAAGTAAGGCATGAACTGTTATCCTGTTTGTCTCATCATGTGTTTAGAGATGCTTCTATTATTATTAATGCTAATAAGGTAAGTTTAGAATAAATTACTTGTTTTTTCCCTGCAGTCATATGAGCAAATTAAACGGACTCATTTTCAGTCCACTCATGAGCCTGAGGCCAAGTCTCTATTAATTTTTACTTGAAGCTATCACTATATGTCCACAGCTTCCTGCCAATCAGCATTCCCCAGATGACGTCTCACTTTAAGGCTCTCTTAGCAAGGATTGTTCCCCTGTATTTCCTCTGAACAGCTTTATGGGGCTCCTTTGCATAGCTTTCTAACTGAGGTTGCCATCAGAGCAAATGCTCAAGATCAGATCTTCTGACTCTGCTCCATAGTGCTAACCTTTAACACAGACGTTGGCCACCCAGTGTTGTAGCCTCCCTGAATCTCACCAGCATTTCCATCTCTGACAATTTGGACGTTTTACTTGGCCTGTGTAATGAGGACTTCCTGTCTTGTTTTCATTCCCATGTCCCCACACCCTCTAAATATGTTTTCTAACTGGCCTCAAAGTGCCAATTCTTTTGCTCCTCTCTTTCTTTAATTAACTCCTTTATTTTTTTAAATGTTTCTTTGCATTTCTTTCCCATGTTTCTTTGCACAGGAAACTTGAATCATCTTTCTAGATGCTCTGATATGTATTTATTTGTTCCCTTGGTGGTATTCATAAGTCTATTGGGGAAACCATGAAGAATTCCCTTGTCTGACAACATTCTAAATCTTAGTCTGAGGCTTTTCATTAGGTATGTAAACTTATATTAACCCATTCAAGCAGCTGCACCAATATCATAGGTTGGGTAGATTATAAACAACATAATTTATTCTTTTAGTTTTGGAACCTGGGGATCCAAGGTCAAAATGTCTGCTGATTCAGTGATGAGACTATATTTTCCAATTCATACATGACATTTTCCCCTATGTCCTATGTACCGCATAAAATGGTAAAAGATCATTTCCAGGGAATACTTTATAAGAATACTAATCCCTTTTATGAGTAGTCAACCCTCATGGCCCAAGCTTATCCTATAAGTTGTCAACTTCCACTACCATCATCTTATGTTTTATACATTTTTAAAACTAAATTGGGGGAGAGCACAATTATTTAGACATTTGTGCAATCCAAATGTTCATTGGAAAATTTTAGCCTATGTTTACACTACGATATTCTTATTTTCATTGTTGTTATTATTTACCCACATGATTTCTTATAAATTAAATTGGTAAACTTTGGTGATAGCATACTGCTTATGTGTATCAATGGAGAAAATAAAATTCAAAAGAGGTGAATGAAAATGTGGTCCATTTACACAATGGAATATTACTAAGTTTTAAAGAAAATTAAAAGTACAAGTAAATGTATGGAGCTAGAAAAACCATCTTGAATGGGCTAACACAGAACGAAAAAGAAAATACGGTATTTGCTTACATATGGGTGTTAGCTTATAAGCCTCCAATAGGCATGCCACAATTCATATAACAGAGGATAGGCATGGAGGTGAGGAGATCTGGAAGAATATGTGGGAAAACCATGATCAAAGTATACTCTGTGAAAACAAAATCTATTTTAAATTTAAGTTTTTTTAAATGAAAAAAATGGCTTTGAGGGCCCTATTATTATCAGCTCATTTATCTTGCTTCTTGTTAAATAGTAGTTAAGAGTTACTCTAGGAATCTGTAGAAATAGTGGATTTGATAGAAAAGACTGTTTTTGAAGACAATCAAAGGGAATGCTCAGGGATCAAATACACTCGAAAGCCTGTAATCTCCAGAATGTCCACAGCAGCCAATCAGCCAATGAGTATCTTCTCGTTTGATGACACAAGAGCTAAAAGACTGATTGTCTTTAATATAGATTCCCAATGTATGATGGTAAAAGAGACTTTGAAACGTACCCTTGTCTCTCAGACAGACAGATAGGTCACTGTACCCCTATTTTCAAGGGAAGAATGAGGATAAAATATTAAATAACAATAACTGTAACTGTTCTAAGATCCCAAGTTGTCTCTATAGTACTTTGAAGACTTCTCCCCTGGAGTCAGAGGACCGCTAACTAGGATGTGATTGTACCAGCACAAAGTTTAGCCCACTCTCTTTAGCTTTTCTTACTAGACCTAAAGTCAAGTCACACCATCGTCTTAGTTTTCTTAGTCATAGAAAGATGAGGACTTCACGTTACTGTAATCCCTCAGCACCACAGCTTGTGACTTTGGCAATTCCTACACTCAGACTGTACTTGCTTACTGCCTATTCTTTTGCAGGACATCTGGATGTACTTTACCAATCACAGTCTCAGGAGGTGTTATGAGTAGGATATTGTGCCTGGGAAAATATATTCTACTATTGAGCATTCTGTAAATTCCACTAGCTTTAGTTCTCTGACATTTCAGAATGGAAGGTTTTGTCTTTAAGTTAGAAAACCTTTTTTAGGAGGTTTAGAGATGATAAAAAGATGGGGTCTGGAAACCAAAACTAAAGTAGTGATTAGCATTTTGAGAAAAATAAATAGATTCTAGAGATAATTTGGAGTTAGAGTACACATTTTTTAAAAAAAAATGTGGAAAATACAGAAGGGATGGGATGGAGAAGAACTTGACATTTGGCATTGAGATGAAGATGATAGGGTTGCTATTGTTGATTTAGATGTCTCCATGGAAACTGGGCAGAGAAATGATGTTAAGTGAGGACCACCCAAATGAGAAGAAAATGGCAAAGTGAACCTCGTGGTCTTTGAAGTGAGAGCATTTTAAACCAATTTGTACCGGTACTATTTATTCTGGATTAGATTACCCTTCCACAGTTTTTCAGCTTTTCATGCTAAACAACAGCAGAGTGGTGGAATGACAGAACTATGTTACGATTATGTAATGAAAATGACTATGTCTCTTCTCATAAAATTGTGATATAATCTTAACTCTGTGTGTACGTGTGTGTGCATGTGCGTGTGTGTGTGTGTGTGCATGTGTGTGTGTATGTGTAGTACATGCATGAGAATGTATGGGTAGAGTGCACATACAGAGGCTAGAGCTGGATTGTGGGGATCATGCTCAATCTCTCTTCAGCTTATTGTCTGGAAACAGGGTTTCTCACTAAACCTAAAAGCTGGTTTGGTGTGTTTGGCTGGCTGGCCCTATATATCTATATGAAGATCCTATTGTGTTCACCTTAAGCATGACTTTTTATTTGTGTTCTGCGAATTTAAACTAAGGTCCCAGGGCTGTCATAGCACTTATATATCTCCTTATACTGCTTTTCCATCGCCAAACTAAATCTGTTAAGACAGACTTTGAATTGACATGTTACAATGATGCTCCTGCAAGGTACAATAGGAGGACTTTTGATTATTGGAGTATTTTCATACCACAGATTATTCAGTTCTTTCTCATCAGCAACAACTTAAATACCACCAATGAAAGGATGTAGAGTCTTTATGAAATTCTGCTTTCGGAGACTTCAAACAATTCCTTCTTTCAGCACTTAGTGGCAAAATATACAAATTGGAACAACAAACACATGAACATGCCTAAATATACTTCAGGATACTGAATCTCTTTTCAGACAAAGGAGAGAAACCGTGGCTACATAGCTGTCTCCATAGTATCTGTTATTTGGGACTACATATGCCTTCATCTCTTTTTACTATAAATGTTTTTAAAGTTGTAATTATTTCCAGCAATGGCCTACTAAAATTCTAGTTTACTCTTTTTTTGACCTAAGACTTCCACCAGAATTTTATTTAACAAAGATTTTCAAAAAAGAACAGCAGATCCAATTAATATGTGTTCCTGGAAGCTTTCTCAAATGGCTCTGCCAATGAACGCAGGATGCTGGGGAGCATATAAATACATCAGTGTCTCCTAGGGTATTAGCTCAGCTTTCCAGTTCCAGAGAGGTTAAGTGCCTGACCGGAGTCCTCAGTGCTTTACTCCACCCCACTGCCCTATAATCCTTTTTGCTTCCACCACCTCCTTCTGTAAGACTATTTATTGTACACTCCTAAAAATACAGCTAGTGGAAAACTAACAATGCTAGATACTTTTTTGACTTTAGACCTGTGTTCAGAGATAGCCCTTCATCTTTTACAAGGTCTAGGAGGGAATGGGAGGAAAGGAGGCAGGGGAAGCTGCAATCAGGATGTAAAGTAAATAAAATAATTAATGGAAAAAAGTCTATATCCAGCCTTTTATATACAGACTGTTACAAGTTTTTTTTAAAACTTATTCTATATAGTTTTGTGCATATCAATAAAAAGAAAATTTTATGTGCATGTGTATTCGCTACAGCATTCGTCACATTTATAAACCCACCTGGCTTTTGTTTGTCTTTTAAGTGTTTGTGGCAGTAAAAATGAACCTAGCAAAGGGAACACACATTTTTTTGCCCCTTGGGAGACATTAGTACCCACTTAAGGCCTGTCTTTTATGTGAAAGTCTCCAAAGAAGGTTGATCTGTCACTGAGATTCGGGACAGTCTTTTCAACTTCTACCTCTGGTGTTATTTCTGTGGATTGCAGAGAATATCCTGTTTTTACAGCATAGAACAATAGGATGAGTAGATAATTTGAAGTATACCACACGATCTTTAACAAGTAACACGACTGACAAGAATGTGGTGAAATGAACTAGCTTTCTAGGTACAACCTTGAGATCTTATTTTGAATGACTGTAGAGAAATGAAAATGGTCAGATTTCATCAAAGTCAGAAGCGTCTTTTGAACACGGACTCCATTTGTGTTCTTTGACACATTTTCACTTCATATCCTAAATGCTTTGACGTGCACATTAACATACTATTTTGATTTAATTCACAGTTACTCTTTGAAGTTAAAGTGTCCCCTGAAGGCATGTTTGCTAAAGACTTGGTTCTTAATCAATGTGGGTAGTTCAGAAGTACTGAAGACACTGTCTCAGACTTGATTCCTGTTGTAATTGCTTATTGAAGTGTGTCTTGTTCAGGATCCTTTCTTTCTTCTTTTTTTAAAATATATTTTATTAATTTATTCATATTACATCTCAATTGTTATCCTATCCCTTGTATCCTCCTATTCCTCCCTCCCTCCCATTTTCCCCTTACTCCCCTCCCCTATGACTGTGACTGAGGGGGACTTCTTCTCCCTGTATATGCTCATAGGGTATCAAGTCTCTTCTTGGTAGCCTGCTATACTTCCTCTGAGTCCCACCAGGCCTCTCCATCCAGGGGACATGGTCAAATATGGGGCACCAGAGTTCATGTGAAAAATCAGACCCCACTCTCCACTCAACTGTGAAGAATAGCCAGTCCATTGGCTAGATCTGGGTAGGGGTTCGAAGTTTACTGCACGTATTGTGCTTGGCTGGTGCCATAGTTTGTTCAACCATGTATATAGCAGCTTTATTCATAATGGTCAGAACATGGAAACAGCCTAAGTGTCCCTCAGTAGAAGAATGGATAAAGAAACTGTGATACATTTACACTATGGAATACTACTCAGCTATTAAAAACAAGGAATTCCCAAATTTTGTGGACAAATGGATTGAACTAGAAATGATCATAATGAGTGAGTTAACCCAGAAGCAGAAAGATTCAAATGGTATATACTCACTTATATTTGGACACTAGCCCAAGGGGCATGTCCCTTGAAAGTCTTCACCAGCCAGGAACATGGGACAGAGGGGAGGACATCCTATTGGGACTCTAGGTGAGAGAAGCATGGGAGAATGGGGAAATGGAAGGATCCAGAGGGTCCTAGAAACCTACAAGAAGAAGATTATGATGGGAGGATCTGGGCCCAGGGGTCCTGATCCTTTGGCTCTTATAGTCTTTATCACCTATTCCAAAATGTTCCATGAGTCTTATGTGCCAGAATGTTTCATGGATGTATCCATGGAGACCAGGCTCCAGAACTCTTACTTTTGATTGGTTGTGGTTTTATGTAGTGGTTTCTGTCTATTGCAGAGAAGTTTCCTTGATGAGGAGTGAAAACTAAGTTCATCTGTGGGTATAAGGGCAGTTGTGTATTGTTGAAGAAAATATAAATTGCTAATAATGTTTATTATTAAATGTCTATAAATATGGCATATAATATAACCAGCTATCATATCCACAAAAGACACAGACACCTGTTGTATTTAAATAAGCTTTGTTTCTCCTGGGACTGAGCAGCTGGTACCCACTATCTACCTTGTTACCTCTCAGACCCACATCCCATGCCATTTGCCTTAATCATTCCTACCTGGGCTACGTCCCATCCAATATCCCCGCCACACCATTTCCTCTCCACACCATTCTCAGAGTTTACTACTCCCAGCACACAAAATTCTTTACCTATCCGATGGTGGTCTCTTTTTTTCTCCTCCACCCATCTCTTTCTCCCTCCTGTGATCCTTCTGTCCTCACAGCCTGCAAAAATTGGCCACACCTACCTCTTTTCTCCCCTGCCCAAATATATAGACATTTCTTCAGCCAATCAGGGATAATTTGGAGGCAAGGATTGAAAATGTCATCTGGGAGTACCTTCTCATTAAAGACAGCAAACAGACCTCAAAGTGCCAGACTATGCTGTTACAGTTTATACATGTTGTAAGGGATTATGCTGTTTAATAAATTAGTGGTGGTAGATTATCCGCTAATGAATGTGACAGTAGCAGTCATGGTCTCCCTCTCATAGAGTAGGTCTGCCATCCAAATCGAGAGCTTTTGATTACTGTCAAGCAGTGTGTGCCATTTACTCCACTGTTACAGTTATTGTGACATGCTGGTAATGTATGTTTTATTTTTAGAATAATAAAAAATTATTGATGACCCTTTTTCTGATGTTTTACAATAAATTTTCATTGGAACTCATAACAGAAAGTCGTCTGCTCTCTAAAGTCATCTGTGCAAGCTTTGTATACCTGACTGCTCAGGATCTAGAAATTATTGATACATGAAGAGTGAGAACTATATCCATAAATTTTGAAGGATGTTTCTTCAGACATATCCCAGGTCACCTATGGAGTGAGTCTGCCAAGTTATATTTGTATATAAAATTTTCCTTCCTTTCCTTTTTTTCTTTCTTTCTTTTTTCTTTTCTTTTCTTTCTTTCTTTCTTTTTTTTTTTTTTTTTTTCCCTTACACAATGCCTGAATGGAGGTTGGAATAAGAATCTGACTATAGCAAATGGTCATTAACTCATCTGTGGGACATTCTTTTATTCCAAAAGGATTGTCAGTTGTCAATAAGTTGATGGTCTCAAATATTGAAAGTCATGAACATTGCACAGTTATAACTCATAGAACTGAAAACTAAAGCCATCCTGAACACTGGGTGTGATAAATCATAAATAAAATGAGATAGCTAGTGTGTTACGAAGTGAATCACCATAAGAGGCAGAAAATAAGTGTGTATAGTTCAATATATATATAGAAAAACATATCCTGTCTTCACATGACTCATGCTTACCATTGGGATGCCCTTTCTGCAATTTGATTTCAATTTAGTAAAATTTTAAAAATATTCAAATGATTTGACATCTAGTATTGTTCTCTATGGATTTCCACTTTTTGTGAAGGAAGTGCTTTGACATTTATCATTTGTGGGGAGCAGTCACACAGTAAAATATATGTTCACAGCATGTGGTTCATGCCAGGGGCTATATTCACAGATTCCATATATGGCTCCCATTTATTAAAGAGTTAGATGTATGAGAAAGACCATTGAAAGAGTCTCTACCGGAAAGCTGAATTAGTTATATTTATTAGCAAGAAACTATAATCTCATTACTCAAATCTAGATTCAAATGTTCTTGTGTAAAGATTCCTTAAAATAAATTTGATAAAAAAACAATACCACGTAGTTACATAAAAACTTTTCAATAAAACGCTTTTTCTTTTAATGATATCTTTTGTATGATAGACAAATTATTGGTTTGTTAAGCACTTTCAACAGTGTACACAGTCTTCGCATTGCACAAAGTTCTTTAAAAAGGATTAGATATGTCATTACAGGAAATAAATTTAGGGAGGTGAATAGGCTGAAACGGTGTCTTTTTTTTTTTTTTTTTTCTATATTTTATTGTCAATGTAATTAGGTCACTTTATACAAACAGATAGCCCTCTTGAATTCTTTGGGATGAAAAGTGCATTAAAGGTCATTGCTTAATTAACGTCCATTCCCTAAAGAGGTGACTCTTCAGGAAAATCAATGTGATCCAGACCAGTGACAGAGAGATATGCTGTTGTAGAATAGCATTCGAAAAGCCTGTCTCTGTGAACGCTGTGAGCCAGAAAAAGAACAATACCCAGATATGTTCATGTAAATTTAGCTTTGTAGAGGATTGTTGATGTGACAAATAATAGGATGGAGTACTAGCTAGCAGGGTGACACTAGTTCAACCAGCTGAACACTGACACCTCTGCTCTTGACTCTCAAGCAAACAACAGGATCATAGCAGCCTTGAGCAGAAAAGAAGCCAGATTTGGGGAATCCCAAGTGAGTCATAGGTAGGACAGGGAACTCATAGTTTAAGCAGATTAAGTGGCCTCACAATGGAGATCTGTCTAGCAGCTGTTTCTTTCCACCCTGGGAACAAATATCCTCCTACCACACTGTCCTATAACTATTTTGTGTACTCTTTTTCTAAAGGCCACTTGCACTGTTTTTCAAACCCTGAGGCAACATTCTCCTTCTCCCCCACTGCACGCATTTCTACGGTTTTGTTGGAATACAGAGTTCTCATTCGCCTAGTCTTCAGAGCTGCCAGTTTCCTTTAAGCAACCACACTGTGTCATCTGAAGTCCACCATACTGCTAATCCTTCAACCCAGAGAATTTGAGGAAGTTTAAAGTACCCCAGCTGCTTTGCTCTATGGAACATGACAGCCGATATCACACACAAGGCATTCTCTGTTTCCAGTGTGTACTATTCAATGCCATCTCCTGATAATTATGAAGCAATTATTCTAGAAAAAGCTCACAGTGGATTTATTGCACTGATTGATCCGGGCACTACTTATTGAGCATCTGATACGCAAGAGATATTTTCTGGATAATGTGTTCAGCTGGTATTTTTAATTATGCTGCCAGTTATATAAATACCAGTTTTCTTCTGTGAGAAACAGCATGTGTGTGCATGTTAAGTGAATGAATGAGAGACATGGAAGGTAGGAGAGCAGAGAAGAGAAGAGTGAGAGAAAAGGAAAGAGCATTTAATAGGCAGTTGAGAAATGATTAAAAAAACACACAGATTAGGAGGTGAGAACTAGTTTGAGAAAAAAGGACACTGCGCGCTACCCTTGAAGGGTAAGATTCGTCCTTAGTTTCCCTCTCTCCTTTTGCTTCGTCTATGTTTCTACTACAGTGTTTTGCCTCCTCTTCAGGCCCCAAACCAATTGAGCCAATTGACCCTAGATTGAAACCTCTCAAGACAAGAGCCTTCTTTGAACTTGACAGGGCAATGGTTAGGTTAATTGGCTTTGCCTCCTGGTATCTCATGCCTTAGTCTGTTTAGATGTCTACAGCAAACTATGGTTCCTTCAAGGCAAAATAAGAAAAATATTTCTTACAATTTTGTAGGCTGATGTCCAAGAGTAAGGTAATATTAGACCCAGTATCTAATGAGGGTCTACTTGACTGCTTTTACCTTTAACTGTGTCTGCACTCTGTGAAAGGAGCAAGCTCTAGTCTCCTCAGCTTACAAGAGCATGAGGTAACATGAAGATCCAGAATCTTCTGTGTCTTCTAAGTCACAACATTTGTTTGCTTGTAAATCTTGGTGGAATGGGAGCCTATGTCCACTTCCTTTCCTCACCCTCAATCCCCATCTTGTGTGAACCTGTGAAGGCCTTTGCATGCTGCCACAGGCTCTGTGAGCTCATCTGTGCTCAAGTCCCATTGTCTCTGGAGGAAACAAAGTTTTCTTACCTTTTCTAATTTTCCTTTTGCCAAACTTCAAAGCCTGAAAACAATGTCAAAATGCCAAAAAATTGTAAATAAGTTAAATCTAAAGATCTGTTCTCAGATTTAAAAGTCACAAAAAGTGCAATTTATACATTACATAGTCACTAATGCCATGTGATTATTTAAATGTAAAATAATTAAAATGAAATAGAATTGAAAGTTCTTCATTCTTATTCTCATTTTAGCTGTCAATTACCTACACGTCATCAGTGACTGGTTGGAATAGCTGTAGTATATTCAGCTTCAGAGAGGAAAACTCTTTGAATTGCTCTAGAATATAACCGTACAATTACAAGTTCTAACAGAGCTCTAGGTAAAATTGCTCCTGTGTCTAGTTTTATAAGGTTTGGTAGACCATGGTCACAGACACTTCATTTCTTGATGGTTTTGGCTCTTTCTCTTTGTGATAGAAGAGTTTAAGAGATACTAGGAGCCCAATTTCTTAGTTGGGTTATTTGGTTTGGTGGTGTTTAATTTCTTGAGTTATACATTTTCGGATATTAGACCTTTGTCAGATGTAGGGTTGGTGAAGATCCCAGTCTGTAGGTTGTCACTCTGTTCTCTTGACAGTGTCTTCTACCTTACAGAAGCTTCTCAGCCTCATGAGGTCCCATTTATTAATTGTTGACCTTAAGGCCTGGGATGTTGGTGTTCTGTTCAGAAAGTTGTCTCCTGTGCCAATGTGTTCCAGGCTCTTCCACACTTCTTCTTCTAACCAATTTAGTGTCTCTGGTTTTATGTTGAGGTCTTTAATCCACTTGGACTTGAGTTTTGTGCATGGTGACAAATATGGGTCTAATAGCCTTTTTCTACATGTAGACATCCAGTTAGACCAACACCATTTATTGAAGATACTATCCTTTTTCCATTGAATAGAATTGACTTCTTTGTCAAAATTTAAGTGACCATATATGTGTCGATTCATTTCTGGGTCGTCGATTCGATTCTATTGACAGAACTCTGGTGCTCCATATTTGACCACTTCCCCTTGGTGAGTAGGCCTGGTGGAACTCAAAGAAAGAATAAGCAGGCTACCAAATAGGGTGAAAGTGGGTGGGAGGGGGGAATGGGAGGATACAAGTGATGGGATAACAATTGAGTTGTAATCTGAATAAACTGATAAAAAACAAAAACAAAAACAAACAAACAAACAAAAAGAGATACTTGTGGTGGGGTTGGGGAGGTTCTTAGGACACATGAAACCTAGTATCTTTGATAGTTTGTGTTTCAAAAAGTAATGTGACAAATTCTGATCTAGATCCTCTCAAACACTTGATGACCATCAGGATTTTCAGGCTGAAATATCAGTCCTACAGAAGAGATATAAACTTTTACTACCCTTCATCTTCCACCCTTCATCCTTCCTCTTTTTCCATTTCTGTCTAAACTTGAAGAAAATGCTGGAGGAACTTTTTAGTTACCTTATAATAAAAAAAAAGAACATGGAATCTTGAATGTTTTTGTAAATTGTACACACTGTAGACATTAAAGAAAATATATGGTCATCTTTTTCATAAAAATCAGACAGAATATAATTATTCTGGCCTGTTTGTAGGATGTGGACAGGAAGTATTCCTGTGAAAAAAATCTCCTAAATAAGGACCCCATATAACTCTTTTTTTTAAAATACAACCTTCATATTTCCATTATTGATACATGCTACGGTATTTCACTTTGTATTGGCTTATTTAAAACAAGAAGTAGCACTAAGGGTATGATTTTAAGATACAAAGTTTTCTTACATCCTTTTTTAAGTTTCCAAACTATTTCTCAATTTTTCTGTGCATTAGCAAGATAAAGGAATTTTTGTCTTTGATTATTCATATATGGAGCAACAATATTGCTACAATATACTATTTATTGGCTTAATTTTCCCCTGATAGTTTATATGTAATAATGGCTAAAATTTGAATTAATTTGTAACCCTATACTGTATAGTAGCTGTAAATCAAATTTCCAGAAGCTAATTGGCAGCCATATCAGTCATATTTTAAAAAGTCCTTGAATTGTAGTTAAGCTTACAAAGAGTAAAGAATTCCTTCCACTACTTGTAAATACAGTAATTTATATAATATATGGTCAGCCTTCCTACTTTTAACCCTTTCAGGCATCATTCAGAAAATAAGCTAGCCATAACACAGTGGGTTGTCATACTACTACTGCTAACGCCTTTCATCCTGAGCAAGCGCTAACATAGCATCTCCAGAAACTCCTGCCTCAGTGTTTTCCCAGATCCATTCCTTGTAATTGTGTCCATTTTTCAGATTCTTGGACTGTTTGAAAATTAAGTGACTTGAAGAGCTTCAGTATATTCCACAGAGCTCTTTATATAATTAAATTAAATAATTATATAATTAAATAGCCTCACTATACTCTACAATGAACACTCATCAAAGGTGAGCAAGATACACTTATTAACAGAGAAGATAATCATAACAGAGCCAGCTGTGTTGGTACTAAAGACCCATTTTGTAAGTTTTGCTCACATTAAAATTTCTGAGCCTCAGTCGTTCTATCTATAAGTGGAGTGTATTGCTGAGATATATGTGGGGACTAAGAGATATGGGAAAAGTACTTCAGGAGCAACAGTTGATACTAGCAGAATGGTATAAATATGGAATGTACAACTCAGTGGGCTTATGTACTCACATGTGGACAGCTGGCATACGAATACTTTTCAGTTCATTGCCTCAAACCTCCTCTGAAAGCCGGTTTGTTCAAGCTGTTGAGCAAGAACTTCAGTAGTAAGCATCTTGCTTGCCTTGGAGGAAGGCTTACTCTTCCCTTTGCCAAAACACAACGTCTATCTCAATGGAATGTTGTCGAGAAACGTGACTTCATTGACCCCAAGAGCTGCACCCAGGCTGAAGCTGTGTGGACCAAGCATCTTAGTAATAGATGACATCAGGGATTGGCACAAAGGTTAAATGATTCCCCCCAGAGTTTTACAGCTTCTTGGCCATATTTCTTCCAAGAAGCTGGATTGACTTCAGCCTATGTTATTTCCTCATAACAGAACTGTAGCATTTGTATCTCCACTCTTTGAATATTAGTTTATATTGACTCAGTGTGGCTCTCCACATTTCCATGCATGCATATATTTTCTACACATTCTATACTCCTTGAAAGAAAACATCTTGAGATCTTTAACTTTGAGTTCCTTCCAGATAAACATGTTTCTGTTATGATAAAGTTGGTATGCATTAGCAACAGTAAAATGTGTTTCAGGAAAACAGAATCCTTTATAGAAACAAATCTTCTATTGCAACTTAAAATTATAATCAGCACCACTCTAGTCTGTGTCTTTTATATGTAGATATGTCATATATTTACAGACAATAAAGGTACACACATAGAGACATTGTTAAGAGTTGGCTCAGTTTCACTATCTTGTTATTCATTCTTGGAATTTTTTTCACAGTGATGTTAATATGGAAAAACACATCAACACTTAAAATGCTAAAATAGCAGAATGAGTTTGCTTGGCTCACTCATTCCCTCTGCCCCTTGTAATTCTTCCATCTCAGCATTTTTTCTTTTTTCATGTCAGATGTGTTCTTCCAACCCTCCTTAATTCCTCAGCACCACTTTATATCTATTTGTGGTCTCCATTTTGACATTGTTAGAAGTGAAAAGGAAAAATGATATTCCTCAATTGCATTGGGTTAAAAGGTAAGAGTGCAAATAACAGAGCTCCTATAATAGCCCACATTCTTACTAGTACACATATTATTTCTATTCATCTTAGAAATAAAAAGGAAATACTCAAAACCACAAATACAATTGTGACACGTGACATACATGAATAAATACATTTTCTATTTATGTATCTATATACTCATAAATAAAAATGAAGAAATTGCACTCATTCCTACTGGCTCCTCACACCATGCCATTCCTCCGAACCCTGTCTTCTTATTCCACTTCAACTGACTGACTTCACTTTGTACTCTCCATATGCACATGGGTTAGAGTCATCTGCTGAAGCGTTTACAGGCTACCATGGACCGCACCACTGAAGAAAACCGACTCTTCTTCATCCAGCAGCCATCACTGATAGCATCTCCTCACCTAGAAATGGGAACTTGTTCGCATCCCCATCCCTGCTTGAGTATTGAATGCTCTAATAATCTGCAGATCTTACAAAGGCAGCCACAGTTGTTGTGAATTTGTGTGCGCAAAAGCCCTGTCCTGTTTGGGAGACTCTGTTTTAAATGAACTATTCTCATCTTCTGGGTCATACAGTCTTTTCACCTCCGTTTCCAGAATGTTTCTTGGAGGAAAAGGAATGCCTCACTTAGGATTGAACACTCCAAAGTCATTTATTCTCTGCATTTTGACCAGTTGGGTTTCTGTATTAACCTCCATCCACAGAAAAAAGCAGCATCTCTGAGGAGGACTGAGAGCTGGATGAATTTAGGAATGTAAATGTGAGATATATAGAAGGAAGTTTGGCGCTGTGGATATTTAGCAAAATAATAACAATACATTCTCCCCTGGGGCTAATGGTTTTCTCCACTATCAATCTTTTGTCCACGTTTAAAGTACCAGGCTTGAGTTCCCTCCTGTATAACAGGCCCCTTTAAAATCAGCAGCCTGTCTACAAACCAATAAAAATATGCTGAAAAATAAATCAAGGAAATAATCTCATTCACAAAGCTTTCAATAAAAAAATCAGTGAACAAAACAAATTAAAGAACAGTCCAAAGCACGGTGTTGAGAGGCCTCTACACTAGAAGGTGGAAAGATCCTCAATGCTCATGTGTGGGTAGAACACATAGGCATATGTAAGGATTTTCTGAATAAGATTTCATTCACTCACAAATAAGATGTTATGAAATTATATACATTAAAGAGAAAATTTAATCCAGTGCAGAGGAAACATACTGAACGGAAGAAAATCTTCACTAGCTATTATCAATAGAGGGTTAGAGTGAATGAAAAACATCAACAAAGCAAACAGACTAAAACATGGGCTTTGGATATGAGTAAATAGTTCTTAAAAGAAAAAATATAGGCCTGGAGATTTTGTTCAGTGTAAGTGTGATTCCTTAGAAAGACCTGTGACTGGTCCTCAGGAAGGAAGAAAAAGAAAGAAAGAAAGAAAGAAAAAAAGAAAGAAAGAAAGAAAGAAAGAAAAAAGAAAAAAAGAAAGAAAGAAAGAAGGAATAATTAAAGGAAGAAAAACAAGACAAATATCACACACAAAAAAAAAAAACTCCCCTCAACTACAAAAGCAATTAAAAGAAAAAAATGTAAGTGGCAAAAATACTTATAAAAGTTTTCAACACCATTAACCCACAGGGAAATACAAGTTAAAGTACTCTGATACTTCATTTGTACATATTTGAAGTATGATACAAAACTTCTAATGTTCACATAAAATGTATATCATATAATTTTTAGTTATTTGTGTTTTTAGCTTGTATGACTCTATACTAACTGTAGATATCCCTTGCATAATTAAGCAAAGATCATTGAGTTCAAACATGAAACACTAGTAAATTAATTTTATAGAAAATAATTCATTGGAAATGTGTACATGGTACTTTGCAGCACTAGCAGGAAGCTGCAGAAGCTAGCTGGTTAAAAATAAGCAGGGAGTCAAACCAGCCCACATCTCCGTCCAGTGTTCAGACCTTACAGAAAATCATGCCCCTTGCCAGGACCATGCTCTGCTGAGCTGTTGGAATTCAACACAGCTGCTACTGTGTTCACTGGACTCTGGCAATTTTGTTGCCGTCAAAATATTCCAAAGGATTCATAACAGTCAGGCTTAGCAGACACTCATCTAAGGTTTTACAAGGGATTTTGATCAAATTCATCCGGAACTCCACCTAGATCCACCCTTAACTCTCTGTGTCTCTTTTTTCTTTTTCTTTTCTTTTCTTTCTTTCTTTCTTTCTTTCTTTCTTTCTTTCTTTCTTTTTCTTTTTCTTTTTTGTTTTGTTTTCTGGGACAGAGTTTCTCTGTGTAACCTTGACTGTCCTGAAACTTGCTTTGTAGACAAGCTGGCTCGAAATGCAGAGATCTGCCTGCCTCTGCTTCCTGAATGCTAGGGTTAAAGGTCTGCACTGCTGCCACCACCATTGCCTCATTCACTCTTATCTTTATATTCCCCTACATTGTTAAATTTATCTTCCCACCTAGACTAATTCGTACTGCACATAGGCTCATTGGTATGTGCCTACCCAATAGAGTGTAGTTGACCTACAAGGAACCACATCTTTAAAGAAAATGGATTATCCATCTCCCAGGAATTATCAATTGTCTGGAGATTCTCAGTCAAGGATGGGAGCTTGTAGAGCCCGTTCTTCTTCATACATGGTACTGACTGGCTTCCATTTGTGTTTATCTTATGTAGGCAACTACAGCCACTGAACTTTTATTATGTTAAGATTTCATTGTGTTTATAAACATACCTATTATACAGATTGTACAGATAGACTTGGGGCAGGTAGGGACAGGAGTAGGATTGATCAGGTAGGAGAGTGGGATGGAGGGAGAGTGTGGGGAGAGACTATGGGAATTGTGGAGGTCTTGAAGGCTGGTGTGGAAACCTAGAGCAGAGGAAACTTCCTGGAATCTATGAAAGTGATCCTAGTAAGGAGTCCTAGCAATGGAGAATACAGAGTGTCCGTTGGCCATCTCCTCTAGCCAGGCAAAGCTTCTGGTGATAGGTCTGGATTGCATTCAGTTGAGTTGTAGGCCAAGGAGATCCCCCAAGCAACCCAAGCTGTTTTAAAACAAATGCTGCTCTCTGTAAACTGACATCAGGGTTCCATTAAGGAGGACAACACCCACACAAGTCATTGAACATGGAGAAGTCAAGCTGCTACCTATGTGGAGCTGTTTGGCCAGGTACTTTGCAGGCTACCAAAAAAGAAACATGAACACCAAACCAGCCACTAAATCTTTGACCTAAAATTTGTATTGCCTGTTACATATCCTAAGTCAGTGCTGGCACAGAATTTGTGGGAGTGCCCAGGCAATGTCTGATTTGACTTAGGCCCACTTCATGAGGGGAAACCTTTCTCAACACTGCTTTTTGTAACCAAGAACCAGAGACTAGGTAGCCCAAATACCTAAGGTAAAACTAAACATGACCGGAAAAAAATATTCTGCTATTCTCATAGTTCAGCGCCCTATCCAGTGACCATCAGAGAGCTTTCCTCCAGAAGCAGAGAGGAGCAGATACAGAGACCCACAGCCAGACATTATGTGGAGACAGAGTCTAGTTTGGAGGTTGCCTACTAAATCCCTAGGGAATTTTCTCAAAGTGGAGGCAGAAATATTGCAAGACTAGGAAGGGATGGAGAAGATCAGGAGAGCAAGGCCCTCTGAATCATCTAAGCAAGGCACATGTAAGATCACAGAGACAGAAGCAACAAACACAAGATCTAAATAGGCCTACATCAGGTCCACAGCATATTTTCTATAACTATTAGCTTAGTGCTTTCATGGTACTCCAGACTGGAAGAATTAGTGCCTCTCTGACTCTTGTGCATACTCTTGGGGACACTTCCTTCTATTGGGTTGTAGTGTTCAACTTTCATATGGAAGTTTTTGCTACATCTCATTATATTTTATTTTGTCTTGCATGGTTGTTATGTCTTAGAAGCCTGTTGTTTTCTAATGAAGACAGGAAGGAAAGGGAGTGGATATGGAGGTGAGGTACACTGGGGAGGAACTGTGAGGAGAGAGGGAGAGAAACTATCATCAGGATATAGTGTATGAGAAAAGACTCTATTTTCAATTTAATATGGTGCAGTATATGTACACAATAAATTTTTAAGCTACACAGAAAAAATCAAATTTTATCCTTTGATGCAACATGGATAATGCTGAAGATTATTACGTGTAGTGAACTATGTCGTTCCTTGAAAGGCAAATACTGCATATTCTCTCTCAGTTTTAGATACTAGATTTTAAGTATAGAGGCATCAAGACAAACAAGATAGGAAAGAGGGAAGAAATGTAATTGAGGGGACACTGAGGGCTGAATATTCTGAGTACATTATATAAGCATAATAAAAAATTGGTATGCATAATGAATACACACCATAAAGAATAAAAATAAATGGAGACCTTAACATGATCACAGGCTCAAGACAAAGCTAGTGATGTTTCTTTTCAAGAATGTTTTAATTTATTTTATTTTATTATTTATATTTTATCTTCATCTTATTTACTTACTTATTTATTTATTTATTTTTGGATTTTTGAGACAAAGTTTCTCTGCGTAGCCTTGGCTGTCCTGGATCAGGCTAGCCTTGAACTCACAGCAATCTGCCTGCCTCTGCCTCCTGGGATTAAAGGCATACAACACCATGCCCAGTTTTTATCTTATTTTTAATTTTTTCACTTTACATCCCTATTGTGGCCCCCTTGCTCATCCTCTCCTAACCCTACCCTCTCTCCCTTATCCTCCCTCTCCCTCTTCCCTGGTCTTCAAAAAAAGAGAGCCTTTTTCCTCTATCATCTGGCCTCAGCCAATCCAGTCTCATCTGCACTGCCTGTATCTTCTTCCTCTCTGGCCTGGGAAAGACACCCTGCCAGGGTGCTGTGATCAACTAGTGTGCAACAGAGCCCACATGAAAGGCAGTCCCTACTCTCCATATTATGGGACCCACAAGGAGACTGTCCTGCCTATTGACTACATCTGAGCAGGGGTCTAGGTCCTGACCATGTCTGGTCCTTGTTGGTGCATCAGTCTCTGTACCTGCCTTCCATGCCTAGACTTATTGGCTCCTTTGGTCTCCTTGTGGAGCTCCTGTCCCCTCCAGTAAGTAACCTTGAAGGTAAAGATGGTGATTTCTTCGCAGGCAGTCGGTGTACAAGCTTTGGGCTAAGTAACTGCAATTGTTGTTCATTCTATTGTCACAGGCCTGTAGGGTCAGGGCTCAGAAAAGTAGTGTAAGAAAACACTCATTTTCTGACTTGAGCTGTAGTGAAATGAATGTCCTTTATCTTAGATGCATGAACCACATGCATCTGTGAACATCCATGCGATTATCGTGTTTGCTTATAAGTGCTAGAAAACTCAGACTTTTTGCAGCACCTCACAGTGTGGTACAAAATTTCAGGTACAATATTTTTGTCCATAATTTAGATGAATGAGTACATTTAAACATCAGGCATGTTGAGAAATTACTTTGCAGAAATTACAACAAAGTCAGTCTTCTTTCAAAGAGAAATGATGAATGGATATCAGGATGAGGTACAAATTTTATTGCCTTAGCTACTTAATTGCCCATAATTTACTGCTATGTGACTGTGAACAATTAAAAACTAAAATATCCTCATAAACAAATAAAATGGATATCAGGTTGAATAAGTTCTTCAGGAAGTTTATAGAATACTTCTCTTTGCAATCAAGGTATCTTAATTTTCTAAGGTGACTGAACCAACAAACTGCTGTTAGAATGGCTTGAAGCACAGTTTCTCAGTTTTGGATGCTTAAAGCCATAGATCAGGGTGTCAGCAGGACCAGTCCTGTTCTGAGAGCTATAGGAAAGACTCTGTTTTAGAGTTATATCATTGGCTTGTAGAGAGTGTCTTTTTCCTGTTTGCTCATGTTTTCTCCTTGAGTGTTTGCTTCTGTGTCCAGATTTTTATAAAGTCACATTGTCTTGGATAGAACCCACTCTGATGACATCATCTCAGCTAACTACAACATGTACACACCCACATCTACAGTCTGGAATCTGTTTCCAAATGTTCTACAGGTTAGAATCCCAACATACAGGTTTATAGGGGGTACAATTAAGCCATAAAAGTATGGGTAGCTCTTTCTGTTTGTTTCATTTCCAAAGCACATTATTTGGTGGCTATTTTAGTCATTTCTAAATCATGTAAATTATAAAGAAAACTTCTGATTGTTTTTGTGTTTATTATACCCACAGGATCCTGTTTATATATTCACACTAGTTAAATTTACTTACATATTTGTTAGTCTTCTGGGAAAACTGTGTAGCAATGTCAATAGGGGATCACTTCCACATTTGTCAGGCAGCCTGTTACGGTTTCGCCTTTATTAATACTGCGAGTGTGTGGTTGTGCCCATTTGCTTAAATCTTCAGGTCTCTGTATGTTTCCAAAATTATTACACATACATTCAGCCTTTCTTTTTTCATCTTTTAAGTCTGAGTGGCTTTTATTTTATTTATGTTTTTGGCATTCATTTTATTTCTGACTTCGGTGCTGGGCTGGTGGGAGAGCCTATCCACCGTGCTTCATTCTGAAGGCTGCAGAGACACTGCGTGGGATGTTTGAGTGTTGACTTTCCCAGCAGAATGTGAAGGTAGTTGTAGCAATGTGACACACAAGAGCAGAGTGACTGCTTCGGGCATGAGGACATAGGGAACAGGCCAAGATAAAAAGAAGACTTGAAGACAAAGGCTACATTCTCAATCAGTTCCTTCCAAGTCCTTTACCCTGGTGGAGGACTTGTTAATGAATAACCACCATTGAACAGCTGCCATGAAAGCAAACAGAGGGCTATTCTGTTATTAGGTACATTTTTCATTTAAAAGTTATACATTGACCAAATATTTCATATTAACATGAAGTATAACAGAGAGGTAGGCTTAGGTAATCAAGCTGGAGGAAAGGGAAGCAGAGGAAATGGGATTAACGTAATAAAGCCGGCCACAGATGAAATAGTTCAGTGCCAAGAGCCAGAGAGCAATGGAAGTGTTGGATGCCCAGATTTGATGTGGAGAAATGTGTGGTTCATTTCACTAAGCCCCACAATAAAATTTGAAGACTAACATGCTTGTCTTTATGGAAAAGTACAAATCCAACTAACAACAGTTGTTTGCCTTTGTTTTAAGTCTTGGTTACCAAAAATACTAAAAAAGTTAGATCTTTCGATAAATGTTATTATTCTTTGCCTGCATAGACAAAAAGATGGGGAAGTTCAACAGATGAGATTCTCATTATCTTTTTTAAACAATGTAATCATCACTCCAGCCCCAAGTTTTTATTCAGAAAATACTTAAGCAGTAAATCTTCTATAACTTCCTATAACTTCATATTTGTTGTTAGAGTTGATTTTATATGTTATTGGGTATTTTTTAAATTTTTATTTAGTTTTTTGAACTTGAAGTTCTACTGTTTCAGTTTCTGTGATGCTGGCACTATTGACAGATGCCACCTTTCCTGGCTTCATTCATTTTTTTTCCTCAGCTATACCTTTTTTTGAAACACTTTATTACAAAAGTCCCATAAAAGCTCCCTTGGAAATTCAAAGGATTCTATAAAACACTTCATTTTAGCTATTAATCAGATAGGTTAGTAATCTATTTTATTGTGACATCATTGAATGAATATTTTAATTGCTGTTTTTAATTTATTGATTTCCCCCTAACCAATATCAACTTTCTAAAAATTTCCTTCAAGTTAAAGATATGTATAATAAAAAATCCAACACGATTTGTGCTTCACAGTTTCTTGGAACAGATCTGCCTAACATATTTACATTTAAACTATTAAACACATTGGATGTTTCATATAACCAAAGATCCATGTGCCTTCCACTAAACTAAGACACCAAAGTCTTAATGTTTATTCTGCCAGACTGAAGACAGTTCAGTGTTAAGAATGCAAGCTGGGAAAAATTTGACATGTTTCCAACCTTGAAATAAATTCATCTGAGAAAATAAAAGATTTTAAACCAGACCTCATGAATAATTTTAGAGTCAATGACATATTTTAATCTTGAGGAAAAAAAAACCAGATTAAAACCCATGCATTTTTAAAGCACTACAGAAATGCAAATGCCCTGTCGTGATAGCAGTCTCTAGGCAGCACAATCCTTTGAAATCGACTACAACCTAGGCTCACCTGGTCATAATTTCCTTGACTTAAATATTCCTCCAGAAAAAAAAAACACTCCAGAACTTTCTGTACTGATCCTTTTTATTTAACTGGCTTTTTAAGAGTGCACATGAGCAGAAGCCAGGTGCCTATTCAATGACATTTCAAAATAACCATGCAGGCTAGAACTGGTCCCTAAAGAGGCATTTGGCCCATGAAGAAGATAGCTTCCAATGAGCAAACAATTCTTCTACCTGAGCTAAAGTTCCAGGCCGCCTTCATGGTGAGTCCTGCAGGAAAGCTCTTGCTTTGTACAGACAGCTGGTGCTCAGTATTGACTTAACAGCGTCTACAGTCCTCATCTTCTTTTCCTCTGTTTTTTTGCAGGGCACATCTAGCAGACCTGCAATCGTACAGATGGGTTTTCAATACCGCTCATACTTCTTGAAAATAAATACATTAACTTTTGTATAATCATTAGAAATGTTAATTTTTAATGCTCATTACTTTAAAATAAAACTGTAATTTAGGAGAAAACCTAACTTTCATTATGTTATTGAATTCTAATATGAACATTTAATTATTTACATATAAACAATTGAAATCTTTATTGCCTTATCTGAAATACTGTCTGTGTTTTCCACGTTAAATATTTATAAATATGAATAATAGCCTATGTAGGTTAAAAAAAAAACCCCAGCAGACTTAAATTGCTTGTTTTGTTGATATTTGCACTCAATACCATACTGTCACCATTTAATCAAATGTACTGTTTGAATACAAGAATAATGGATATGTTGTGTGATGGATATAGGGTCTCAAAATGAACTTAAATGATTCAGAGACACCAGATGCTCACTGTCTCAGTCTGTCTATGTGATATAGATATAGGGAGAAATGTGTGAATATTTAAGAGACAGGCAAAGTTTGAAATGCTCCAAGATGTGTTCCAGCCATCATAATTTGTAGACTTAGATGATGTGGCACTCTTCTATTTAAAGAACCCACTTGCTTTGCTCCAATGTTTTTCAGATTTTCAAAACATTAAAATAGGAGCATAAGATATTTTTCTTTTAATTTCTGAAATATTATCAACCGAATTTGTATTAGTTTATCTGTAAAAACAAATCACAAGATGGTAACCCATGGGAAATGCATCCCTTCCCTCATTCTTCTTTTGTTTTAAAATCAAGAGATGCATATAATTTAACCATGCTGGCTTTGAGTAGCAATCAGCATGGGGCTGAAATGCATTGAGTCTGTTTTCTAAGGAAGTACAATACTGCACATTTGTGCTGCATCACTGAACAAAGGTCAAGTAGGGTAGTTCCCTCAGAACACAGCCTCTAAGGACCCTTAGTGGAGTAACTCAATACATCCTGTGAGGTCTTCCCACAGTAACAAGTGGATCATCAATTTCAGCAAACTTAAGCTCAGCTGTAAATTTATGCTAGTTATGTCTTCTGACAAGCCCTGCTCAGTTTTCATGCCTGGGCTTAACTTAAAACTCACTGACCAAGTCAAAACATAGCTTATCAACATTTATTTTTGATTACCAGATTAAGCAAAAGTAACCATTTGCCATTTAGGATTTTATTCTGTCAACAATAACGTTTGTTCTAGAGAATACTATAATGATCAATTTATGTTTGATAACTTTCTTTACAGCTATTTTAATAAAATTAGTAGCTTTAACCATGGCCTTTAGAAGGAACAATGTGGAAGAGCAGAGTTTACATAAATTCTAAGGGACTTACCTCTATATTGCACGAACACAACTAAGACTATTAAAAATTATATTAAAAAGCTGGGCGTGGTGGTGCACACCTTTAATCCCAGCACTGGAGAGGCAAAGGCAGGTGGATCACTGTGAGTTCAAGGCCAGCCTGGTCTATAAAAGCGAGTCCAGGACAGCCAAGGCTAACAAAAGACCTTGTCTTGAAAAACATATATGTAAAGACTACTCAATGTAAGGAAAAGGAATAGCCTATCTTCCTGAAGTGAAAACTTTCACTTTCTTGCTGTTCAGTACTTGTTTGGGGAAATGTTGACATATATTAATTATATTTTAAGCAGTATAAAGAAGCAATAACATGCTTAAACCACAAGAACAAGTCTCAGGCTTATTTATCTTTTATTCTGCAGCTATGTGCCATTTCCATACAGTAAAAGTAAAATTTTATTTTAGAAGGATTTCATTGCATATTCTTTTAAGTAGAAAATTTAAGCATTTGACATCGGAATATATAGCTCTTCTTCAAAAGAAGAAGCCTCTGATGGGCATTCCACAAAAATTCAGTCAGAGAAGATTCCTGCTCTTGAAGACCTTGTATTGAAGCAGAGGATGGATTGTCAGAGTTTACCTTTGTTCTCAGAGAACACAACTGGAACGTTACAATTCATATTTCTTGAAATTATATATCCTTACCCCTTGAGATGTGGCACAAATAATTTTGACATGTGTTCTTTAAGTTTCCATGGTGGAGACTGACCCTTGGCACTACAAATAATGAGAGTGATGTTGTCTCTTGGAGATGTGAGTCCACTTTCAGAGCAGGTGGCTCATCTTCCAGTACTGTCTAATTTAGTCCTGGGAACCAGGGAGGAATGACCAAAGCACAGTGCCTGGGATTGTTTTCTTAAGGTAAAGTTACAAGTTTAGCCTTCAGTGAGGTTAGAACTGGATGAAGTGATTTATTTGGACAATATATACTTAGGCTAATTTCTTTTTTTCTTTTCTTTTTCTTTTCTTTTTTTTTTTTTTTTTTTTTTTTTTTACTTAGGCTAATTTCTTGAAAGCACAAATTTTTATTCTATAAATTAGTTACTGATACCTTGTTCTGTTTGAAAGCATATTTAGTTTAGGTTGTGGAGATTTTTAAGTGATATTTAACACCCTACAACTGAAAAATAATAGGGCTTAATTTCTTTTTTTTATTGATTTATTCTTGTTACATCTCAATGGTTATCCCATCCCTTGTATCCTCCCATTCTTCCCTCCCTCCCATTTCCCCTTATTCCCCTCCCCTATGACTGTTCCTGAGGGGGATTTCCTCCCCCTGTATATGCTCATAGGGTATCAAGTCTCTTCTTGGTATCCTGCTATCCTTCCTCTGAGTGTTACCAAGTCTCCCCCTCCAGGGGATATGGTCAAATATGAGGCACCAGTGTTCGTGTGAAAGTCATACCCCACTCTCCACTCAACTGTGGAGAATGTTCTGTCCATTGGCTAGATCTGGGAAGGGGTTTAAAGTTTACTGCCTGTATTGTCCTTGGCTGGTGCCTTAGTTTGAGCAGGACCCCTGGGCCCAAATCTGCCTATCATAATGTTCTACTTGTAGGTTTCTAGGACCCTCTGGATCCTTCTACTTTGCTGTTCTCCCATGCTTCTCTCATCTAGAATCCCAATAGGATGTCCTCTCCTCTGTCCCAGTTTCCTGGTAAGTGAAGGCTTTCGTGGGACATGCCCCTTGGGCTAGTATGCAGATATAAGTGAGTATATACCATTTGAGTCTTCCCGAAATTTGTGGACAAATGGATTGAGCTAGAAATGATCATAATGAGTGAGTTTACCCAGATGCAGAATGAACTTAATTTCTGTAAGAATAAAAGTTCATAAAATGTCTTGATGGAAGAATAGTAGAAAGTTCCAAGGAATTGATAAAACTAATTCTGTTAAGATTAAAAAAAAAAAAAAAAAAAAAAAAAAAAAAAAAAAAAAAGAAACTAAATCAGTGGAATAAAGTTGGTCGGACTTTTATAAACTAAAAGTGACCTAATAGGCTACAGAAAAACAGAGATATATAATTAATCTATACATATGTACATATGTATAAAAACATTAGGTCATTATGAAGGATTTTACATATACATTTCTGAAATGGGAAGTATTAATGATACCTTTAAGTACAAACTAAATGTTGAGCTGATGGATCTCATGAGAAGCATATTAACATAAAGTGGTTTAGATATAAATTGTTAAAAGGTATAGTGTATTTAGTAATAGCCAATATTTGTTATTTATTATAACATGAAGAGAAATTCTTATGAAATTTTTCATTAGAATTATTAACTTTAGAAGCATTTGAAAGTCTCCAAGTTTAAAATAGTTTTTTAAAAACTTTGTTTTGTGCATACATTATATGTAGTATTTACAGTAAAGAAAATCGTTTATACATAGTGCTTTTGTGAACTGCTAGGCAATCTCCAAAATATCCCATTTTATATTAAATTAGTAATTTACAATAAACATGGAAGGTTTTAATTTCTGTTCCCATTTTACAGATGACCACAATGATAATCAGAGACATCAACTTAATTTTCCAGAAGAGCCGTAGGCTGTTTAAAAAGGGCAGTTGAATTCATTTATTGTATATGTGCTAAGTACACGGTTAGATATTTATTTGGTTCAGAAACTTTTCTAGAAGAATTACCCATAGGTTTAAGATCCAATGCTGCCACAAAACGGTGGCAGGAAGGTGGGAAGAGAAGAAGGCAGGATGGGAGGAAGGAAGGAAGCAAAAGAAAAGAAGACTATGTTGATCATGGTGATGCCAGCCTATGGAGGAAGTAGAAACATGAGAATCACTGCATTTGTAGGTTCATCTTGGGCTACACAGTAAAGTTTGGACCAGCCAGGCTGCCAGAGGGAAAGCCTGGGCCAAAACAAATACACAAGCAAACAAACAAACTCCTTGGCTCAGTCTGTATCAAACTTTTAAAATATTGATATAGTCAAACAATCAAGTATTTACTGATGTGTAATGCTTATTATGTCTTACCTACAAATTAATTGCAAAGTAATAGAGTATAAAAACTTCTCTTGTGTTTCCCAAAGAAGGGCACGGTATCATGTTTTAAGTTTTAGGCGATTATCTGCTGCAATTTGAATGTGAATTGTCTCCCCAGTGTGAAATGTTTGTTTCTCATCTGGTAGGCCTATTTTGAACTGGGGGAGTCTTCAGACTGAAGATGTGAAGTCCACCTGGTAGAGTAGGTCACAGGATGATTCCTAGGCATCTTTTTTAAGTCTCTCATTTCTTGTCTTCTACAGGATCCTGACGCCATGATGCCCTACTTCAGTGAAGACAAAAAAAAGTAAAGTGCAAAAGACCATGGACTAAAGTCTCTGAAACTGTGAGCTCACCGTAATCCTTCCTCTTCTAAGAGGTTTCTGTCAGGGATTTTCTTCCCACAGTGACAACAAAACTGTGTAATACAGCGTCTGTTTTGGAGTAAAATAACACTTTGCACTGAGGGCAATACAGGTGAAGGTTCTTCTGTTCATTTGTGCCCTTTGCATGTGTGGCTGACTGTTCTGGCAAATGGGGTGCTCTATGACCTCTGTGGCCATCTTTTCAACAATGCTGAAAGCTATTGAGCACTTCAGTCAGCATTCATTCTTAAAATACTTACATTGAAAACTAGTTTTTACAATACGTTTGTTTCTTCATGAAATTTTAGAGTAAGCTTGATGGTAGCTATGAAGTATCTGCTATTGTATTCATCAGGAGCATCAGCTCTTTGATCAGTTTATAGAAAGTTGACATGAGAACTGACATGAAAACTCAAGTCTGTTAACACAATATTCATTTCATTTACTATTTTTGATTCCTTTTATTAATATTTTGCCATTTGAGAAGAACAAACTTGCACATTATTTTAGAGTAATTTACATTGTTTCTGATATTACAGTTTCTATGCTAATATCTATATATGAATGATTTTAAGTGCTAATTCTATGATTAATTACCTTACTATGTTAATTATCAGGAACTTCAAATTTCTTACTATTATTTCATAAATAATCGTCTCTATAAAAAGCAACACATTTATTTCTTTTTAAAATTTTATTAATTTATTCAGATTACATCTAAATTGTTATCCCCTCACTTGTATCCTCCCATCCCTCTCTCCATCCTGCTTTCACCCTATTCCCCTCCCCTAGGTCTATGACCGAGAGGGACCTCCTCCCTCACTATATGGTCATAGGCTATCAAGTCTCATTTTAGTATCCTGCTTATTCTTTCTTTGAGTGCTACCAGGCCTCCCCACCAAGGGGAGGTGGTCAAATATGGAGCACCAGAGTTCATATCAGAGTCAGTACCCGCTCTCCACATAACTGTGGAGAATGTCCTGTCTATTGGGTAGATCAGAGTAGGAGTTTGATGTTTACTATTGTATTGTCCTTAGTGCAATAGTTTGAGCAGAACCCCTTAGGTCGATCCACCCATCATGATGTTCTTCTTGTAGGTTTGTAGGACCCTCTGGGTCCTTCTGTTTCCCCATCTCCTATATTTCTCTTACTTAGAGTCTCAGTAGGATGTCATTATGTCTATCCCAATCTCCTGGTAAGTGAAGACTTTTGTGGGACATGCCTTTTAAGCTAGTGCCCAAGTATAAATGAGTATATACCATGTGAGTCTTTCTGCTTCTGGGTTAACTCACTCATTATGATCATCTCTAGTCTCATCCATTTCCCACTAATTTTGGGATTTCCTTGTTTTTAATAGCTGAGTAGTATTCCATAGTGTAAATGTACCACAGTTTCCTTTTCCATTCTTCTACTGAGGGGCATTTCGGCTGTTTCCAGTTTCTGGCTACTATGAATAAGACTGCTTTGAACATGGTTGAGCATATGTCCTTGTTGTGTGGTGGAGCATTTTCTGGGTATATTCCAAGGAGTGGAATAGCTTGGTCTTCAGGAAGCCCTATTCTCAGTTTTCTGAGATAGCACCAGAGAGATTTCCAAAGTTGTACAAATTTATTTCTTCTTTTCAACTCAAATACGACTTTTGTTATTTTTTAACTTATCACGTTTTCTAGATCTTTTAATATGTTGAATAAGAATATAAAGAGTAAACTTCTTGACCTCAGGTAAATAATATTTTGTCTTACATTGATAAAATGACCTTTTTGGTGAGTTTTCATTTTGAATCAAGAATATTTCAAAAGAAGTGAAGCTGTAATCATAATATATTGTATAAAAAATTCTGAACTCAACCAAAAAAACCAATATTTCTTCTGAGGTTAGAGAGATGGCTCAGAGGTAAGAGAGCTGGATACCCTTCCAGAAGAACTGGGTTCAATTTTTAGCACCAACATGGTGGGTCACACTCTTTATAATTCTTGTCCTGTTGAATCAGACATCCTCTTCTGACCTCCATGTACCAGGAACACACATGCCACACAGACATATATATCTGCAAAACACCTGTACAAATAAGGTAAGTACATTTTTAATTTAAAAGTAAGAAATTTCTTCCTTATCAAATTCTTAGGCTGATTTCATTCTCAGAAGTGGGTAATAAATTTTATAAGTTTCTATTGAGATTATTCTCCTTTTTTCTTTTGTTATCCTGATAACATGATGAATTTAATGCATTATTTTTTGAAGGGAAACACCACAATTGCTGAGATTTTTTTGTATCCACGAGAGGTAGCAATTTCTACTATTTTCATATTCTCTCTCTCTCTCTCTCTCTTAACACTTCTCACTAATTTTACATGGCTTCATTTTCTATAAGATTGCTTCATAATGCAGGTTATGTCTCCACAGCCTCTATTTCTGGAAGAGTTCTCTTTTTAGATTTGGTAGTCTACATATTTACTCGTTTATTTTTGAGATTATTACACAATTACATTATTTTATTTTATTCTCTCACATTATTGTGATCAAGACTAGAGCTTTATGAATTTTGGCCAAGCACTCTAAAGCTGAGCTTCCTAACAGTATGACATTACTTTTAAATGTTCAACAGAAATTACAATTGAGATTCTTGAAGCCTAGAATTTCATATTTTGGAAGAATGAAATTTAAACTCAACACGCTTAACACACTTATGATTATCTATAAACCTTTGTGTTACATTATATGACCTTGCTATGCTCACTGATTTCAGGAATTTCCGATTTCGTAGTAATTTGTGTCTTAAGAAACTGGTCCAGTCCTCTACTTTGCTGAATGTCTGTCAGTGCTTTTTGTTTGTTTGATTTTGTTCTTGATATTGCTATTGTTCATTGTTTTTGTTTTTCAACCTGGTGTTTGTTAATTCAAAGAATATTTTGAACTCAGGGTGGTCTCAGGGGAAAAACAAATGAGCACATTCATGCATAACAGAAAAAAAGGCAAATCTTACACTACTCCCTAAACAAATCATCTGAAGGAGCATTGTTATCATGAAAACATTTCTAGCCATTTATGGTGACAGAGATGTCCTTTGACCATTGAATATAGACTGAGATATTTCACCACAGTCTACAGAACCATGTCAGTATATCACTGACATCCATTTGGTTTCTGTGTCTCTAATGATATTCCTTCTTCAGGACCTAATCTTTGTAATTTTACTTATTTTTCTCTGTTCCATTGCCATTTTGAATGGAAATTCATCCTCATAATATTTTTACTTTGTCGCTATTTCTATAACATATCTCTTGTTTTTCTTTTAACTTCACTATATCTTGAATTCTAAATTTTGTGCTAGCTTACCTCTTAATTAAATATACAATTATATTAAATAAACAATATTTAGATTGCTGATATATAATCAGCTGTTCCATGTGATGAATTGTAGCCTTCCCATTTTATTTTTCCAAGGATTGTTCATATCATATGTCACCTGTAACATTTAAAATACTGACCATTTTGTCCCTTAAGTTGATACCTCATGACATCTAACGCCAGAACCTTTCTTTCCCGAAGTACCTTATACTTATTTATTAATCATCACCTCTTTAAAGTCAGCGCTTCTATATCTGGCACTAATCTTCATCTTTCTAGTTCATAAATATGTATCACACTTAGCTCTTACAGCACTCAGATGGTCACTTGGAGCTCAGTTTTGCAGTTACTGTTGTCAATACCAAACATGAGTATTTGTGATTGGCATGAGTATTGTGTTCCCTTGTCACTCCCAATATGGAAGAGCTGTGTTAGGCTAAGTTCTATAAATAGTAGAAACTGTTCACATCTTTCATTTTTGTTATATTTTGTTACTTAATGCAGTTTTGTTAACATTTTAAATTTATTTATTTTTTTGTTGTCTGTCATTTCATTACTCTTTTTTATTACAGTTTTTTAAAATTTTTACACATAAATACAATATACTACATACAACAAGAAGGACCACTAAACAATCAGGAATTATATAAATGTTACATTTGTAGTGTTTTGTCATTATACTTTTTTTGTTTAATCTTTTGTGCTCTTGTCTCTCATTTTAGCATGATTTTATTCACAGAAACCCACTTTCTTTTTAGGTGAACAAACTGTAGCCTTCACTAGTCCTCTAAACCTTGTCTGCATTTCACATAGGCAAATTCTATATTCAAACTATAAGTCCTTTTTACCATAAACCCATTACTGGGCTTAATCCTTGAACCAACACTGGGGAAGACAGTTTCCATTCTGCATCACAAATGAGGGGAGATGTTAAGCAGTGGTTTAATGGAGTCAAAAGTATATGAGCCAGATGAAAAACACTACTGCCTTCTTTCCCTACAACTATGATTCCAGCAACATCGGGGACAAGTAATGGCAGCTTTGTTTTTACACTTGAACATGTATTTTTCTAGATAAAACCAAGGACTGTGGAGAAAAAAAAAAAAAAAAAAAGGAAGCGTAGTTCTAAAAGAAATCATCAGGGAAGAAAATCTTTGAAATCTAGTCATGCTGATTCTTAATTTACTTTTTGTGACTCAGCATATAAATTGGCTGATTCATCTGAAAGACTTTCTATTGGCTTTTTCCTTAACCACCATCTGGCTAAAGTTGTTTCTCCTTTTATAAAAGCCTCCTTGATTGGTAGTCAGGTCCCATGAGCTTGGATTTACAACAGCTGTGGCCCTAAACAATGGTCTTGGTCTACTTCATTCCAGCTATGTAGAGTATGTCTAGAGGCCAGAAGAAAGTATGATGTGTACTGAAGGTGATCTGGCCTTTGTGGACTCTTCTCCAGTCGGGGAGAACAAAGGTGGGCCCAGATATCTAGGGAACCTGAACACTTCTACATAGATTGTCCCTGTGCACTGCTAATAAGATTTTGGGGGAGAAATAAAATATTATTTTATTGTTTAAGATTGCTGGCTCTGAGTAAATTGAAAAATAGCTTGTCAACCCAATAACATCTTGAAATGATCTTAAATAATGTTATGTATGCTGGATGCATGGTGGTGAATAGATTTCACACCTGCCTTTGTAAGGCTGGAACAGAAATGGGAATTTTCCACCAGCCCATGATACTTAGTGAGATCTAGGATAGCCTGGGCTAAAGAGCAACACTTTGCCTCAAAAGCAGAACAAAAGTCAAGGAGGTGTTTATTTTGAGATTGTATTTAAGTTCCCTTTTCTTCCACTAAACCCTTCCATAAAATCATTCATCTATCCTTCAAATGCATGGCCTCTTTTTTCATCAATTGTTATAGCATGCATATATGTATTCATATGTACATACATATTTTAAACTATGACCTGCTGAGTCCACATAAAATTACTTGTATGTGCTTTTAGTGCTAACCATTTAGCACTGGATAAGCAGTAGTGTGCTTTTCCCTGGGCCTTTCCTATCCTGTTGTTAAGGCTTGCTCCTCTTAATACTGCCCAAAACTAAAGAGAAACTTAACTGTTGTGTGCTAACTGATAGTCTTAGTTTGCTTTAAATGGACTGAACAGTGCTTTTATGCATTTTATGTGCTTGCATGAATTGTATAGACAACACCAACTGGGTTTTACCAAAATCTATGATTTTGCTTGTGAATCACAGATTCATGGTTGGCAACATATCAATTGTTCTCTATCTGAGCTGTATTATTAATGCTTCTAATTTGGTGCATTTTTGGTCCTCCTGATCCTTAGTCCTTTTAAAGAATATAGGGTGGTTTAATTTCACAAGTCAAGAGTCTTTTGTTTTTGATTATATGTCCCCTATGCAAATTACATTCACTTCTTGGTATGGAAACTGTACTTTGCCACTTCCCCTGAGACATTCAATCCACACTGAATTTTAGGCAACCCTTAACTATGTCTTCCTCACCAACTGTATAATGATATGTAATAACCAGAATACAAGAAAATGAGCTCTTCAGTGTGGATGAGAAGCTATTCACATGTGAACCCATTGTTTTTCTATAAATTGATGTATTTCCAATGTCAGCTTAGGATCTCCTATGCTTTAATCTGTTATGTTGTAATCCTGAAGACACTTTGGGAAACTGCAGTATTTTAGAAGCACCAGAGTACATTGGATAGTACTCAGAAAAATACAATATTTGCTAGGTATATGTCTCTGAGATTTTTCTCAATAATTTTTTACTAGACAAAATTTTGATATATTTATTCTTTGGGTCATTCTACAGTCAACAAGGACAACTGGAGAAAGATCACCTTCCTCATCAATCATTGATTTGCTCCCAGCAAAATAAAATAAAATAAAACATTTACATAGGTCCTAGAAAAATCTGTGAGGATAAAGGTCCAGGATGTTTTCATCAACACAACCAGAAACTTAGTATGGTCAGACGACAGGCTGCTTACACATAATCACCATTTATACTTTGTTTCTTTTACCAAATTGAATGTTTGTTAACCTTTCAATTGAATTTTCCCTTCTCTCATGAATTTACTATTTAAAAAGGCTGTACACTTAAAAGTATTACAATTTTACAAATGACCTCTTATGTGTGTGTGTGTGTGTGTGTGACTTATCACACATTCCACTTGCTGCATGTGTCTTCTACTTTATTTTGAGAGTATCTCACTCAAGAAAGTTTGCTCCGCTTACACAGGAATTCCAGGATTTTGACACAATTGATCCCCATATGACTTAAAATATGGAGAACTGCAAATGGTCTTGAACATGCCTTCAAAGTGGAGATCTTTGCAAAGCAAAAAGAAAGTCTTTGACATCACTTTGGAACTATTGGCAATCCATCAGGCTTTCCTGGCTTCTGTGGTTTGCCAATGATGTTGGCCATCCATCTGCTTCTGGGCCCTTTATGGCTGCGTCATCATCACAGCCTCGAATTACATATAAGTCCTCCAGAGTCCAAGTACACTGAAAAAGAGTCAGGATGCAGAACCCACTGAAGAATAGACATTCTATTAACTAAAGTGTTTGAATTAATATCCACGGCTCCAACATGAATATTCAAAATGTATGGATACGTCAAAATATTGCCAGATGATGGAGCAAAGTGTTTTAATTCGAGTGGTATTCAATAGCCTATAGACTCGAACCATTGCTTTCCAGGGCCTTTCTCAACTGTATTTTATTGTGTAGCTCATAAAAATAGTAAAATTTATCTGCCAAAATGTAACAGCTACCATAATATCTGTATGCAGGAAATTTGCTTGTAAGTCTTTTGATTTTATGCTTTAATGAGAATATTTTATTTTGGAAATTGCTTTGAAACTGTAATGTGTGTTAGAAAACAAAAAAATGATAAAATAGTAATAATCATTTTTTGTTTTCATTTTGAATCACACTATGAAATCATGGGGAGTATCCAGTTTACAACAAATATTCATTTTCAATTTATTAAAGGTTTTTCTTTTTTTTTGTTCTGGGGTTTGAATTGAATCCAAGGCCACACACATGATAAGCAGCAGTTCTTGGGTACAAATAAAGACAAGGAAGTGCTCATTATCAATGAGACAGACCTTAGCGTAAAACTTATGTTATAGATTTACGGAAAGGTTTTTCTGAAGCTTTTAACCCAAAATGAAGAAAACAAAATAACCACAATTCAGTTCAAATGTATGAAGCATTTATTTTTCAAAGTAGAAAATAAAAGGCCACTGAATTGGGTGATAAATAGTTCCAAAATGTTTTCTAATTCCATATTACAAAGTGCAGATAGAGGTCAACAGGCAAGGAGAGTGAAAGAATTGGATGGAGACAAATTACAGGGAAAGAAGTGCAAATAAACAGATGGAAAGAGAAGCAGAGGTCCTTCAACAGTGAACATTAGCTAGTTAAATCCCCTTTGTATCACAATGTATTTGCTCATGAGCACCATTAGTTCACTCTAATCTCTTCTATGTTCTTTCTGGGATAAAGAACTGTTTGTTCAAGCACAAAAGGTATGTTAGTAAAGAACTTCCACCTTTACCTGTCTCAGTGGCCATGTAGCCAACTTGTGCTGCAGGGAGAATGTACCTCCTGTTCTGTGGCTACAGGAAGTAAAGGGGAAGACACTCCTTGAATCTGAGGCTCATGTTGTCTCCCCAGGCATGAAAGACAGCCATAGAGATCACTTTTACATTCACAGAGGTGGTGGTAAACTTAAGAAGTACAACTAGAAGATTGTGGTTAGCTGACATAAGCTGGAATCGAGGCCTCATATCCTCTATCTCAGCATTTGAGAGCCCAAGGAAAAAGAACTGTTGTGTGAGTTCTAGACCACTTGACTGCTGTAAGACTCTGTCTCATTCTTTAAAAAGAGTTCATACAGCTATAAAGGGCATAAACAAAATGTTAAACGTCATATATTAATAATAGCAATATCTGACATATATTGGATATAGCCTATGTATCAAAACCATGTATTGCTTATTAAAAACAGCAGCGTCTCACAACATTCACCAGAAAAGTTCACATTATTGGCAAACTGGTATATAAAATTGAAACCAAGAGTTTGAGTCATTTTATAAGACTCATTTTATAAACAGAAAATAAGATAAGTGAAGTAAGAATTCAACTTATATTATTTGAGCTTTGGGAAACATTTCTAATGTGCTTCTCTAGCAGGCAAAGCAGGCAGTATTTTAAGATAATTTGCTACTACAAATGAACTTTCAGGGTCACCTAAGATAGCACACAAAAGCCCCATTTTCACAAGTCAAAAGTTACCAAAATAGCTGTGTCTACAGAAGGTTGGGCATTAGAACTGTCTGACCTATTGGTACCTTGACCCCAGTGCAGATTTCTCCTACATCTGCACTCTCTGATCCTTATCCACCTTGCCTGCCACCTTTACATTTGACCTGTAGAGGACCAAGCTGGCAATGATATCAGGATCCTTCACAACTGACTCTCACAGATAATTACCAGAGCCCTAGACAGGAATTTACAAGGCATGGAATACCAGCCTTGACTTATTATTTCTCTCCTTCAAGAAAGTTACTTGTTCAAGTCATGAAAATATTTACAGATTCAGAAGCAGAAGTATGTTACATATTGATAAGCGTCATTACAATTTGAAATAATAGAATTTCCTTAGTAGTGGCAATTTATTATTATAACTAATGTGCCCAAACCAGAATGCCATATTGTTCATATTAATACATTTTCAGACTATTGCAAGCAACTTATTTTAATGCTTTTCAGTGATCTCAAGTTTTTATTTTGAAGAGTTGTTGACATTCTATAAATGACTAACAGTTGAATGACCACCAACTTGGTTCAAGCAGAATGCTGTGAAATAAATATTAAGGTATTTGCTAAAGACACAAACCTGGAAGACAGGAAATAAGGTATTCTTCTCCCAAAGACATCTCCACAACACCATGACTTTAAATGTTATGTTAATTTATAGGAAGTTATTTGGAACTAAGCGCTTACACTGGACTCTTACAAATTAGGGATAATTGGAGCCACTCATGCAAAACCTAACTCCTTGTCACCAAGCTGAAACAGAGCTGTCCATCTGGCCTAAGAAATCAGGAATGGAGAATTAATAGCTAAATTTCTCCAACAAGGCAGCTTCAATAAGCACTATGCTGAAGTTTCCTCTGAGTCATCATGACATGGAAAAACAAAGTGTCTAAAGAACTCCCATGCTAGACAATTGGTCCTTTCTCTATTGTTCTGTCTCTCTGCCTCATGAAGAGTACAACTTGGAAATGACCACTCTACATTTTTGTTTGTTTGTTTGCATCTGTATTTCTGAACCCTTTTCTGTCTCTTAAGCTAACTGAACGGCCCTGCTCAATTTCATGAGATATGCCACTTAGTAGTGAGAAGTGTATCCATTCTCGCAATAAGACTAAAGGCGATTACGATACTGTAGTTCTCGTTTTTTGTTTTTTAGTGGAAGTTAAGTGCTTCTCAGTGTGCTTCTATTGTAGGCCTGGAGCAAAGAGTGTGAACTCTTAAAGAGTTCATTGACACTTCTTATCTGGTCAAAGATGAAAGCTAGGCAGGTTATTGAGAGCCAGACATGGGAAACCAGTCATAATTTAGTGACCCAAAATTCTCCAAGTATCACTAGAGTTCTGCTTTGATACAGAATCTATATGAAAGCATTTAAGCAGAGCTGACATAAGCACTGAACAAGAAGACACTTTTTTTGTTTTTTTTTTTTTTTAATATGCACGTGTGTTTGTCTGATTATAACTCTATGTACCACAAACAAAAGTTTCTGGTACCAAAGGAAGCCGGAAAACATTTTCTAATCCTCTGGAGATGAATATACAAATGCTTGTGAACTGCCATGTGGGTGCCGGGAATTGAATCCAGGTCCTCTGGCACAGCAGTCAATGTTCCTAACTGTTGAGGTATCTCTCCAGCCATTGATAGGCAGCTTCTTAAGGTCTTCCTTAAAAGTCTAAGAGAACCCTCCTTAAAAATCATATCCCTTCATTGACACTTTTATATCTGCCTGTGTGACATATATTTGCCTATATACTTTTTAGTCAGGGTATATACATGTCTTCTAGACAAACCTTCAATTCAGTGGTCTCTCTACCTTACCTTACAGATGAGCACAACCATGTGTAGCTCATTATGTGATATGTTATTTTAATTAGGCGATTATGATTATTATTTTATTATCCATTAGTGTGTGTGCATTGTGTATGTGATGGACCGAGAGGGGCAGTTATATATACATTATATGTATGAGAGTGCCAGGGTACATTGTTTTTTCTAATCCCATCCTTATGATATGAAAACAAAATTTCAAGATAAGAATAATATTTAAAGAATGAAAAAATATCACATGAAATGTTTATTATGTATTCATTTTTTAAACACATTTTTGGCCAAGTCATCTTAAAATAGTTTG
The DNA here is from genome assembly GCF_903995435.1 of Acomys russatus. NCBI lineage: Eukaryota > Metazoa > Chordata > Mammalia > Rodentia > Muridae > Acomys > Acomys russatus. The sequence goes on along the minus strand of NC_067146.1, from coordinate 46,357,514 downwards.
GCTTGGTCTCATTCTCATTTTTATATGAATGTACAATCATATATAATATTCCACATGTGGCTTTGTCTTCAAATGTTTCCTTGTGTAAAAACTTAATTTATAATGCATTTAGTCTTTGCATTTATGTTTATGACACATGTATATAAAGCAGAATATTTTATTATAACATTGACAATCATGTTTTGCACTTATATTTATGATACCTTTATATAATACAAAAGGTCCTCATTGATCATTGCTGAACTGGAGCCTTTGTTTCCACATGAGGGACCATTTCATGTATATAAAAAGAAAATTTCCTAAAATAATATAACACTAAGAATCTTGTTTACTTCTCTGTTTTCTGTTGCCATTTTTTAATCTGTATCACATTGTTCATGATAAATGCTAGTATTTGTTAATTTAAAAAACTTTAAGTAAGAAAATGAGACTAACAGGGAAGGCATAAACTAAGAGAAGACCATAAATACACTTCTAGGTAAGAGGTCAAATTTTCTGATTTCCTATTATGTTTGCAAATATCCATGTCTCAGCAGACACATTTCTGAATGAAAAGTGAAGTTTTAAGAATGTTCACTAATGTGATGAAGCGATGTCCTCCTCTGTGATAACTTTTTACATGCATCACCAGGTAGGTTCTAGAAGGTTCAGCTGCATGGGCAGACCCTGGTGTCTGTGTCGGAGTTAAAGGCAACTTAGGTCCCTCAGATGATAGAGCACTTGATTTAGTGTAAACTTATTTTTGAATCAAATAACAGTCTCACACACATGCACGAAATACAAATACTATCAGGGGCTTTATTTTTCACTTGAAGCTGTGTACTGCCAGCAAAGAAAAAAAATAAATAAATAAATAAAACATGGAAAGGAAAGTTATAATGGAACTGCAGATGACCCCAAATTTCTATTATTCTCTTTCTCGTTCCTAGAAAGCAATGGAAAACAGCTTTTGTTTGTTTGTTTGTTTTGGTTTGGTTTTTTGTTTGTTTGTTTGTTTCTTTGGGAGGGTCCAAAGATAATTTACCTTAAAAGGTTTTTTTTTGCATTGGAAAGATGTTGACTTCTTTTTCTATCATACACTTGAACATAAGGTAAAAATTATTTTCCTTAAACAAAAGGAGGTCCAACAGGTGATTTGTAATTTTTCAGATGTTCCTTTTCTGAATGTTCTTCCTGGTAGGCCAAGTATCAGAAAAGATGCACTGTCATTCTTACTGAGTTGGTTTACTTTCTGTTTCACAAATTTGAGCTGTCTGTAATAAGTTTTCCATGCTTTATCAATTTACTGAATGCTTTTATTAGTTAACATGGAAGACTTAAACTTTAATTCACTATTATTTGCACTAATGTAGAGTAGGAGTTAATTCTCTTGTCTGCAGCTTGCTTCTTGTTTTTCCCAGTAGTCAAGTGACAAGTTCTATGAAAGAAAACTTGGATAGCATTCTCTGAAATTCTGTAGCTACAGCACATTTAACATATTAAATAACAGAAATATCACTTTCATGAAGTGAAGGAAAAAGAAGGGAAGTTTATATTCTATATGTATGTGTGTATCATATCATTTTCCTTCTCAAAGAATAAAAACCAATTTCATTGAGATCAATATTATTCTTAGGACTTCCTAACATTAAGCACAATTTGATTCTCATCAACTTTTACTTTAAAATGCTAATATTTATTTTATAAATTAACACGTTGCTATTCTAGTTTGTACTCAAAAGATATTTTTTCTAAAAGCAAGTTATTCAGACACATATGGATTAAATATTTTCCTAAATATGCAAGAATTTAAATAAATAGAAGTTTGAACATTTGTCAAAATTCTTGACAAAATTTTTGAAAAGTTATTTGGCTCAAGTTATGACTGGGTTTGCTGATCCCTTTAAGAGACCAGCTGTTTATGTGTCACTAAAAAGGAGGGAAAAAAAGAGGTCAGTTCAGCTGTGTCTGCAGCAGGCATGTTGAATGGAGTTTCTTATTCTGTTGGAGGTCATATTATGTGTGTCTGCATTGACAAAAAGAAAGAATAGTGTTCAAACTTCAGTAGCAAAGACATAAACTTGCATAGGCTGAAGGCCTGTTTATAAAGCAGAGTACATCTTTTCAAGCATACATTTTTGGAATGACAACAATGAAGAAATTCATCTCCATGGAGAACTTATTTGTACGCCTTGTGGGGTTGGCAAATGTGCCAAGCCTGCCACTATGAAATAATTGGCAACAAGTGTGGGAAAAATAAAAACCTCATTTTAATGGTAAATTAAATCTCTGAAGTACACATATTGCTTCCTCCTTAGGGGAAATGTAAACAGTGGGAAACCATGTCCTTGGATGGAAAGTTTCAATGAGAGTGCTGAAAAAAAAGTCTGAGCTATGTTGCCCAGCAGGTAGGACTGCTTGTGGGGATAGACATCAAGGCTGGTTGCTTGTGTGTTGAGTTTTAAGGAGATACTGGCTGCTTATCAGTCAGTCACCATTTGTTCTATCCCAAATGATCCTTTGTCAGAAAAGGTCACTGCTTAAAGTCATATTAAGCCTAATGTTTAAACATCTCAGCTAATGGTTTACCACAAAATGATTTAAGAAAGCACAGGTGTTCAGAGACCACCCTTGCAAAACCTGCCCTACAAGTTTGCCAAGATGTGGTCTAGATATAGGTAGAAAAGTAGAGCCATTGGCTTGCTCTGGGAACATACAGCAAGGGCAAAATAAATAAATTAGTGTTTATACAGAAGCCTTGGTAGGGAAAATAGATATAAGTGTTGACCTGTGAACCACTGAGGAGCGGTTGGAGAAATGTTGGTAACAATATTATGTGTTCTATTTGAAGGCTTATCTTTCTCAAAAATCTTTGAAGTTTAATAGCCCAGTTGATCTTCACAATGCCCTGGATTCCTGCCTGGCCAGTTTTCTTAGTATAGAGTGTTCAGATGATTTACTATGACGTTTGCTTGCCAACTCTGTTGCCACTCCAAATATGCTATTCATTTCTTACCTTTAAAGGCTGTGCACATACACGATTGATTATGATATAAATTTCAGTTAAATAAGAATTAATTTTGAAGATTTGTTCATTTCAAATGAAATCTAATAGTTCTCTTAATTGTATATTTTGCCTTGTCCTCATTCTTAGAAAACTATCCACTTTTCTTTTTTTAACTTGACATCTGATTTGTGATCTTATCACATGACTATTTCTGGCTGAGAACCAAGTGAGGAACTGTGTTGGGAACATGGGATTTGGACAGTCCACAGTGTTTATCACATACTGGGACAGTATGGAAAGCCACTTCTAGACACAAAAGCTGTCTAGATTGGTAGTGCCCAGAAAGGGGCTGGTAAGACTACCTACCTTTTGGATATATGAGAGTTTCAATTATTTCTGTCTGTCTGTCTGTCTGTCTGTCTGTCTGTCTGTCTGTCTGTCTGTCTGTCTCTCTCTCTCTCTCTCTCTCTCTCTCTCTCTCTCTCTCTCTCTCTCTCTCTTCTGTGCACTTATTCCTCTATGATCTGTATATGCACATGTGTGTGTGTACCTTTTCTTCTGTGCTCTGTATGTGCATGCACACTCATGCACACAAGTGTGTGTGTGTGTGTGACAGACACACACACACACGTAAAAAAGAGAGTTCATATCTGATCTCTTCAATTACTTTCCATCTTCTTTTTAGAGACAAGGTTTTATCTGCACCTGGAGCTTTGCCTTTATGACTACAGTGCCTGGCCAGTAACTCTCATTAATCTTTGTCTCCACCAACCCAGTCCAAGCCCAAATATAAAGCACTTACTTTTTATAAATCAAATTAAATAAGTGTTCATATATATATGTGTGGGTGGTGGTGGTGGTGAACATACAGTGTTGTACATGGGGAGGTCAGAAGACATCTTTCAGGAGTTGGTTCTCCTCTTCCACTTAAGTATCCAGGGACTTAGCTCAAGTCATACCTTTTCAGGTCTAGATTCATGTGAGCCACTTGTACCCACTTGGCTGTCTTGCGAACCCCCAAAATTATCTCAGCTTTTTGGGATCCAACATAGGTGTTCGTGGTTACATAACAACGATTTTGCACGCCTTCCCCAGTCCTTTCTTCTTACATTGGTAATTTTATTCTTAATATTGTTTGTTGAGTATACAAATGTTAGATATTGGAAAATTGAAATAAAAGAACTTGCATGGATAGCATAGTTTTGAATAAAGCTACAGGCTTTCATCTGAGCAGGGGGTGATAAAGGGCAGAGACTAAGCCTGATAGGTAATGACTTGACGGGAATAGCAGAACCTCTTCTTTGACTAGAGTGGGGCTTCCAGTAGGATGGAGTTTCAAAACTCAAGGGGTAGTTGCTGTCCACTGTAAACTCTGAACTGTTTGGGGAAGAAGCACTCTCCAGACCTAGGTGGCCTGGAGAGGAGTGGGTGAAAGGATGGGATTGCATGTGATAGATTTCAGCCTCCTTGTCTTCCAACATGCACTTAAATAACATCATAATACTCTTTCTGTCTAAGCTTTATTCTTAAGATAACTTCCCTGAACCTCATAATCCTTTCTAGTTTGTTTCAAGGGTGGATATAATAAAAACAAACTCACTTGTAAATCCAAGACATGATAAAAAGTCTTACAAATATGTCAGGATATAGAAGTATTAAATACATAAATATATTTAAATGAGTGCATAATATCTCCGTTGATGGTTCTGTTTTTTACAGATGCAATAGGGAATATATTAACATACTGAAACTCCGTGGGAGAGCTGACCCTGCCTCTCACTAGCTATAGCACTTTGCTGAGCAGAGTGGGCTTTGCATCTCAACTGGGCAGTACTGTAAAGCTGGCCCTGTCACTCATTTGCACTCATTTGTCTGCCCTATAGTGGCTTGGGTGAGGGAGGTACTCTCTCTCTCTCTCTCTCTCTCTCTCTCTCTCTCTCTCTCTCTCTCTCTCTCTCTCTCTCCTGCTAGCCCTATAGCAGGCTGGAAAGCTGGCCCTGGTGTCATGACCCCTCACCTGGGAAGTACAGTAGAGCTAACTGTGTTGATGGGGGAAGGGGGATGGTGTGTGTGAGCTGATCCCAAGCTCACAAGCTCACAAGCTCACAAGCTTGGGAAAGCTGGCCCTACTATGCAGCTTCAGCACCCCAGAGAGCAGGCCCTGTACCTAGCCTGGGAAGCACAATAGAGTTGGCCCTGCTAGAGTGGGTGCAGGTTAACTAGCTGGAGAAATGCTGGTTAGTTCACCCCAGTAGTGTGGATGTAGGAGAGATGGAGGCTGACCAGCTCAGCTACCATCCAGGTACATATCCAGGGCTTTGTTTTGGCCCACCCCAACATCTACCACCACTTTCACCTGCTAGAACGGGTGAAGGGACCAATCCTATAGATCCAAAGCTGCAGGAGGATCTCCATGACACAGAACAACAGCAAGGTATCTGAGGGAAGTCCCAGTGAATCTAGTATTGATAGACTAGAAGAAGCCAGAGTCCTCAAGCCAGACCAATGATTTACTGCAATGAACAGTCGCAAGTAAAAATGTGTGGACAAAAGCATATACTGTGGGGATTCCACAAAGAGATTTTTCTTTTGGGAAGAGGTTGCCAGTGCTGAGATTAAGAACAAAGAGATGGAGAGATGAGTGGGACTGGGATGCATGATGTTAAATTCACAAAGAATCAACACAAAGTTAAATTAACATTTTCTCACTCAATATAAATAGGCAAAAGATGTGTTTTTACTACTTCATATTTCATAAAACTATTTTTATTTTTCATTAAAATATTAGGGTCTAGCATGATTTCTGAGTGGTTAAGAACTCTGCTGATCTGGCAGATGATCTGAGTTTGGTTCCCAGAATCCACACTGGATGCCTCAAAACCACCTGCATCTCCTGCTCCAGAGGAATCTTATTTTTGCCTCTTTAGGCATCTGCACTCACATGCACATCCCACTATCGAAGCACACACATCCTACAATCCAAATACACATACACCTAATTTTTAAAAAAATAGACATTAGGCAGTTTGATATTTCCAGAATAACCATTTGTACAAATAAAGATAGTTCACTTGCCAGACAAATGAAAAGGAAGTGTTTTATTAGACACTGATGAGGTTTGAGTAGTTATTTAATTTGGTTGCTCTTTTGAGCCTTCCTCCATTTTATTGACATTCGACATCTTGTTATTGTTTAGAGGGAGTTCTCTGCTGTATGTCTCAAGGGAAAGATATGGTAGCCATGGAAATAAGGGCATCAAAGGAAGAAAGCATGTCTTTCTACCCCTGTGAAGATCTAGGACATAGTTCTTGGACTTATCCAATCAGATCTTCACTGGAGAAATTAAACCTTAAATGTTCCCACCAGGTTGAAGAGTCATAAATCTTTTCATAGACTCATCAGCACTGAGCGTGGCCTTGTGAACCCAGCCACACCAGGGACTGTTTACAGCAGAACTGTCGTAGCTCTGATATGTGAGATAGACTTTCAGGGCCAGGCCTGGGCAAGATTCCCTTTAATCTTTCCTTTTTTATTGGCCTGTTTGTTCGAGCTGTCAAGTCTCCCTCAATCCTGAGAATTACTTGGTGTCCACCCAATGCATCCCTTGTTTTCTTAAGTTGTTGGATCTGCTTCTATTATATGCAGCAAACCTGATGCATACCTAAACTCCTGTATGCACGCAGCAACTGCTGGTGTTCTTATCTACATGAGCACTTCTATTGTCCTCACTTTACTATCTATTCTGTTTGTTTTAAATTAGTCTTTTTGCAGTTTACCAATGAAAACTTAAAAAACAGATTAGATCATTTAATTTAGGTAAATGTATTTATAAATAATATGACCTTTAGAAAAGATATATAACTTTGATTGGAAATAAATGGGGTGAGGAAAATATGATGCAGCAGGTAAATAAACTCAGTACCAAACTGAAGATTTGATTTGCATCATGTCTCCAGGACAATACGGCAGAAGGAGAGAAATAACTGTCAAACTTTCTCTCCAGGCTATATTAACATACAATGCACATGTTCACAGGTGCATGCATGGGCACATGTGAGCATGGGGCCACACACAACAAATACATAGGGAAAAAATAAATGCAGTATGGTTAGTTTTAGATTGGAGTTGAAGAAAGTAACTGAACAGACCCTACATAGGTACATGTATATGTTGTGGAACTTCTAAATATTTTTATCTTGAACAATTTTTAAAAATGAATCATATTTGGCACATGCTATGATTACATAGTGTTCATAGGAACAGTCTACCCTCATTTCTGAAATAAAGTCTCTCCTTGGGACTTGGAGCTAGTTAGCTGTTCTAAACTGGCTGGCCATTAATCCCTGAGAATCTGCCTACCCGAGTGCTACCAGCACTAAGATTACAGCTGCCATCTAGCTTGGTTTGCTATGTGCGTGCTAGGGATCACATTCAAGTCCTCAGTTAACACAGTGCTTACTAAGCTGTTTGTTTGTTGGTGTTGAAAATTACTAAAGAATTTAGATAGTTTTAATAATTTTATAACTTGACTCTCATTTCTCCAGACTTCATTTTTCTAATTAAGAAATGCTAGGATACAAATAAATATTAGGCTTTTGAGAAACAACTTAATAGCAAAACAATATTAAGCCAGAAATATTTAAACAAAAAGATTCATTGCTGAGACACCTGGCTTTTCTCCTTTTATTCAGATGCTGCTTGTCCTGGTTAAACTCCTTATACATCTGAAAACTATATGGTTGTTATTTAACAAAATACATGGATTGTAACAATAATACTTCCAGGTTTTTAATGATTAAATGAATTAATATTATTGAATATCCATTGCAGGCTGCTTATTATTGCAAAAACTATGCCTTCTACATGTTTTTGTAAAAATATTTTCAAACACTAGAATCTTATGAAAATAAGGGAGATATTGCTATCTTTATTCTTATTAAATAAAAAAACAATATTGTTTTTCATTGCCATTTCTTCAATGCAATAATTGTTGGTTTTCCTTTGAGATTATCCATTACTATATTTCCAATGTTTTTTATTTATTTTTCAGCAGCAAGCACTGACACCTGATGTTTATATATCAAATGGGTAATAGAATTGGCAGGCCACTGGGTCTACATTTATGTTGAAATTATCTAGAGAAAATATGGGGTTTGGCTAAGTGTCCACAAAGAAGGCATGTGTCATGAGAAAAAACAGAAAAAGCAGGAGATGCTATTCTGAAAGGTCTATAGTTACCTAGTTTAAGGGATAAAGAGTTAAATTTAGTGGATTTTAAATTTCTTGTCAATACGCTTTTCTGTGCATGGGACACACAGAGCAGGTATGTGACAAACTGAAAATTGCCTCCATTTTCCAAGATATATTAAGATTGATGGTAGAGAGTACATTTAAGAATACAACTGCACACAAGTCATCCATCGGAAAGCAGAGTTTATCAGTTAGGCATGACAAGCACACCCAATGGGAAGTGATTTGAGAGGAGGGGCATAGGTCTACAAAGTCCAATATAAGCATCCTCATTCTATCTCCCCAGTTGCACTAAAGCCTTAAAGTTCTCACAATGAAAATCATTGCATAAAGCACATTTCACAGCGTCTTTTCTACGAATGAGCTTTTTAGAGTTTGCAGATTTGGAATTTGAGCTAAAAGAATTCAGGGTAGATATAATTAAAACACAGCCCCTAATGTACACAGGCATCCTTGTGATAATATTGGATGCTATATCCCCCATGCTTCTGGGCTTAGCAAATGTATCACATTTTGGATCTTGATCATTAACTGCAGGAATTATGACCTCTGAGGAAAGGTTTCACTTAGCTCAGAAGATCTCTACCCATAAGCACTGAATCAGGATTCCTGGGTGGACTGCTGGTGAGTCAAGCCAAGGACATCTGTTATATGTAAATGAATAAAAAACATGTAATTTTCCAGATTATTATGTATCAGCATAAGCAATGAAAGAAAAAATAAGGCAGAAGCAACGTACTTTAAAGGTAAATTTAAAAAATCGAAGCCACAGCAGCTTAACTTTTCAATTAGGAATTCCCAGACTAGCATTTCTATTCAGAGTTCATGCATATGTGTAATTTAGAATTTAATCAAAGCAATACAAACAGGTACTTCTAAAAGTCAGATTGCTCTCTAGAGCTTAAGGTAAAAGAATTCAGTCTGTTGATGCCCACAATTTATTCACACTTTTCAACTCCATCAATTTCATTTCTCAAGTCCAAGCATTTTAAGTTCTCTTACCTTTAAATACTCTTTTCTTCCATCTTTCCTGAGGTGCCATGCACCAGACTGGGCACACGGGGTGGACCCAGTCACACAAATTGCCCACATTCTGCTTCTTGCTACTCTGTTTTCACTATTTTGTCATTCAGCCATGCACTTGCTCAACATATAAATGCTGGATTAAAGGTCACTCAGGACAAATTTAAATGGGACAAGAAAGGGGATCTGGTTGCTCAGCATCTCTACCCTCTACTAGGATATGTCTGAATCACGTTCTGAGTAATAACTAGAAGGTCAGCAATAGAAATAATCATTGTGGTAACAGTCCTATTGCCAGTTAATCCCACAACTGTTTTTGCTTTCCTTAGCCTGACTATCTTAATCTCATTGCCTTTCCTGGAAACATTATATTCCTAATCTGGGGCCAGTGCTAATTACAAGGAGAACCCAAATCAAAACTATTGTGTTGGCATACCTTCAAATTGTATTTTTATTTTGGGTTTCTTAAATATCTTTTTTCCCATTCCACCTCAATCCCTTCAAATGGCCCAACACTAGGTAGGGGAGAAAGAAGGATAGTAAGGAGAGAGGGCATAGTTTTCCTTGGCTGCTTCCTGCTGTTTAGAGTCTTAGGGTTCCTTGGGGGCAATTCCAATCTTTGTTTAAGGATGTCTCTGAGTTCTTGTCACACTGCATCAGCAGCAACCAGGAGCGTCAGGAAGAAGCATCAGCAGCCTCCTTCTTTCTCAGGGCCCCTAGCCTCATTTTGGGGCTGGCTTTTATCCCCATTGATACCCTCTCATAAGGTACTTTACAGTTGACAAACATTACGTGAACTCTGAGGAGGCAATTATCAGCTGTGGACAAACTGGAACAGCCCCCACATCCCACACCTTGGATTCAAACAAAAACGTGCTTACATATAAATGAAACTTCCACAACACTATTGTAAGTGGAACCTAAGCCTCAGCACCATGTGAGGCTGGTATTCTGGAATTTTATCACTCACCAGTGCATGAGGTGAAATTCACAAAGAATTGATTTTAAAAAGTTAAAATAAAGGAACTGAAAAAAAATGTGATCTCAATAATATTACATATCTGTTTGTAGTGCAAGTTCAATTAAAAATGTTCTTTTAAAAACATTTTGTCTCTATGTCTGACCTTAAGGTTCCCCAAGACTTGCTTGGACATGGCTAGGATGAGCACAGGTAGAAGAAGGCACTTTAATGACAAGGACTGTGCAAGTGAAGAAACCAGGCACCAGCCACCCAGGAGCCAGTAAGAGGCACAAATTCTCATGCCTTTTATTATATTAAAAAACATGTTTTGAAGTTGGGATACAAAACTGTTATTTCAATAGCCCTCTAGGTGGTTCTGAGGTATATTAATATCTGAGGACCACACTTCTACTAGACGGGATTTTTGAAATTTGGTGATAATTTCAGCAAGTGGAAATGAGGTGAAGATCATCATCAAAGTGCTCATGATGTAGGTATCAGAGGCTTAGGAAATGGGTCATGCTATAATGTACTTCCTGTGAGTCCTGCATTAGATTATGTTCCCTAGGTGACTTGAAAGTCACTGTTTCTAAAACATTTATAAATGCACTGTTGAGGCTAGACTAACACCACTGTGAAGCCAGCTGCTAGTATAATAAGAGAAGCCGGCCTCTGGTTAGGCTTCATGTTATCTATCGAACTGATGTACTTCTGTAAGAGGAAAAACTGCAATTATACATCACTGTCAGAGATCATGTAAATATCATTTGCACAACGGCAAAAAAATTAATGTCACTTTCATTACTTCAGTTTGCAAAGATCTGTGTTGGAGGATAATAGATGACGTTACTCCCGATAGTGACAGGGTAGACTTGCCAACTACAGTATTGTTTGAATTGCATAACTAAGAAATATTAAGAATCTGTGCAACTAACAAAATATTTTTAAAAGAAGACTGAACCCTATCAGAACAAAACATCATAAGCACCTGCCAAATGTCTACATTGGAGCCAAGTGACAAACTCAGACCCTATTACTCTAACAGGAGAACAAATTTATTTGGAGACTTTCCCCAGAACGCTTACTGTAAGCACATACAACACTATCCAAACACTTTCCCTAAGTAAAAAAGAATGTATACAAACTCTTAAGACTAGAAACTCAGTTGTGCTCCTTCTTTTCTTCCTTAGATGTGTTTGTATGTGCCTGTGAACCCAGCACTTGACAGCATAAAATGCTGGGATCACAGTTAATGCCACTTTTTGCAAATATATGGAAATTCAGCTTTTAAAAGCAAACACAGGAGCAAAAGCAACAAAAATCTACATTCAAGTTTTCTGCTGCCTGCGGCATATACATTAAACCAATGCTATATGTGAACCTAATATGTTTCTATGCCTTTCAAGTAAAAGTGGAGAATTAGGGACATCAGAAACTCAATGGAATTCTTCCACAAATTTGTCTGATAAATGTTTCTATTTGATATTGGTCTTGGTCAGTTTTCAAAGCAATAACATATAATTGGGAGATTTATAGTGAGCAGGCAGTTATACCTTCATATTGCATCTCTTACCTCTAACGAGTCATTAGAATGCCAAAATACTCAACTGAAAGGCTTTAAAATATTAATATTCATACTTATGTCAAGATAACAAGTCAGAAGCAAAATTTTGTTCTATGAGGAACTGTAAAAATTGGTGTCACCAGCAAAAAAAAAAAAAGTATAGTTAATTATCTCCTATATGTTGTCACTATCCCACTAATAAGCAAGTGATCATACCCAAAATAAGTAATATATCAAAAATTACTGCTTAATAAAGTATTAGACTTGATTGGTATTCCCAATACAATATACATATCCATTCCATTTAGATTTTCCAATTTTCTGGATACAGGCTTTTGAAGCAATATCTAATGATTCTTAGGATTTCCTCATTAATTAAGTCTCTTATTATGTCCCCCTTTTCATTTCTGATTTTTCTGATTTGGGTTCTGTCTCTTAACTATTTAGCCTGTTTGCCTAACAGTTTGTCTATCTTACTGATTTTCTCAAAACAAAGACAAAAAACAGCTCTTGGTCTCATTGATTCTTTGCATTGTTCTCTTTCTTTCTAACTCACTGATTTTTATTCCTGAGTTTGAGTATTTCCTGCCATCCACTCACCCTGAATGTGTTTGCTCCTTTTTTTCTAAAGCTTTCAGGTGAGCTGTTAAGTTACTAGTATGGGATCTCTGCAATTCTTTAAGAAGGTGTTTATTGCTATGAGCTTTCCTCTTAGCATTGCTTCCACTATGTCCCATAAATTTGGGTATGTTGTAACCTCATTTTTATTGAATTTTAGGAAGTCTTTAATTATTAAATTATTTAAGTCTTTATTATTTCATCCTTGACCCAGTCATCATTGAGTAGGGAACTGTTCAGTTTCCATGAGTGTGTAGGTGTTTTTGTTTTTGTTGTTGCTGTTGTTTTTATTTCTATTTTTGAAGTCCACCTTTAATCCAAATCCATGGTAATCTGAAAAGGTTCAATAGGTTAATTCAATTTTCTTGTATTGGATGAGATTTGCTTTGTTATAAACCATATTGTAAATTTTGGAGAGGGTTCTGTATTGTTCCTAGGGGAAGGTACATTCTTTTGTGTTTGGTTGAAAAGTTCTGTAGGTCTCTATTAGGTCAATTTGATTCATGACCTCTGATAGTTTCATTATTTCTCCATTTAGATTCTATCTCAAAGATCTGTCCATTGGTGAGAGTGGTATGTTGAAGTCTCCAATTATTAAATTTTGGGACTGATGTACAATTTAAACTATAATAAGAAATTAAACACTAATAAACAAACTAATCCAATTAAAAATGGGATACAGAGCTAAACGAAGATGAATCTCAATTGGTCAAAAAACACTTAAAGAAATGTTCAATGCCCTTAGTCATCAGGGGAATGTAAATTATAATGGCTAGGAGATTCTTACACTTGACAGAATGGCTAAGATCAAAAATGCAAGTGACAACATATTCTGGCAAGGATGTGTAGAAAGAGAAACACTCCTCCATTGCTGGTGGGAGTGCAAGCTTGTACAACCACTTTGGAATAAATCTGGCACTTTCTCAAAAGTTGCGAATAGTTCTACCTCAACACCCATGTATTCCACCTCTGGGAATATACCCAAGAAATACTGTACTATACAACAAGGACACTTGCTCAGCTATGTTCATAGATGTTTTATTCATAATATTCAGAATCTAAAACAATCAAGATGTCCCTCAACTGAAGAAAGCATATAGAAACAGCGGTGTTTATGTAATGGAATAATATTCAGCTATTAAAAACAATAAATCATTAAATTTTAAGACAAATGGAGGGAACTAGAAAAGGTCATTCTGAGTGAGGTAACCAAGACTGATAAAGACATACATGGTGTATGCTTACTTATAAGTGGATATTAGCCAAATAGTACAGGGTAAACATACTACAATGTACAGAAACAAAGAAGATGAGTAACAAGGAGGGCCAAAGGGAGGATGCTTAATTCTCACTGAGTAGTAGAAATATAATAGAGGAAATGGTTGAAGAGAATGAACAAGGTGGGAGAGAGAGCCTAGAAAGAAATGAGGGTGGAGACCAGGCCCAAGGGATTCAGGGGACTGAAGGATAGAGGGCCTATAGAGAGAAGAGACACTTGAGGGCAGGGTCCACACTGTGACAAGCTGGAGACCTAAGAAAGTGTACGCATCTAGGAGCATATACAGATGTCTCTAGCTGAGATTCCTAGTAGCAGGGGTCCTAGAGACGAAGAGGAAACCCTCTAATGAGACAGGACTCCTAGTGAAGAAAGGGGAACAACAATCTACCCACAAAAACATCGAACCAAAATTTACCCTGCCTACAAGATGTGCAGGGATAAAGATAGAGCAGAGGCTGAGAGAATGTGCAACCAATGCCTGACCGAAACTTAGGCCCACCTTATGTTAGATAGCCAATTTCTGACACTGTTAATGATATTCTTCTATGCTATCATTGCTGTCCTCCGAGAGGCTCCATCCAGCAGTGGAACAAAATAGATGCTGAGACTCAGAGCCAATTATTGGGTGATGCATAGGGATGTCTTGTGGAAAAGTGTGTGTGTGTGAGTATAGAAATACTTGGCGGGAACAGGATCTCTACAGGAAGACCAATAGGGCCAACTAACCAGGGCCCATGGCCTGTGCTGAGACTGAAGCACCAACCAAGGACTATGCATAGTCTGTACATAGGCCCCCTACACAGATGTAGATGATGGGCATTTCAGGCTTCATGTAGGTCCCTTAGTAAGGCTAGGGCGGTTGTCTCTGACCTGGACTCTGATACCTGCTTTTTGATCACTACCCCCTAGTGGGGCTGCCTTGCCAGGCTACAAGGGGAGAGGATGCTCTTAGTCCTGATGCAACTTGATGAAATGGCAGTGGAAGAAGGGCTTCTCTTTTGTGTGAGGAGTAGAAAAGGGGAGTGGGGAAGAGGGAGGGAGGCTGGGACTGGGAGGAGAAAAGGCAAGGGCCTATGATTTGGATGTAAAGTTAACAAATAAATTAAATATTAAAAAACTGTATATGAGCAGGAAAAAGGCATCTGTAAATCTCATTCAGGCCATACGAAGAATGGCATCTAGTAGTAATTCATAGGAGTTTTGTAGCCAACAAGAAGCTTTGTCTATGCCTACACATTCATGTCTTAGGCAGTCTCAGATCTATTCCTACATAGTGGGATAAGCAATATAAGTTACCTGCTTGTTCTGTAGTTTAAATACTTTACATCCTGATTGTATCACCCTCCTTCCTTCCCTCATCCCCTCTCCCTCCATCCCTTAGTCCTCAGATATGGGAACCCTCCTCCCCTAATATCTGACCTCAGTCCATCAAGTCTCATCTGTACTACTTGTAACCTCTCCCTCTCTACAGCCTAATTGTTCTCTGCATCATGTATACCTTACGTGCTTATAATTTTAGGACTGTATAATACTTGTGAGAAATTATATGCTATATGCTTTCAGAATAAAAGAAACAGACACTGACATTGGGTTAGCCCTGACAGGATTCCTTTCTTTCAGCATGCTGGACACTGACATGCTGTAGCTTTCATATTCCAGCACCAAGTTCTTCAATTGCTCTTCCTCATCAGAACAAGATAGCTTCCAGGACATTTTCAAAGGAAGCTTCCAATCCCAATTGGTCCAGCATTTTAGACTGTCCCACACAGGAATCTAACTAAGCCTGGAATTTCTCAACATTTAGAAACTGGACCACAAATGTGATTCCTAGCTTGTTTAACCATTTCCCCAATTTTATTTTGGCCCTACAAAGATATTATTCATCCCAAACCAGATGGAAGAAACCTTAAGAGAACGATGCCCTATTTCCTTTAAAAGGGTTGAGTAGATTTTTGGTTGTTGTTGTTGTTGTGGTCATCTTGGTTTGGTGTGGATTTTTTGGTGCTATAGAGGGTTATTATCAATGGGAATTGGTTATAAGTTATTATTGGTCTTATTTAGAGAGAAAACAAAGTTAGACTCAGTGATGTCTCTCTTTTCCTTTATCTTACATTCTTAGGTTTGGAGATAGGAGTTGAAAAGAAAGAAGAGGGAATATAGAAATATATGGGGAAAATAGATCAAAAAGTGGATTAGTGAATCTACTTCTCAACTTAATGCCTCAATTGTTTCTCACAAGTTTATTTTTAATTCACTGGTATAGAATTTTGTATATAGATGCAAAAAAAAATTTAACTCTTGACGCAATGGTATAGAATTCAATTGTAAGACTATTCTTCACACACACACACACTATATATATATATATATATATATATATATATATATATACACATATATATGTATATATAATTTCTTCTCTAGTATGAGGTATTGTATGCATATAACTCAATTATAATACAAGGTTTATTTCTAGTACTTTGAAAGTGCTATTGCAGGCTGTTTAAGATAAATAAGGTACATAAGTTAGTTGTTGTTAGTACATCTAATCATGGTCATGTCAATTACTAGTCTACTTTTATCAAAAGAATACACATCTTAGGTGTAGCAGATAGATATGATTCTATAGAAAGATAAGATAAGATAGTTATATAAGGTCTTCAAAAACCTCAGAAACATGCATAATCTGGTATATTTTAAAGATTTATTGACAATGAGACAGGTCAACTCCTGGCAATACCCAGTCTACCTCAAAGAAGATGATGAAAATCAAAGAACCTCCTTATGGAAATGGCTTCAAATGTGGGAAACAAGCCACTGAGAAAAATATCCTCATTTCTACCTCAGACAAAATTCTGCCTAAAAAATGGCAAGCTTGGATGCTGGCAGAGTTGATGGCCAAACTCTGCCAAGACAGGGTAACCAAGTCCCCAATAGTTCCTGCCTCACACATATGTCTGTCAGATATGCTGGGCTAGAAGGCTGAAGAAGATGCTCCAATGCTATATAGAGTTGTGGCTGACTATTCAGGTAGCAAAATGTCTTTGTTATCTTCTAGTTTGGATACCTACTAACTTGGACTCCTGATACACTCAGATAATAAAGTTTATTCCTTCTCAAGTCTCTGAAGGGGTTGAAGACCAGGTAGCTTAGTTTTACAATGAAGCTTAATTGTTTAGGGCTTAAGTTGTTTTTAGGTCTAAATAGGTGTTTTAGGTTGATAATGATGAGATGTAATAGAGATTGATTTATATTCAGAAGTTTAGATGCACTAAGATAGGAAAGATGTATTCTTGAAGGCTGTCAAATACAAATAGCCAAAACACTAAGATGGTAACATTTATATAATTTCTGATTGTGCCATTGTTCTCCTTGCCATAGGTAGTTTGTTGTATATATGTATAATAATATAAATAATGTGTAGTTCGTTGTATATATGTATAATAATATAAATGTGTATACCATAAAAATAAAAACTGTTTTATATAGATATAGATAGATACATAGATAGATAGATAGATAGATAGATAGATAGATAGATAATTTCCCTCCTGTTGAATGGACTTTAATACCAATTTCAAGCAACATGTAAATGTTATTGATTGCATCTAGACTGAAGGAAGACCTTGAATAAATCTCAACCACAGCAAACAGGAGGAAATCTACACAGAGTCATATTACAAAGAATGCCCTTAATTCAGCAACAAAGATGAAAAATGGTAAAAACAAACAAACAAACAAACAAATAAAACAGAAAAAAAAAAGCAACACTCAGAGGAACAAAAGCATGAACTACAGACAGCAATGAAGGTCCTGCACCAAGAAGGACAGAACACGGTAGATGATATGTGCTCAAAGGAAGATTGCATCTAGTGTCAGAGGAAATTGCCAAGAGAATGCTAGGCCAGACTCAAATCTGAAATGTAAACAGGTATAAAATGTAAGAGTCCATCATGAGAACACTTAAGTGAAGAATAAAATAAAAGATTTGGGTTCAGAAGAAAAATAATACTTAGGTCAAGTCTGCAGTCATGAAAAGGAATGAAGAATGCTATAATGTTTCTGAAGAAATGTAGTATACTTTTTCTTAATACATAAAGATAAACAAAGTGGAGAAAATAGGTTCTCGAGAGATGGTAAGACTGGTAAAGTGCTTTCCATGTTAGCGTGAGGGCCAGCAGCCAGGCAAAATGCTACAGGAAGTAGTGCACATCTACAATCCTAGCATTGGAAGGATATCCACAAGAAGATGATGGGAATTCACTGGCCATCTAATTATGTTGTTTGATCTCAATAAGAGACTCTGTGTTAAAAAAATATATAATATCAAGCAATAGAGTAATATACCCAATATCAACCTGTGGTCTCCACACATGCACACACACAATGTGCACACATACATATGTAGCACAGAGATACAAATAAAAGATGGAGTCAGTGCAAAGAAGATATATATATATATATATATATATATTGTGCAGGAAAAAGAGTATTTTATGTTAGAATAGAAATATATTGGCCTTAGGACCTGTGGAAGCAACATGGAACATGGCCTTGCTGAATTTCATCTTTCTGCAAGAATCTGGAATGTTTAAAAGAAAAATTCATTGTTTTACATTACCATGTTCATGGTAATTTGTTGAAAACTAATGCCATGTTCCTTTGTAAGTTATTTAATATTTTCTAATCTTTTTTATTCTGTTCAAAATTTCAGCAATTAAATTGCTGACAATAACATTGATGATAACATGAAGCAAAGCAAATTTCAAATGGCACCCATCAGGATGCCATTAAAGTAGTATAGTTTGCTTGGATGACTTCATTTTATACACCCAAATTCTGGAAGCCTGAGAAATCAAATATCTACCTACACATTCAAGGAAGAAGGTAACTGGAGAGACTTCTGGGGATCAACATTACTCTTACCTATTAGACAATCTACACAGCTCATTATATTATCAAGAAACTCTGGAGCCTAGCTGGGCATTCCTGACAGTCCATACTGCATTAAGGAGCTCACAGGCAGATGTTTACCTGCAAATGGAGCTTGAAATATGAGAAAAGTAGTCCACCAGCTAGATGCTAACCCAGGCTGGGGATGATGAGAATGGTTTAGAGAGTCAGTTTTAATCAGCCTTCTGGCATCTCAGACGATCTCAGACTTAAATTATAAAGTAATACTGCCTGAAATAAGAACAGGATCCAAGGACGAATTACTTTGTTCTCCATTCTGAATTATTTAGCAATTGTTTGAATTGACAAGATGACAAAATCTTTCCCACTGCTAACCTAGTAGGAAATTTTACATGAACAGGAAAAAAAAAAAAAAAAAAAAAAAAAAAAAAAGCAAATGTAGTGGAAACATTGAAATCCCAAAACCAAAGCAGAGGTACCTCCATACATTTACTGACTGAACACCAAAATCTAGATGAGTCATGGAGACAAGGGCGCCACGATCCCTAGAAGTAAAGAGATATTCTTAGTCATACAAAGCTGAATCTATTGTTGACAAACCCTACAGGCAGCTCTCAGCAGCTTGTTACCAAATAGTGGTGTTTGTCCTGTGACAGTAAAGACATAGAAAGAGAGGAAATTTAGCTTTCTTCTTACATGACTTTACTCTCTTGACATACTGAATATTGATGTAATTTTGATAAATTTTAGAGAAAAAAACACATATAATTTTATTAATTTTTGCATCCACCTATTTTATGAAAAATTCATGAAATTATGATACACTAGTCAAAGCTAAGGTGAATTAATTTAAGTTGATTAATTTCTAGGTGTACTCAGTTCAAAAATGTATTCACTAGGAACATTTTTGTGGTATTTTACATATTCTTTTTTTACATTGGGCTAAAGCAACTTAACTTATGTAAATCAAAGTAGCAAGTGTGATTGAGGTCAAGTGATTTGATTATCCGGACTATTTTTCGCAATTGCTTTTTTGAATGGTATCACAGTTTATTATATACCAAGTGAAGAATTAATGAAAAAAATTAGTTTTCTTCGTTTCTCCATATTGAGTTTCAGATTTACTTTCTGTTTATTTGCACAGATATTGAATTAAATGAATTGATGTAAATATGCAAATATTTTATTTCACATCAGACTCTCGTGTCACGTTCTGTCTTTGTTGACAACAGACTCTGAATACAAATGTGGTTATGTCACCTAGAAATTAGCTTGCATCCTTTTCTCCAAAGATTTAGGTCACATTCTGAAGATTTATTTTTCTACATTTCTGAAAATGTCCCAAGAGAACTTGGTATCACCATGGTTCCTTCTGGCCATCTTCCTGCTAATACTTAATTAGCTTACATTATAGATTATCTTTCTATCCCCATGAGTTTTCCCTGTTTAGCCTTACATGGACCCAGATGTGGGACTCAATCCATTTTCTTAATATTCTTAAAGAGAACCCCTTCTCTAAAATGGGCATGGCCTAGTGTATGATTTTATAGAGGAGATAAAATTGTTCCAGCCATCAAACTCAAAAGTTGAATGCTAACAGTTTTTAATATGGAGGAGACTTAATTAAAATTAAATATAAGGTCTGGATGATTTTATTCAGAGGATTGAAATTTTAGAACAATAATAAAGATCTACCTGACAAAAAGAAATTATGAATGTAGTTCAAATAATAACTCAGGAAAAATGTAGACTGTGGGTTAGATTCAGTGGAGTGTTCCATTTCAGAGAGAAACCAAGAGCACTTGACAAAATAAAAAAGCAAAGCACTGCAATAACATCTGGTAATTGAATTGGTTATTACACACATTGTTTCTGTTTTTATCACAATCTGTTCCTGGTTAAATGAGAGAAAATATTTATGGGGGTGTGAGATATTTATTGAATAGCTATATTATTGTAGCAGAACCAGCGAGCAGCACTGCACACAGTAGCAGCTGACTTTCAGTTCATTATCCAGAGCAGTAAACATTTTGAAGATTTCATGATTTAAATAAAATCCTGTTAATTGTATTTTTGTATATTTGATGATGTACAAGTTATCCTTATAAAAATGCAGATCTTTCAAAACTAGGTATACAAAAGAAGAACCAGGTGATTCAATCTATGATACCAACAGTCTGTGTTTGCATCTGATCTGGAAGCTTTGGTCAATGGAGCTTTAAGACAAGTGTGTTAAATCTCTTGTGTTTTTTTCACTTCAGTTAATATAAGCAGGTTCATTATAATTATATGTTATTTCACCTCCATTCTATAACAGTCATAAACTTAATAAAGTATTTTATGAGAAGGGGAAATACCAGATGCCCAATGATTTTACCAATCAACATTGTTATTGGAAACTAAATTTATTTTATCTCTAATTTTTGTGTTTTTTGGTTTATGTTGATCCTGAGAAAAAGATCAGCAAAGAGGATTCAAGGGTATTAAAGAAGAATGAATAGGTAAGTTGTATTTTTCACTTCTATCACTATTTATTGATTCAGTAAATGAATTACATGGTATTTTAGAACCAATTACCTGAAGACTGGATTATAAGAATTAGATTGATTAAACATTATCAAAGTTTAAAAAAATACCTCTTTCATGGTATGAAAGTATGTTTGCCAAAATATTTCTGGAATTAAAATTAAGAAGTGTTCTCATTAATGATATGGTTACTTGGGGTTACAAATTTTTTTATTAAACATTTAAAAAAAACAGTTGTCACTTATTTATCACTCATGGCTGTCTATAAATGTTTATAGTATAGCCCATAATTAAAAGACTTAACTTTAAGAACACTGTAAACTTTATTATATATGTATTGTTTATGTATATATATATATATATATATATATTCAACAACATTGGATAAAGGTTGTTTCCTACAACAAATTTCTCTATAAAAGTTTGCTTACATATATTATATACACATATACATAATCGATAGACATGTAAGATAATATGTGTATATATTATATGCATATGTATATAACAGATATATATGGTAATATAGATATATGTATGTATGTATGTAATAGATATATTAGATAATGCACATATATGCATATATACACAGGAGGGTTGAGTGCTTTGTTTTTTTCATTAATTAATAAAGTTTGTCTGAAATTCAAAGGCACATGTCTTCAATATGGCTGAAAATTGTCAGTACTAAAAGTTAGGCTGAAGACTCTGGAGACAGAAGGCAAGGGGTCGGACTGCGATGTGACTGCAGAAGCTGGGATGAAGCCAGAATCAGGCTTTCTGGATGTCATCCTTCTTGTGATGAGGACAAAAAGGGAAATAACTGTGAAGCTCAGGCCTGCTTGAGGCGAAAGCCGTTACTCTGCAATAGCTGCCTGGCTATGTCTTTCTATACTGCCACTTCCTAGGAAAAAGTAGATTTACTTTAACGACTGTTAAGCTAATCTTCAAGAGAGCATATACAACTGTTATCTGAACAATAAACCTCTTCATGATGTGAAGACTGGACCAGAATAAAATTTCAAAAATCCGTTTGGTATATCTTACATGAAAATTCTCAGCCTGGCGGTGACTGGCAGGCTTTCAATCATAGAGAGTAATCTAAGTCAGGTCCTGAAAGAATGAAAGCTTTTTGCTGTCCTCACAGAGCACAGGAATGTAGAGTTTCCTGGGCCTCCTCAGGTCTAATCTGGTCCTATTCCACCACCAGTGCTGACTTTTAATGCAAAAGGGCAGAGTGTGTAGAGCATGACTCATAGTGCACTCAAGTGCTAAGGCTATAGCACAAGGAGGTCTCAGGATTTGTATCCCAATCCTTGCCAGCTGCCCACTGCCACCCTCTCCTCTGAGGTCAGTTCACTCTCTCCCTTGGAGGCAATAAAACAGTTCTTCAGTTTCAGCTGAAAATTCTTCTCTTCAAACCCCTCTGAGAGATTTGGGCAATACTGTGTATTCATAGTCTATTCATTTATCTTGTTATTATTACTATTATTTGCTGTGCACAAGCTTGCCAAATTGAGGTCTGATTAGTTAAAAGGACAAAGATGGCCTAAAAATCCAGGAATTTTTCATAGTCCTTTTATTTGACAGTAGAAACAGTGTCCAATCAGTTAACAAATAATTTGTATTTAAGAGCTTTAAAGGTCCTCAGACATCAGATTTGTTTTCCACTTGCTCTTTGTTTCCTGTCTCATTCTTTGTTAGTTTTGTCTATTGTTATCTTCAAGGTCTAGGGAGGAACATTGTGATTCTCACTAAGTCTTCCTTTCTCACTTGCAGGCCAAAATTCTTGAGACAGCCATTGTACAAATGAAATCCGGGTAATGGTTCCCACATCCTTATACTTGACATGAGGAAAAGAGTAATTAGCAATCTTTCTTATTACTTTCCCACTATCTAGAAACAGCCTTATCCCCTTATGTAGTTCAGGAAGTATAACTGAATCAACATATTAACTGTCACATTTAAAAAAACATTCAAAGCAAAAGACAAGTATTATTCCAGTGACCTCACAGAGATGGCTATTGGAAACCAACACCTGCAAGAACATAGCAACACACACATTACTGGACAATCCAGGACAGAGTAAAATCGGACACAGTAACACCAATGGCAGCATAAGGCATACCTTTAAGAAGAAATCTGAAATAATTTACCCAGAGCAGAAGATCATTGTCTTGAGAACAACATCAGGATTTGTCTTTGAAAGCAACCGTATAAGAAATGCTCAGCTAAAAAAGGCAGGTGGTAGGAGCATCAGGCTAGAGTGTTTTCACTCTGACCAAGTTTGCCAAGCAGCTGCTTTCCTGCAAAGTTAAGTAGGTTAACGTCTTACAATAGACTTCCCTGCTCATTTACTACACGTAACGTCTGATATTGGATAGAAGCTATGGGCCAGACCTGATTGAAATCCAGCTTCCATTTGTAGAGGTCACAACCAGACATCAGCATCTAATGGGCAGTATAAAAGAGAAATAGAATCTCAATGGAACTTTTATAGTATTGTCTAGCAATGTCTCCGGGATACCACTTTGTACGCTGATGAAATTCCCCAAGCCTATGGATTTTAGAATGGTTATCTAGTAGCCTCCTTCCATCAGGGAGAATCTGGAGATTTTATGATGAATTCACAATGTGGTTCTTCACTTTACCTGTATGTTATTGTCACCTAGGGAATTTTTAGTGATCCAGTTGCCAGGTAGTGCCTTAGCCTGTAAAAATCATTTGTTATATGACATTGGTTAAATTTCCTAGGTGATTCCAGAATGTATCCAAATTTTGGAAAGCCTAAAAGAGCACTGGAGACCCTGCTCTTATGACATAAAAGCTACCATCTATCAAAGCTCTCTTCAATGTAGACAAAAATTAAGTATGACCTAGAAGGTGATTTATGACACTACTGTATTTACAATGTTATGTAATAGGGAGTAAAAGGGACTTTTGCTGTAAATCCAATGTTTTTCTAGGTTGATAACCCATCTACATACTGTTTTACAGATTGTACCAATTGTTATAGAGAAATGAGAAAAAAACTTAAAGGAATAAAAATGGAGGCTATGGAGATAGCTCACTTGCGAAAACACTTGCTACACAAGAGCAAGGCACTCTATTTGATCTCTAGAGGCCCCATAGGAAAGCCAGGCATGATACTTCATGTTTGTAATCTAAGCTTAGGACGTAAGTATGCACATAAGACTGCAGACCTCTGGGGTTCTGTAGCCAGAGAGCAAGGATAATGGCTGAGCTCAAGATTACAAAGAGACCTTAATTCACAAAACAAGACAGACAGCATCTGAGGCACTAAATCACAATTGGTCCTCAGTCCTAAGCATATACGATCACATCTCCATAAAGTAGTACAAATATCACATTAAAAAAGGGATTAAAATGCTTCTGAAAAGTTAAGTGAAAAGATAGAAGAGTCATCCATCCTGGAAAATGTTTTGATGTAGAATTCAAGAGTAAACTTCTCCCTACACAAATTGAATAGGAAAATGTCCCCTGGTGCTGAAGACCAAAGCTCTAGCTATCACCTTGAGGAGAATGTGTGCAATAACTCTATAGATCTCGAGTAGCCAAGACGTCATCATTTAGAACTTCTGAAAGAGATTTCTTTTCATTTTTTCAATTCATTTCAATCATATGGAGCAAAGACCCATATTTGTCACCCTGAACAAAACTCAAGTGCAAATGGATCAAAGACTTCAACAAAACCAGATACACTAAATATGATAGAAGAAAAAGTGGGGAATAGGCTTGAACCCATTGGAACAGAAGACAATTTCTTAAACAAAACGCCAATACTTCAGGCAGTAAGATCGACCATTAATAAATGAGACTTCATGAAACTGAAAAGTTTCAGTAAGATGAAGGACACTGTCAAAAGGACAAAGCAACAGCCTGCATATTGGGAAAGGCTCTTCACCAACCTTTCATCTGACAGAGGGCTAATATCCAAAATATATAAAGAACTCAAGAAATTAGACATCAACAAACCAAAGAACCCAATTTTAAAATGGTGTGCAAAGAGAAACAGAATTTCCAACAGAGACGGCTCTGATAGTTGAGAAGCACTGAAAGTAATTTTCAACACCCTTAGTCATTATGGAAATTCAAATAAAAATGACTCTGAAGTTCCATTACACTGGTCACATGGCTACGAAAAAAATCTGAAATGACAGCTCATGCGGGTAAGGATGTGGAACAAGGCAAACACTCCTTCATTGTTTGTGTGGGTCTAAACTTGTACAACCACTTTGGA
This sequence comes from Acomys russatus, assembly GCF_903995435.1. Classification (NCBI taxonomy): domain Eukaryota; kingdom Metazoa; phylum Chordata; class Mammalia; order Rodentia; family Muridae; genus Acomys; species Acomys russatus. Next base: position 46,332,135 of record NC_067146.1, on the reverse strand, counting down.
AATCAATTTGTCAGTTTCTCAGAAAATTTGGAGTTCTTCTACCTCAAGACCCAGCTATACCATTCCTGGGGATATATCCAAAAGATGTTTCACTACAACACAAGGACATTTGTTCAACTATGTTCAAAGCAACTTTATTCATAATAGATCAACTCTGGAAACAGCTGAGATGCCCTCAACCTAAGAATGGATATCAAAGCCTCCTGAGTAAGATAACCCAGATACAGAAAGCAAAACATCATACCTACTCATTTATAGGTGGATAGTAGCCAAAAGTACAAGATAGCTGTGCTGTAATCTACAGACTCAAAGAAAATAAGCAACAAGGAGGGCCTAAAGGAGAATGCTTGAATCTCATTAATAAGGTGAAATAAAATATCCATGGGAGTGGAGGGAGGGAGGGACCTGAATGGGAAAGGGGGTGGGGAGGGGAACAGGAGAGATCAAAGGTGAGGAGGACTGAAGGAGAGATAACTGGAAGAGAGAAGCAAAATTCTTGGAGAGGGAGCATCTCCAGCATGAGATAGAAACCTAGGACAATGGAAACTCCCAGGAATCTATGAGGGAGACCCTGGCTAAAACTCTTAGCAATAGCAGATATGGAACCTGAAATGGCCAATTTCTGTTACCAGGCAGGATTTACAATGGAGGGATGGTGAAACCCAGACACAAAATATGTGACCCACAACCTTTCCTGCATATAAAGATATTCTGGGATAAAAATGGGACAGATTTTAAGATAATGGCCAACCAACAAGCTCAACTTGAGACCCAAGCCATGAGAGAGAGCCCACCCTTGATAATATTAATGATATTCTGCTATAGTTGCAGATGGGACATTAACATAACTGTCATCTGAGAATCATCCCCCAGTAGCTGATAGAAACAGATGCAGACACCCACAATCAAACGTTAGGTCAAGTTAGGGAATAATTTGGAAGATGGGGAGGAAGTATTGAAGGTGCTAACATGGTTAAGGACATCACTAGAAAACCTATGGAATCAACTAAGATGGGCCGATAGGAGCTCACAGAAACTGAACCACCAACCAGAGAGCATGCATGAGACAGAAGTAGTTCCCCTACACACATGTAATAGAAATGTAGTTTATTCTTCATGTGAGACCGCTAAAAGCAGGATCCAGGGCAGATTCTGACTCTGTTACCTGTCTTTATATCTCTATCTCTTTCATCTAACTGAGCTGCCTTTTCTATCTGCCTCAGTAGAAGAATATGAGCCAAGACTTTCTACAACTTGATATGCCAAGGAGGGTTGATATACATTGAGAGGTCTCCCCTTCTCTTAGGAGAAAGGAAGAGAAGCTGGGGAAAGGGGAGGGGAGAGAGAGGACCTGAGAAGAGAGGTTAGCTTCAATTTGGATGTAAAGTAAATAAATAAATTAGTTAGTGGAAAAATAACGAAAAATAAATAAAGTATTAATTCTTTATCTGAAAAACAAAAGAAAAAAAAAAAAGAAGCATACTGCTCATTTCAATCCTCATTATATTTTCCTGATGGTGTCAGGGATGATGCAGGTAACCAAATTTCTTTTTACTGTCAAAGTTATCTGAAGATGTTGTGCTGAGGTTACTTGAGCTTGAGAGAAATCTTTTGCCCAGTTTGTCTGTCTATGTGAGGAGAAGTGACAGGCCAGACCATGCCTGACCCTTGTTTCATTTGGAAGTGTGGAGGAGTTTTTCCTTTGTGTTGACCCTCCCTTTTGTAGAATAGATACTGGTTGGATTTCACTCAGAGACATCTGAATGGTCCCTGTGAATAAGAGGACAGGTGACTCCTCTTAGCTACAGTGCATTCTGAGAGATGCCCCACAGCCTGTGGGCCTTAGAGTGAGGTGGGAGAAATCCTCTGTCCAGCTTCTTTGGACCAGATCTCTATAAGACTCCATGAGTGGTTATGGACCAAATATCCAGAGAGTAGGTAGCATCAGTCTAATATTTTAAATGAGTGTATAATGTTTAGATAATGTTTTAGTAGAAATCATACCTGTAAAAATAAATCATAATTGGTCATGCAGTTTTAAGTCAGTGCCTATCTAAATCTCATATTTTGCATATCCTAAATAACCCATTCTTACCCATAGTGTGCATAAGCTTTATAGCTTGCCTCCTCTACTTTTGAAAATATCTAGCTAATTTAATATTTATGAACAAGTCTCTCTCTCTCTCTCTCTCTCTCTCTCTCTCTCTCTCTCTCTCTCTCTCTCTCTCTCTCTCTCTCTCTCTCTTAAAATATCTCCACTTTTACAGCCTAACAGCTTCCTTAGATTGCTAATTCCATAACACATAATAGCATCAAAAGAACATCAACAAATACAAATTCCAGGCTTTGACCATTAAGCAGGAATTTATTACAACTAGCAGATAATTACATAGCTAAATTTTGATCTGTCAAACAATACTTATGTCAATCTAGATAAAGAGAAGGCACTTTCTCCAGGGCTCTGGGACACAGTCCAGCCAGCTGTGCAATTATACGTCACCTTAGGAAAGAAGACTTATGCTGATCATAATGTTAAGTTTATTTTCTTATTAACTTTTTCTCTTAATGTTCCCCTGGAGATTGCAATCAAGGAGACCCAAGGACTGACTCCTGACCTTAACACTGGCCAGTGAAAAGCATCTCCAGCTAGTAAACAAAAGTAACAACTTCTTCCAGGGTGAACATCTTGTAGTGGACAGCATGGCAAAAAATCAGATCTTGCTAATAAATGTGACAAAGCTTGCCAATAGTTCTTTGTGTGTTTTTCTTGCCTCTCTTCTTCCTCTGATAAGAAAAAAACCTGCCTCAGCTGTTTATTAAATATACTCTTTAGTAGGAATTATTGTAGTACTGATAGTCTGGCTTTTTATATATTATGTTACAGATGCTATCTCACTCATATTGCATGTTCCATGAGTACACTATGATCAAATGACTCTCTTCAGTTCTGGATCTTTGCCATCCATTAGGTTGTGTCATGGACCTTTACATAGATCCTCCTCTGAGTCACTCTAACTTCTGGTCCATCTGCATCCCTACTTTCAACAGTTTTGGAAGCAATTTGAGCCATCTGTGATGTTTGGGAGTGGAAAAGCTGGGGCCAAAAGTTCGAGTCCCTGATAGGAAGACAAGTAGGAAGAGGGACTGTGACTAGGCAGTGAAGATGGTGAACTTCCAATATGATTGATTTCTTCACCCTCATCTGAGACAAGAGCCAGGCAGCTTAAAACAAAGGCCTGTCAGGCTTATTCTCCCACCAGTAACCCCATTGCCTCTGGACTGTTCTGGAAAGTTGAAGGCTGCCCAGGATATGTTCTCAAAGACCTTTGGGCCTATTAGCCTGACTGTCTTTGTTCAAATTGGCCAACCCTAAATTTATGGAAGTGAACCTCTTCAAAGAACTCCTTAACTCCCTGCCCTCATGTAGAAATGAACTTTCAGCTTATAGAGCCCATTTCTGTTTGCAGAGGGTCTTATTGCCTTTGAGTCTTGCTGTGTGTATATCTTCTCACCCTTAACAATGGCTTTCTTTACCAGCTTTTAAAAAATTGTAAGGTTATTAAAGTCATGATGATTAAACAAAGTTTATGTATATGTGCATATATGTTTATGTGTATGCTTGTATGTATATATGTATGAACCAGACACATAAATGACAGCTCAGAAATGTCAAATGGTTAGGACAAACATTAAAACTTGAAGTAGGCATCCTTGGAAGCTGGTAGCGTTAGTTTATTTTTATTTTTTACTTTATTTTTTTATTTTATTCAGAGTACACCCTGATTGTTATTCCCTCACTTGTATCTTCCCATTACCCCCTCCATCTTTCACCATATTCCCCTCCTCTAGACCTCTGACAGAAGGGGACCTTCTTACCTACCATATGACCACAGCCTATCTGGTCTCATCCTGGTAGCCTGCTTCTCCTTCCTCTATGTGTGGCCAGGCCTCCCCACCAATGGAAGTAGTCAAACTGGGGGCACTAGAGTTCTCAACTCTAGAGATATGATCCGGCCTGAGTTACATAGTGAGACCTTATCTAAAACATAACTAGTCAGATAGGTGATAGAGAGAAACGATGATGCAAATATTGATACAGAAATAAATATTTGCTTTTTAAATTGAAAGACAAAATACCGTTGAGATAAATGGCTTCTCAGTTTGTATAAGAAGGTTTTATGAATTAAAAGTTCATATCTTTCATAAAACCTGACATAGAAAAATATATATCACTTCAGAAGAATAGTTTATTCATTTAATAAATCTTAGAGAGTATGAGAGGACTGTAATTAAAGCAAGCAGCAAGAGAAGAAAGGCAGCCAAATGCCAGTGTCTTCTTAAATTAAAATTATTTTGGATGCAACACTAGGTAGAATAGAGAAAACTATATTTCTGTTTGAGACACTAAAGATACTTAGTAAACTCTTGGAACTATGTATTTACAAATACAGAATTAATGTTTAACACACACTGGTCTTGAGGACTCCCGAGTCAGAGCTCCTAGGAGCCTCACAGGTACTCGGAGTGACCAATCATATTATTCTGTGTTCCTGACTTGCTCTCATTGCCATAACTATATGCGGGAAGTTAGCTGGAAAGTCCAGGAGGAGAGCACTGCTATGAAATGTGCCATAGGTACCACAAATCCATTAAAATGCAGCTTGTTCTGAGGCAAGAGTTGATGTCAATATCATAGTATTAGACTGTGAGATACTGCAGATGACCTATGTGTAGATGCACAAATATGTTCAGGGCATGCACTGCTAAGTTTGAATGCCGACTCTAGTTCACCCCTAACTCATGCTTGTGGCCTCACTGGTAACCACTGTGTGAATCAGTTTTCCTATTTATAGATGACTTAAATACAGTAAATGATTCAATATCAATAATAGTTCTTCACATGTGTTTTATAAATGAGGATGAATTCAAATACATAAAGCAGCTAGTATAAAACTGTACAACTGTGTCATACACCACAGCTTTTTTAACATGCTGTCATAGAATATGGCAGGTATGAAATTTATTTCTTAAATCTATAAGAGCTCAAGTTAAGTAGTTTATGAAATTCATACGACCAAAACCCCCAGAGTTTTTAACTGCAAAGTGATGTTTAATGTGGCAGTGAGATAGATGCATACATGTGTATGTGTCATGTGCATATATATACACATCTTTGAAAGCTGGTTTTATGCAAAGGATATGCAGCCTGTTAAGTGATTAGATAATATGAGAACATAAAGTTTATAGCCAAAAAGTAACAAATATAGTGTTTATACAGTAATTTGCATTCTAACACCACCTTAACTGATGACTGTAATCACAAATTAACATTTTCTATTTGCTTGCAACTCAACACAAAGTATGTATGCAGTGTATACATGCATTACCTTTTGATATATGACTACATGAAGATAATATAATAATGTAATCAAGAAATTAGATTATTATAGGAGGCCAATACAGAAATGTCTAGAAGCAGCAGCTAAGTATATTTCACTGAACATACTCATCACTTTAAAAACCTAAGGCTTATAAATAAAAAGACCACTGATAATCCAGTGAAGTGCAGGAGCATAAATGGTGTATGTCCTCTCTCCTCTTTGTGAGTGGAAGGAGTAAGTGCATCTATTCACTCATATGTCAAAGAATAATTTTGTGAACATTTCAGGTCACAAAGACAGATGTCAGTGCTTAAAAGCCTGTTCTTGGGATGACAACAATCATTGCTTCCTGAGGTATTGTAAGTGAGATATATTTTTCACCATAATATATATTTCAATATATATTCACTATATATATATATATATTTCATTATATATCACCTACATATATTTTCATGAAAATTTTTGAAATAAAATATTTCTAAAGAAAAATGAAAGCAACCATTTTATTCTGTATTTTAATTTTATAATTGCTTATTTATTCCCTTTCTTACCATGTTCATAATTCTCCTTCCCTTTCTAGTTTTGTAGCTTTCATTCCTCTGACCTAATGGCTGTAATATAACACAGCAATTTAATAAGGTTTTTATGCATAAATAACCTTTTTCATATATCAAAAATATTTTACTTCTGATATAGTCTCTCTAGCAAAATATAAGAAATCAAATATAGTGTTAGCATCTGTTCATTTTTATATTTGAAAAGCTGGGTTGTGGTGGTGTATGCCTTTAATCCCAGCATTTAGGAGGCAAAGGAAGGCAAACCAGTCTGAGTTCGAGGTCAGTCTGGTCTATAAAATGAGTCCAGGATAGTCGAGGCTATACAGAGAAACCTTTTCTTGAAAAACCAAAACCCAACCCCCCCAAAAAAAATTTGGGAAAACTATTTAGAAAATCTGTTATATTATGTGACTCAGATGAAGGATAGCAGGCTACCAAGAAGAGACTTGATACCCTATGAGCATATAAAGGGGCAGGAAGTCCTCCTCAGTCACAGTCATGGGGGGAGGGGGAGTAAGGGGGAAAAGGGAGGGAGGGAGGAATGGTAGGATGCAAGGGATGGGACAACCATTAAGATATAATAAGAATAAATTAATAAAATAAAATAAAAAAAAAGAGTAGTTGGTGAATGTCTATTCTCCAAATAAAAGCAGGTCACTCACATGCCAGGTTTAGGATTCCATGACCTGATATTACATATCTTCACCTTCATTCTTTCAAGTATATGTAATGCAGGTGCACAGCTAACTACCTTAATGGGATCCTGTAAAGTCATTCAAAGGTGTTTCTCTTTATGCATTTTGTGAACTTGCTGCAGGAACTGGTTAAGTTAGAACAAAGTGTACATCAGTTCTTCAAGCGTGTTAGGTAGAAGAACAAGATGAGTCATGGGAGACTTTTAATGACTGTTTCTATTTCACTAGGGGTTATATGATCTTGAGTTAACTTTAGTAAGTGGTGCCTATCAAGAAAGTTGTTCATTCCTATTAAATTTCCAGTTTGGTGGAGTATCAGTCTATGAAGTTTTTTCTTATGATCCTCTGGTTTCCCTCAGTGTCTACTGTTACGTCTCTCTTTTCATTTCTGGTTTTGTTAATTTGGATACTCTCTCCTGGCCTTCATTAATTTGCATAAGGTTTTTGTCAATCTTATCGATTTTGTCAAAGAACCAATCTTTGATTCACTGACTCTTTATATTGCTTTCTTTCTTTCTTTCTTTCTTTCTTTTTTTTTTTTTTTTTCTGTTTTATAGATTTCAGCTCGGTGTTTGATTATTTCTTTCCTTTTCCTCCACTTGAGTGTCACTTATCCTTTAAGTTCCAGAGTTTTCAGGTGTGCTGCTAAGTTGCTAGTATGAAATCTTTCAAGTTTGAGGGGTTTTTGTTGTTGTTGTTTCTTTTGTTGTTTTTTGTTTGTTTGTTTGTTTGTTTTATGTAGGCACTTAGCACTATGAACTTGCCTTTTAGCACCACTTTTATTGAAGCCCCAAATTTTGAGTATGATCTGTATTTAATTTTATTGAATCTTAGAAAATATTTAATTTCTTTAAAAAAAATCTGTCTTGGCTCATTGTTCATTCAGTCATGAATTGTTAAATTTCCTTGAGTTTATAGGCTTTCTCTAGTTTTTTATATACAGCTTTGATCAGTGGTGGTCTGATAAGAAGCAGGAAGTTATGTCAAATTTTTAGTAACTGTTGATATTTGCTTTGTGTCTGAGCATGTGGTTAATATTGGAGAAAGTTCCACCAGGTGCAGAGGTGAAGGTGTATTCTTTTTATTTATTGTTTTAGTAAAATGTAATACTCGTTAGTCTCTTTGGTTTATAACATCCCTTAGGTCCAATATTTCTCTGTTCAGTTTTGTCTAGATGACTTGTTCATTTGTGAGAGTAGTTTATTCAGGCTCTCCCTTTCAGCATGTGTCAAAAGGTGATCTAAGCTGTAGAATTGTTTCCTTCATAAACATAGGTGCCATTGTGTTTGGAGTATAGATGTTAATAATTTAAACATCATCTTGATGGACTTTTTGATAAGTATGTAGTGTCCTTCCTTATCTCTTCTGATTAGTTCTTGTTTCAAGTCTATTTTGTTAGATTTAAAATGGCTACAGCAGCATGGGTGTTAGGTCCATTTGCTTGGAACATCCTTTTCAAACTCTTTACCCTAAGTAATATATATTCTTGATATTAAGGAGTGTTTGCTGGATGTAGCCAAAGAATGAGTTCTGCTTTCAAATCCATTCTTTTAGTCTGGGTTTTTGATTGCATATATTTATTGGGGATATTAAGAGATATCACTCACCAATGATTGCTGATTCCTGTTATGTTGTTGTTGGTTTTGGTGGTGGTGGTGGTGGTGGTGGTGGTGGTGGTGTGTGTGTGTATGTGTCCTTTTTTGATTTTGCTGGTGTGAGATTATTTGTGAGATTATTTGTTGCCTATATTTTCATGGATGTAGTTAAACTACTTAGGTTGAAGTTTTCCTTCTAGCGCCTTTTGTAGGCTTGGATTTATGGATAGATGTTGTCTAAATTTGACCTCTTCATGGAATATATTGTTTCCTCCATCAATCTTGATTGGAAGTTTGCTGGCTGTAGTAGTCTGGCATCTGTGGTCTCTTAGAATATGCAGTGCATCAGGACAGGACAGTCTGGCTTTTAGATTCTCCATTGTGAAGACAGGTGTAATTCAAATAGTTCTGTCTTTATATGTTTTTTTATTTTAATTACTTGCAACTTTTAACATACTTTTTTGTTCTGTATGTTTAATGTTTTGATTATTATGTGATGTGGGCATTTTCTTTTCTGGCCCAATCTATTTGTGGTTCTGTACTCTTCTTGTGCCAATATAGGCATCTTCTTCATTAGATTAAGAAATTTTTCTTCCATGATTTTGTTGAATATGTTTTCTGGGCCTTTGAGAAGCATTCCCTCTGTCTCTATAATTATTATTCTTAGATTTTGTCTTTTCATAGTTTCTCAGGTTTCCTGGTTCAAGAGAATTTGCTTTTGGTTTTGTTTACATTTAACATTTTCTTTGGCTGATACATTGATTTCTTGCATCACCTGAGATTCTCTCTTCTATCTCTTGTATTCTGCTGGTGAAGTTTGCCTCTATAGTTCCTGCTTAAGTTCCTTATTTTTCCTTTTCCAGAATTTCCTGAGTTTAAGATTTCTATTGTTTCTATTTCCAGTTTCAAGTACTGAACAGTTTTGTTCATTTTCTTGTACTATTTTTGTATGTTCCAGAATTCTTTAAGGGTTTGATTATTTTCCTCCATAAGGATGTCTATCATGTTTATAAAACTCTTTTAAGTTTTTTTTCTTGTGATTCTGCTATGTTAGAATATTCAGGGCCATCTCTGTTAGGATTGCTGGGCTTTAGAGGAGACATATTGCTTGGGATATTGTTGAGTGCATGTTTATGCTGTGATTTTGTCACTTAGCTTCAGCATGACTGAAGTTCTAGGTGTTGATTTCTGCATTTGTCTTTGTTGGTTGGGCTTTTTTTTTCTTTGTTTTCTGTTTCCTCTTTGGATATTTGGAGAGTGCAGCTATTGTACTTTGCCTGATTTTCTGTCCTGTACACTTGGCATGTTCACAGAAAATTCCTGCTGGTGTTGGAGGCTGGAATACTGGAATGAATGGGCAGGCAGAAGAGACTTTAGAGAGGAAGGTGTTTGTGATTCATTGGTGATGGGTTCAGAGAGGAAATGAAGACCATGGGAGGTTTATTTTTTTCTTCTCCCCCAAGTTCAATCACGTTTATATTTTGATCACATTTTAATAGTTTTCCTTTTCCTGGTTTCTTTTTTTAATTAATTAAATAATTTATTTATTCACTTTATATCCCTCCCATAGTCACTCCCTCCTCTTATCCCAGTCCTACCCTCCCTCCCTCTTCCCCCTATCCAACTTTCCCTAGCAGGTAAGAGTCCATGTCAGAGACAATTGCTGCTCCCCTTAGTAGAGGATCTACATGAAGCCTGCATTGTCCATCTGCTATATCTGCTTCGGGGGCCTACCAGTCTATATATGGTCCTTGGTTGGTGCTTCTGTCTCTACCAGCGCACCTGGCCCCTGGTTAGTTAGCTCTGTTGGTCTTCTTGTGTAGATCCTGTCACTTCCTTGTCCTTCTACCCTTCCCTTCACTTTCCCACAATACTCCCTTTTCTTTCCCTAAAGTTTGGCTGTGAGATTCAGCATCTATCAGGACCCACTGCTGGGTGGAACTTCTCAGAAGACAACTATGCTAGATTCCTGTTTGCAAGCATAGCAGAGTATCCTTAATAGTGTCAGGAGTTGGCTATCTCTTACAGGGTGGCTCTTGAGTTGAGCTAGGAGTTGGTGGGACATTCCTCCAATCTCTGCTCTATCTTTATCTCTTCACACCTTGTATGCAGGATAAATTTTGTGTAGAAGTTTTTGTAGGTAGGTTGATGTTCCTCTCCATCTGCTAGGAATTCTGTCTAGTTAGAGAATGTCCTCTTCAGTCTACATGATGCCTTCTATTTGGAATGTCAGCTAGTATCATCCCATATAGTTCCATAAGAGCTCTCTTATGGAAGTCTCCAGCTTGTTACAGAGATGCCCCTCCCATGGTCTCTTTCCTTTCTTCTGGCTCTCTGACCTCCCATCCCTGATATCCTCAGGCCTGATCTCCACCCTCACTTCTCACCGCACTCCCTTTCCTACCTTGTTACTTCTTTCCAATCTCTTCTGCTGTCTATTCTATTTCCTCTTCTGGGTGATATTCAAACATCTTTCTTTGGTTCCTCTTTGTTACTTAGCTTTTTTGGGTCTATGAATTATAGTATGTTTATCCTTTACTATATGGCTAAAATCCACTTATAAGTGAGGACATGTCATGTGTCTTTCTGGGTCTTGGTTACATCACACAGGATAATCTTTTCTATTTCATCCAATTGCCTGCAAATTTCATGTTTTCCTTGTTTTTAATAGATAAGTAATATTTGATTCTGTAGATGTACTACAGTTTCTTTATCCATTCTTCAGTTGAGGGACATCTAAGTTGTTTATAGATTTTGGCTAATACAAATAAAGTTGCTATGAATATAGTTGAACAAGTGTCCTTGTTGTACGGTAGAGTATTTTTGGGTAGATTGCTGTATCTTGAGGTAGAGCTATTCCCAATTCTTTGAGAAAGCATTAGGTTGATTTGCAAAGTGGTTGTACCACTTTGCATACCCATCAACAATGCAGGAGTGGTCCTCCTGTTCCACATCCTCACCAACATGACCTGTCACTTGATTTCTTTTGTCCAATTGTTCTTCAGAAACCACATGTACAAGAGACTTTCAACCATCTAAATAATAATTTTTGTAAAGCTATCCTAAATCGACTTATTTTGACTTTAGTTACTAAAATATCAAAATTATAATAATGTTGTACAACAATAGCTTCATATATTTTTAATATTTTATATTTTTTATAAATCTCATGGCTATATAATTTTTAAAAAATATTTTAATGACGTAGTGAAAAATTACAGGTACATGAGAATTTCGAATTTTCAAAAATAATATCATTTTCAATATAAGAATTAAAAATTAAAGTCTTTGGTTTATTTAATCAAATCAACATTTTCATTATGATATCATAGAACAATGAGATTCACCTTCTATCATTTAATTTTTGTTTGTTCTTATATATTTTTTTTTAAATCACAAGTTCTCATAGCTCAGGCTTGCCTGTATCTTGCTATGTATCCTATGCTAGCTTTATAATTGCAATCCTCCTGCCTAAGATTTTTAATACTTAAGATTTTGAGCATTTTATAAGAGTATTATTAAATAATGTTAAGAATTCATTAAAAACAAGAGCAGAAAGCCTAGGAATTTATTTCTTCCTTTCACAATGCTCTAGCCTGGTAGAAATCAGGGAAAGAAAAATAAATTCACACAGTATAATACACTTGTAAAGAGTTTCTTATTTCAATGTATAAATAAACACATGCTTGAAGGAAGATATTTTGACGTGATCTCTTATAGGAGCTTATTTACTTATGAAAATGACAGATTTAATAAATCATTATCCAAAGTAAAGAAAATTAATTCCAACACAAACCATGGGTATGTGTCATTGTTCAATTTAGACTGCAAATTCCTGCTTAAAAGTGTGCTCTGTAAATGCCTACACAGCACAAATTGATGGCTTTGCTTTTTAAGCCCGTATGTTGTGGTGTTGTTCACTTTCTTCATCTGCCCTTCTCTTTATTCTTTCAATTCACTGACTACTTTTGTTATTCTATTTTGACATTCCTAACTAATGTGTTAGACTTTGTTATCAGCTGAGTTAAGTAATACACATATACATACATGTATGTATCTATAATGTGTTTCATATAATATATGTCTAATAACTTTTAGACTATATTATATATAACATCTGATACCTTTTATAGTACATATAATATGATATAATATATAGGCTATATATTATTATAATATATAATATATAGTCTAAATGTTATTAGATGTTTATGCTAAACAGAGTAGAGAAGCTATGAGTGGATATTTTAACAGTATAAATTCTTTTAGACACGTAAGGAATATCACATCTTATCACAGAAAGAAAAAAGTGAATGAAAGCCAACTATTACAGTTCTCAATATGTGTAGTAGTTTCCAGTGAAAATTATGGGTATCAGAAACATATATGTGTATCCCAGGATTATATAAAAGTGCATGCACATATGTCTGAGATTTATGCAATTGTATGCATGTGTGTGAGTTTATTTCTGTGAAGTGCGTGCATATGTAAACATATCCAACATTTTCATGTAAATCCTCAAATGCACATGAGCTAGAGTACCTACATATTGGTGTGTTTGCGTATGCACATCTGGGAAAGTATATATTTAAGCCGGCATAAGTGCATATGTCTATGCTTTTAAATTGTTTTTTATTAGTGTACTTGGGCAGAAGAAATTGATTTTTATGAAAAGAAACAACATTAAAATACAGTTGTAGCCAGTGAAGCATTAATAAGAACGATTAATTCTAGCCATGATGGCTCAGTCTGTAATCTTAGCATTCTCAGGGATGAGGCAAGGGCACTGTCAAGAGTTTAACAACAGGTTGAGCTACAGAGTGAGAATAAGTTTCAACTTGCCCCATTTTCCCCAAAATTAAAAGTAACACTTCCCATATTGTAAGGGTTACTATGTAACTTTTCTTTATTGGTTCAATGTTCTCCCTCCTCTAGTTGGTTACATTAAACAAAATAGCATTGCATTTGGTATTTGGGGAGCTTTCTGCTGTACTCTGAGGTGTCTGCAACCAAAAATAAAATTTACAAATTGAGGCCTTCTTTACTTTATGGAGAAGCAAATCCAATTTTAACCAAACATTCATTTCAAGGTATTTCAAAGAGCAGTGCACTTAACAAGTAATCTGACAAGGGAAGAAATGCTGATTTTTCAGTCTAAGCCTAGGATTTAATAGGTACGGAGTGGGTTCCAGAAATCTAAATTTTACAGCATACAGTGGATAGCTTTGATGTAGCTGGCCTATAGACCACACTCAGGGAAAGAGCGTGCTGAAGTAATCTGAATTTTGTAATGTTTCCCTGGCATGGGAAACTAAAGAACACACAAAAAATTATTAGTGTCTATACAGATTCTGCCAAGCACACAGAAAACCTACAAAGTTACTCCTGCCCTGCAAATGTTAACATATGTGAGCATGATTCTAAGTATTTGATTTTGCCTACTGAGGGAAACTGCTTCAATACAAGGCAACAAGGTAGAACACAGAAGATCCAATAGGGTTCACAGAAGCCTTCATGAATGTTGCTTAAAGTGTTATAGTCCCGTAGGTTCTAGGGTCAAAAATTAAAAGACATGTGTATTTAAAAGACATGTTTAAGTCATTGGGGAACTCAATCATTAATCATTCATCTCTTGATGAATGTTATGGTAGCAGTCAAGTAGAGCACACCTGCTGTGCTGGGGCTCCACATAAGTCTGTCCCGAGGCTGCTCAGACTCCTGTGGAATGCTGATGGCAACAGCAGCTAAGCAGATGTGGCAGGAAAGCTTGGCTGGTGCCCACTACCAAAGAAGTACGGAGCTACAAAGTTCAGATGATTTTAAAGAACTTATTAGTCCATCAGGATACTTTGGCACACTTGGCTTTTTAACTACTGCATGTTATTTACTTGTCCTCAGTGGTAATCTATAGTTGTGCAGACACAATATCCTGGCTGCCAATTTGTCTGTGTCACTTGGTATCAATACTAGTTAGAACAGCTATTACTCAACTAACTTTTGTTTCACAAAATCTAGAGAGCTTACTGCTCTATTTACTTGCTTTTTCTAGAACAAATTAAAAGCAGGATTTGTAATAGTGTAATCTAATGGGCATTTTTGGCCTTCATTATGATAGTTTGGGAATATACAGCGGTTCTTCTACAGGAAAATCTAAATACCACATGCTGAACAAGAGAAAGAAAATAAAGCCATTCAGTCACCACTCTGCTGATAGCAGCAAAAGACATGCTCTGATAATGCCTGATCACAGAAAAAAAGACAATTCATGAATAATCTGTACTATTTGAAGTAATATAAAAACACTGAGATAAGTGTAAAATTTAGAGAATAATGCCTGCATAAATTGAATTTATTGTATTTTAATGAATCTTTTAAATAAAGCCTTTTAAAATAGGAAATGATGTATCTAAACTATATTTTCAAATGAGGGCATCAACACTATAAATCAAACTGAGACTAATGCTAATAATGCATTTTATTTAAAAAAATGAAATGATAGCAAATAGGACAGAAGAAGTTAAATTATCCCTGTTTGAGGACAATATGATCCTACATTTTAAAGAATACCAAGTCTTTAAGCAGAAAGCTGTTAAATGTGCTATATAGTCAGATAATTGTTAGATACAAAAGTCAATAACAACTGGTAATCAGAACTCTGAGGAGGAAACTGGGAAAGCAATCCAGTTCATATCAATATGAAAAATGCCTAGGAATAATCTCAAAAATTGAGGTTAAAGACCTCAGCAAATCAACCTTTGAAAATGCTGAAGAGCAAAATTAAAGACACTAGAAAACAGAATGATTTCCTATGCTCATGGGCCAAAGAATTAATATTGTGAACATTATTTATTTGGAAACTGAATTAAACATTTAATGCAATCCCCAATAAAAATCCAATGCCAGCCTTTAAAGAACAAAGATCCAAAAATTTATGTGAAAGTCCAAAGATTGTAACTACCCCAAGAACCTTGAATAGAAAGAGCAATGCCAGAGGTACCTCTGAAGCTGACTTCCAAATTACACTACAGAGGAGTGATGACAGAACAGCATAATATTGAAGAAAAAAAAACCACAAAAAAATACAGACCAAAGGAATAGAACAGAAGACTCAGGGATAAGCCAAAGTATCATTAGCTACTTGATTCTATACAAAGATGTCAAAAGACATGTTGGGGAAGAGATGAGTTCTTTGCGAAAGCATATGGAAACTGTTCCTCACATGAAAAGACTGAAACTAAAGCTTGTACAGAAGAAACTTAAAAATGTTAAGTTACTCTGTTACAGTTAATAATATCAAGTATTGGTGAATAGAATTGCTTTAAACTTAGAAACTTAATGCACAGCAATGTGAGAGCTATATTGACATTCTGACTTGCTATTCAACCAACCAAACAAAACAGTGGTAATGATACAAGAGGAACACTCTTCCTGGGATTTACTGCCTGCCAAAAAACTATTGATATCCTTCAACAATTAAATATAGAACTATTGCTCGATTCAGCTAGACTTCTTTTTTATAGGTACATGAAAAAAGGAAGTAAATGTATGTTATACACACCTGCATACCCATGTATGTCATGGTAGTTAGTATTCACAAAGTTACGTGTTCAACCTAGGTATCTATCTTACTTACAAAAGCATATAGAGAAGAAAAAGGTAGTAGTTATATGTCCAGAGAGCCTGCACATGTATGATAAAGTGAAAACCTAAGGTGAACAAATGAAACAGGTCTTTTCCTTACTGAGCTGACATTGTGGCTGGTACAGCACCATTTTAATATGCCATGGCTGTTTTAAAAAGTTTATGAAAAGAGATAAAGAGATATCCCAGTGTCAAGTATACCATAGGGGCCTGCTGCATTAGTATACTAAGGAAGACACATGTAATTTGAACTACGAGAGGTTAGAGAAGCTAATCAGCCCCAGGTTAAAGGTGAGGAACAAAATTCGTAAATATGTGCAATATGTACATGTGTTTGGGCCTCTCTCTCTCTCTCTCTCTCTCTCTCTCTCTCTCTCTCTCTCCCTATGGAACATACCAACACTTAAGTCAAAACTGAATGGCAGACAAGCATTTGAGAAAGGAGGACAGAGTATCAGCAGAAAATGTAAGATGGAAACCCCGTTAGTTTCCAGGACCTCTCAAAATATGGCCAACAGTTGGGGACCAAGCTGAGCCTTTGGGAAAGTCACTTCATATCTCAACCACAGCAAGCTGTAATTGAACACAAGAATATCAATGAATTTGTCCAGAGAAGTGATAAAGCTTGAACATAGGAGAATCTCTAATGGAACTTGTAATAAGCTCGATAACCATGGATAAAAAGAGGAAAAACTGGTTTTGCTGATTTACCAAGTCAAGTAATATGGGAGTAGGGCTGAACTATGCAAAATATTTTCTGAGACATTATTATCAGTAGCTTTGTAGGAAATAATTTCACTGCAGTTTTGTCTGCAAGGTTGAGGATAAGATTGGAGAAACAAAGGGAGAATCAGGGACTGTACATAGAAATGGTTCATGTGTTATAAACATTTAAAGAGGACCTTCATTTTCCCTTAGTCCTTGTATAAATTCTGAATTGGGTTCCTAGACACACACACACACACACACACACACACACACACACATACACACACACACACACCTTTGCACAATGGCATGGAGTTATTATTTACCCACTCTGGATGACAGACATTAGATCGCATCCTGATGTGTTTGGCCCAGGAAAAGGACAGGATCAGCTGGAGAGAAATCTCTGGACTCCAGAAGGCAGCTCTACTACTGTGTGGCCATAGCATACCTCACTACCAATGGCAAGCTTCAGATAATTGCAAACACAATGTCTCCAACTCCAGCCAGGGTCATATTTCAGTAAAGCCATCTATGGAAAAAAGGAAACTCAAGTTTGCCAAGCAAAGAGGCCAAGAGTAAAGTCATTATGGTTCCAACCGAGCTGTTGCCAAGAAAGGCAAGCTATAGGGGAACTGGGAGAGATTTAAGATCTAAAATGTCAGTGTATTAGATTCTATCCAAGTGGGTGAATCAGGGAGAAAAATTGGATAATCTCAAACACAAGGCTAAGCAATAGAACAGCAGGAAACCAGCAGACAAATTGTGTCTGACAAGAGGAACAAAAGCTCCATCTGGGTTCAGCATCATGGGCCAGATACTAAAATGTTAAAAAATAAATAAATAAATAAAAACAAACAGCATGTCTAAAAAGAAGCTAAGGAAAATTCAGATCCACATGCTACCTGTCCAGAGTCCCAAGGGATGCATGTTCACAAGGTGGCTCTGGAATCCCCAGTGTTTTGCTGCCTTCTCTAGGTTTTCCATTAGGTGTTCCAGCCAGGAGATTTATTATAACAATAGAAGAGGGGGTCACAGTACACATTTACTGCAGTTTCAGTTGGTGAGAAGTGATGTTTTTTGAAATATACAAAGTAATCTATAAGTGTAGAAAAATAAGACAGGTGAGTTGAAACAATGACATGGTTACCAATTCCAAAAGTAGAAAAAATATGAAAACTAACTATTGTTTGCAGAGGGAACATCTGCTTCCTAAAACAAAAATAAACCTCCAGTGGGTGTTCAGTTCTGTTCTCTAGCTTGGCTCCATTCATGGGTTGTCGCCAATGAATGATTCAAAACAAAGAATTAACAAAGCAAGGTTCTCCTAGGAACTTTAGAGTATTGTGGACCTCAAAGACACCCACATGTAATATGAACTCAGTATTAAAATCTCACATCAGAAACCAGAAAGTTTAATCGAGGCTTTACTCCAAGATAGAGAGGGTGTAGAAGTCATATTTTAAATTTAGTTATGTCACTGCAGGTCAATAATGAGACTGTGCTTGCTTCCAAATTACAATGTTACTTAATACAAAACTACAGGCATTAAAAAACTGAGGAATGGAGAACAAAAACCAAAATAGAAAAAAAAAATCCATATATATCAGATGTGCAGCTTGGTCTGCACGTGGGTTCCCTGACAACTAGAGCCATGGCTGTATCTGACTCTGATGCCAGCCTTTGGCTCCCTTTCCCCTAACTGGGCTGCTTTGTCTAGCCTCAGTAGGAGAAGATGCACCTGGTCCTACTGCATCTTGATATACCAAGGCAGGTTGATACCCATGGGAGGCCTCCCCTTCTCTGGGGAGAAAGGAGGGGTAAATAGGGGGACGGGACGTCAGAGGGAGGGACTGGGAGGAGAGGTTGGAGAGGAGGCTGTGATAAGGATGTAAAGTAAATGAATGAATTAATTAATGAAATAAAGTATATGAAGAAGAACTGAGGGGGAAAAAGACATGTATTACCTAGGATTGTTAATCCTTGTAGATGTTTTAGATAATAGGCATGGACACACATATTTATGTAGAACTCTAGTGTTATAAACTATGAGTTAGAATTATAAAGCCATTTAATTTATAATTAGTATCTGTAGTGACTCTCCCTTGAGGTTTCCCATTAACCCAAAGAGCTCGTAATTGAACTGACCAGTGCATCTTAAACTTTAGTTCACATTGTCTGTTCATTAATTATTAAAACCAAACATCGGACATTGGAAGGTGCCTTGACCTTTATTGCATTTATGTGCAGAGGCTGCTGTAGTTCTTGATCTTAGACAGGGAAACCTGGGTACTTCCAATACCCAGCCAATACTAAAACGTTTGCACTACCAAACTCGGGATTTTATTTTTCTACTTTCAGTTTCTAACTTCAGAATGATGAGGCATCCTTCATAGCATTATATGTGTCCCATGATAAAAGCATTCTCACCAGGTACAGGTTATTATGGGACCCATGTTCTCAACATCCCAGTCTTCCTACTAATGCCACTTGGCCTTTGCTTTCGGCTTATAAGTGTGTGGTCCCTCACAGAGTTTCCACTTTGGAAATATCAGTCTCTGTATGGATGATCATTCTAACTGCTGATTCTTCATTCTTTTTCCTTCCATTTCAAGTGTAGCTTTTTGTTTCTTTGTTTGTCTTTGATTTTGTGGGGTTTTTTTTTTTTCTCTTCTCACAATAATGCTCATCATTGTTGTCTTCTGAAAGTTGTGGTCCCCAGAAATTAAACCCTAACATGATTTTGAAAAAGCAACATTAATTTTTCTGAGCAGTTTCAACATTCATCTTGATTTCTGACCCATGAAATTCAACTCATTTTGCATTCTGTGAAGTCTTGTTTGATCAAAGATTAACTAGTGTACTAAACTTAACCACACTTCTTGCCCACGGGAATGCCTGCAGTCCTGCCACCAAAGGACTTTACACCAGTGAGACCTGCTGTGCTGTGCCCATTATATCCACCTGCACAACCATTTCCATAAACACAGTGTCATAGCTCTTTCTTATAAAGCAAAAT